>NW_012120932.1:840936-890896 GCF_000951035.1 Colobus angolensis palliatus
AGCTGTTCCTATTTGGCCATCTTGCTCCGCCCCCCACCAGTGTATTTCTAATGAACATTTTATTCCATTACTTTGATAACTGTGGGAGGAAAATTATAAACATTTCTTTCTATAGACCCTTTGGAACCAAGGGGACATAGAAAACCAAATATTTTCTGGAAAAATAAGTACTCAAATTTATAAATATTTCATTCATTTCTGAAGGATTAGACAATAGACATACAAAATGTTTTCAGTATCAATGATGCTATCCACCAAAGTTGTATAAATTAACAATTTGTTATTGGACACCATTTATGTGAGGAATGAAATGTCACTTGCCACATTATTTTCAGTCGGTCGAATTGCTTCTGAGTACTTGACAGTCTTCTAGTTTGTACCAGTGAGATGCAGATATATATGTATATATGTATTTAAGACTCCTCTATTATTTATTGCCCCAGCCCAAACGCCAAATGAAAATGTTTTCTGCCTACATCATGAATTGCTGTACACCATAAATAAAGCTGTCACAAAATGAATTTTTAGTTAACTGAAAAAAAACAAGAAAAAATACGTTTCCCTTTGTTTAGAATAGTAGTTGCCAAAATTGAATTATAAAATGTATTGTTTTTCATTGAAGAGCAAACCAAAAATAGACATGGACTCTCAGGGGATAATGTCCACTGGTACAAGGAAAGCAGTTTAGTGGGTATGTTTGCAATATGAGCCAGATTATTCTAATTTGTTATTCTAAAATGTAGCTTTCTATATAACTTGAAGTATGAAGTGGGAATAGGCTGTTAATAATTATAATGGTTGGCTTATTTGTTGGAATCTTCCAATAAGTGTTTTTACGGCCACTAGAAAAAATGTGTGTGAATTTAAAAATAGTTATAAGTATATTGAAAAGATAATTTTAAAATTGAGAAAGGAAAGAAAACAACTTTTAATATTCTGTTGTAGAATTATGACTCTCTTTCATCCTCCTCGCATTTTCAATAACACTTAGTATTATTGACATAACTTTGTCTTACTTGAATTGCTTCTTGAGCTCTACCATTTACTAGTGGCTTTTGCTTTTAGCATTGTTGTGAAAAAATTAATTTTCAGTCTTTTTTTTTCTTTTTTGTGCCTTCTTAATACTCTTTTTGAACAAAACCTTTAGTAGAATTTTGACATATCATGGAGCTACTCTCAATCAGGAATTGACTCAGCCTTGTGCAGGGACTGAACCCTCTTTTTCCCTCCTCCTCCACCACTGCAACAATCATCAAGAGCCTCTTTGAAACCTCAGGACATCAGGAGCAAAGGGTGAATGTGGCTATTCCCAGAAATGCAGATCCATGTATTTACCTCTTCTTATTCTTTCTGTTTTCTCAAACTTTTCTGAGTCCAATTCTCACAACAAGTAGCAATTAATATATGGCAAAGCCATATCTAGGTGGATTTAGATGTAGATAATTTGGCATCTCTTACCCACTCTTCATGCTGTACTGCTCAGGTTCCTTGAAACTAGCCTGTATCATTTTGCACTCAAACATTTTTTTCATGACTTTTCCTCTAACTGGAGCACAACTTTTTTTTTTTAATCTCTTCCATTTGAAAACCTGTACATCATTTGGTAGTCATTTGTAGTATTCCAAATATAATTTACTGGTGCTGTCAAACTAAATGAGATCTAGTACTTTTTATGACAATTATTTAAACCCTTGCTTATAATATGATTCAGCATATACTTGTGTTAATTGGTCAAAAGCCAATTGGTTTTTGGAGAGAAGAGTGTTCAGAAAGACACATAGACATCTGTCCACACCCATTTTTTCAGTCTAGAAAATTAAGAGATGGAACAGCTGATATTTCTATAAAATGCATGAAAACTGAGCTGGGAAGATGTGCTTGGACAGAGCATAGAAGGTAAGCAATATTTAAGATACAGAAAAGAAGGCCATCAGAGAGAGTGAGAAGAAACAGACACATCCTACATCTAAATTCTTTTTTGCTATACAAGGTAAATAAAATCAACATAAGTATAGTCTAGCCAAAATATGCAGCTGGCAAAATGGAGATATTGAGAAGCTATAATAAAGAAACTAGAAAAAAATATTGCAAATTATTATATTCAGCTGCTTTTTGGTAGATAGGAATTGCTTGAATTTAAGTTCAGGAGGAGAGTCAGCGGCCCCAGTGAATAACAGACTGGTGATATTCTAGACTTTAATCAAGGTGCTATATTGCTACAATTGTGAAAAAATAGTGGTCTTTTTGCATTTTGCAGAAAAAGCAATTTACTGGTTAGAACTTTCCTGTGTCTAAACAGATGTTTTATCATTTTTCTTATATTCCTTTGATACTTGACTGTTTGCTAGCAAAAGTTGTCTTTTAAATAAATATTGATGGGAAAATTTGAGAGAGCCAGTAACACTTACTATTGACATATGTTTTGCATGGTCATGAATTTTTCCTCTTTTTAACATAGTGATTTAAAATATGTTTATGCTTCCTGCTGTTAAAATTTCCATAGATTTTAATATGGTTGGGAAAATATCAGTATGTGAGTGTGAGGTGTTTTTTTTTAAAAAAAAAAAAAAAAGAAAAACTCAGGTGTAAGAATTACTAGCAAATATATTTGAAAGGATAATTTTCAAGAAGTGAGGCATCATGCTGCATGAAAAAAAATGAGGATATGCTGGAGAAAAAGGTTACTCAAAATTTGCCTCAGCGTGTCTATGGCAGTTCTTTAAAAAAGCTGTGTTATCTGTTCTTGATTCAGAGTGGTTTATGACTCTCATTCAGAAGTTTTATTTTAAAGTTTGAGAAACCTTTACCATGTGGTTGAGAATCTGTTGGTGTGAATGTTATTTTTTGCTATTATAGATTGTCCTGTGTTATGTTGACTCCAAAACCTTAAATTTGTTGAAGATATGGACATTTGGTGGCTATTTTCCAAGTTGCATAGTATTGCAAAAAGAAAAGCACAAGGATCTTTGAATATTAGACTTTTTTAACCAACAAAACCAGAAGTTACCATGTACCTAGGGCCTAATAGTAATCAGTAAAGTAAAGAAGACAGTCACCACAGGGGAAATTAAACTGACTGTCTCCTTCTTTGTTGGAATATCATGGGGCTTTTATGTGAGGAAAACATATTTGTTTTACTTAGTAATCTAAATTGTGTA
This sequence comes from Colobus angolensis palliatus, assembly GCF_000951035.1. Classification (NCBI taxonomy): domain Eukaryota; kingdom Metazoa; phylum Chordata; class Mammalia; order Primates; family Cercopithecidae; genus Colobus; species Colobus angolensis. The sequence continues at coordinate 844,095 of NW_012120932.1, forward strand.
AATTTGCTTTATGCAAGGCTTTATTAGGAATTAGAAGAGCAAATGAAGCTAGGGACCTAGAGTTACCTTCTTTAGAAAACATTGTGCCCTTGATATAATTAACAGATTGGTGTAGAAGTCAAACCTGATTACTGGGATAATGCATTCAAAAGTGCCATGCAAAACACCATTCAAATGTTAGATATTGTTAGTTTATTAAAACATAAGCTTCTGGGCAAGGTAAAAAAGTAGCCAAAAAATACATATGCATAATTAAACTTATTCCCTTTATCCTCTGTCCTCACATTATATACACACATATGTATTTGCACTCAAGTAATCCAAATTGTCGTATAATTTTTAAAATCTTTGTTGATATTCAGTGTAAAATATGTGACTTTGTTATTGAAATACTTGCCTAGGAAAGGCTTTAGCTATTCAAACATAAATAGGTCTAGAGATAATCGAGAGTTCAAAGATGGTGCAATGGGGAAAGTAAGGATTTGCAACAAAGGGAATCTGAGACAAAATAAAGAAATATAAAATGAACACTAATTTTGTCAGAGTTCTTTAATAGGAATATGATGTATAATAATTTATAATGTTTGAGGATTTCACAGAAATCAAGTTCCATCAGGTCTTAATAAGAGGCAGTTTCATTCCCTGTAGGAAACAAGGAAAGTAAATGATCTGACATGTTTCATAAATGCCAGTGTCATTGGGAGGCATGATCTTACCTCTCTCTGATGACAGATAGACAGACAGAGAGAACACTTTTTAACAGAAAATGTCCAAAAATAGCACGGTGTTCAAGACAGATTGACCAGATTATCCAACGTAAAGCAGAGAACTAGAAAGATAGCCAAGGAATATTTGTTTTTCCATCACAGGTGATGCAGTGATTTATAGAACAAACTATAACTTTAGTAATCCAACTCTAGAAATTAAATGACTAGGGAAACAGAGCAGCAGACACCAAAGATAATTTGTACCCTCTCTGACACTTCTGATGTTTTCCTAATGGTGCTGTTGCATAAACTTCAATCATCTCTTCCATTTGCATTTGTTATTTCTCTTACATAGTTTTTCTGAACCTGACACCCTTGAACTCATCTGAGGCTTCCCAAAAGAATGATTAGGAGGATATGATGATAGGATGATAGATACACTAATGCTTAGCTATGTTGCGTGTCTCTCATTTCTCACTGTAGATCCATGGTGAAGTTAAATGCTTTGAAGAAAGTTATCGCCCCCACAAAAAATCAAACAGGTTATAAAGTGTCAGTTATCACAAGATATAAGAGTGTTTACTTCTTCATGTTTAAAATTTTGCATTTTGGGGGGATGTAGAAAACATAGGCCACTTATTAAGAGTGCCTACATTTTCAAGTCCATGTACTTTTTAATGCATGTGATGATCCTAGCAGAAAGATGTATGCAATATACAGCAGGAATTGCGTGGGAGTCCTGAGAGGTCTGCCAGGGAGAATCTGTCTGTTTTGACAAGGAATAGGGTAGTGGAGAGACCCCCAGAAAGGGGAGAGAGTGATCTTTGAGTAAGTCAGAAAATAATTAGAGATTACCAATATTTGTATTTCAACAATCTTAATAAAGTAAGACTTTCCTCTTATCATCGCATTTGTCCCCCTTATGTCCAGTGTGGGGCCCCAGAAGCTGTACAATGAGTACAGAGTGGGGCTTGGAGGAGGTGAGGAAGAACACAGGAAAGAGTACTGGAGAAAGACAGAAGCCTCACTCCACTGTTGGCCGGTGAGATTTGCTGGTCTTTCCTGATCTAGGGAAGTGTTGAAATTTTATTTGGTTAAGATTAGATCTTAGTAGCTCAAAATACATCACCTAAGAATTGCTTATTAATTAATTTCTGAAAGCTGTTAAAGTGCTAAAACATATGCCCAAAGTTTGGTCTAGGAAAGAGGAAGATAAGGGCGCCAAAGCTGATTTTGGAGGTGTTAAAACTAAGTGATAGAAATAAGTAAAGTTTGTTATTCTTTCCTTAAGCCTTCTGAGTCCAGCCTGTTCTGTAAACTGGTTACATGTGCTTTACTTCATTGAATCCTTATGAAATGGATTCTATTATTGTTATTATTTGAAGAATGTGCATTCAAGAGAGGTTATAAAACTTGTCTGAGTTCACACAGTTAGTGGATGGTAAGGCCAGATTTTGAAACTAGACACTAACCCTTATCCAGGATGGATAGGTATGAAAATTGGGTAAAATGGGAGGTAAGAGCCCATGACTGTGGAGAGCAGCGGTATAAAAGCTCTGAAATAGATAAAGGATAGGAGATTTAAAGCAAGGGTTTGGGAACCAGAGGATAAAATCAGAGACTAGAAAGCCTTTAGTGTTAGTCTACAGGGTCAAGACAAATTTTAATACAGCCAGGGTTAGTGCTTCAAGCAGAAAATACACAAGATCTGTGTGGTTAATCAGCAGAATGCTCAATAGAATGTGACAAGTACACTGGCAAACAGAATTCATTTACTCATTCAAGAAAAATATATTAAAAACTCTAGTACAGGCGAGATTTTGTATAAGGCCCAGAGATTGCATTAGTCAGCAAAGCAAATCAGGGCTTCTGTCCTCATGTGGCTTCTTTAGGAGGCAAAGTAAAAGTGGGTGTTTTGTCTTTTAGCTGCTTTTATGTTTCTAGTCCTGTACACGTGGCTTCCCAAACACAAAACAGCGTTCAGATCTGCTGGAAGGCAGTCCACCGCCGTCATCTTGTGCTCCCACTTGTCTTCCTGGGTGTGCCAAAATGACAAGGCCCTGACTATTCCTTCACCTGTGCCTTTTCTCAGGATTGTTTATGCAGCAGCCATTTCTGGAAACTGAGGCCACGCATCCCAGGAATGCATCATATTTACCTGAGGTGTGCTTGGTCTCCCCGTGAGTAGAACAGAGGCTTGCTTAATGTGTATTGTAAAAGTAGTGTTCTCCTTAAACTCAAGGCTCCTCTCTGATGATACACCCTACTGAATATACAGTCTCTACCTAGCCCTTTGGGTTGCCCTGTGGAATTTAGGGCTTGGGGAATCAACACTAACTGATCAACAACTGTGCTGATATTTCTGCTTTTGTTACCCAGGAATCCTGTGTCTGCTGTCAAAGTCCATGGAGCTCGACAAGCTAATCAGTTAGCTTATACAGTTGTTGCAGTGTGAATCGTCCTGCTATAAGGTCCCCTCCCAATATCACACGTATTGAAGTAGGGTAAAATTTCAACAGACTCCTCTTAGGAGCCATGCAGATTATTCAATCAGTCACTAGTATGAGATTGTGTTTGCCAGGATAATCATTCTCTACTTTTTCTTCGCCAAGCCCAAAGGCGAAGAGATCTATGGCCTCACAGAATGGTTGTCCTTGTTTATTGTTTTCTCTTTTCGTTATTTGGGTATTTTTAAAGAAATGACTATTCGACCTAAAAATATTTGCTTAGTTTATCATGCTGTCAACCATACTTCAACCCACTTGGCAAACTGTTTTCTGAACAAAGTTGTCTCGTAATTATAAATGGAGACCATGGAGGTAGGAGAAAGATAAATGTTTACCACAAATCCCTAGGATGAATCTTTAAAAAGATGTCTACAACAGTTTTATTTGAAATGAAAGGCCAGAGTTGTACTAATTAGCACATTGGAAAGTGCTTCTTTACATGGTTTGTTTTATGGGAACAGAATAAATTTAGGACACAGTCTGATTTAAGATATTTTTCCCTCTGAATATAGTATAGTTTCTAAATATTCGTATCATGACAGTCGAAAGTGAAAGACTTCAAGATTTTGTGGAAATAAGTGACTTCATGAAAAATGCAAGCATAGGTCATAAGGATTATATTATATTGGCGAGTTTTTACTGTATTTTTTTCCCCTCTCTTTGAGGCAATCCAATACTTGCAATCTTCTTTTCACTACTTCTCTTTGCTCACCGGACAATATTCACTGATGACAGTGAATCATTTTGAATAATCAAAGGTTACTACATAAACCCTATCAGGTTTGTGCCTTCTAGGAACATGCTTATGAATTTATGGTGAAAGCTAGCAACTGCAGGCCTATATACAAACAGATAAAAACAAAAAACACCACACTGTTTGAGTGATCTTCCTTTTAACATCTTTTTTTAAAAATATGATTTCCAGGGCAATAGTGTATCAGAAAAGTGTGATTGCTTGGGCTTACCATGACTACATGGCCCTGAATTCTTTAAAAAATATTTCTTATCAAATTAAATTTTCTAAAGTGTTGTCTAAAGCTGTATCTGTAGTTTAAAACACATACACTTCTAAAATTTTAGTTTTGCCAAGTATTAGCCACTAGAAGTTTCTCATAAACACAGATACACACATAAACTGAACTGAGGTTTAAGTTTTCCTGGGATCCAATGACTAACCGTTAATATGTTTATCTGTAAGCTCTTCAAGTAGTACAGGGAGCCTGGCATTTAAATAGTTGCTGGTTGAATGAATAAATGAGTGAGTTGTATTAGAGGGAATGGCTATGGATTAAATACATGTAATTGGATTTAATGCCTCTAGGCACTTGTACTGTAGATTCTGAGCCCAAACATTATGGTATTTTTTTTTTTTTTTTTTTTTCCTGAAGCAAATGCCTTGCTATTTTCAGGGACTGTTATGTGTTCACTTTCAGCAATGTAATGTGGAGGTGTCTGGAATCTCCTCAAAGCTAATCTATGAGAAAAGTTTGGTTTTGCTGAATTGGGAGATGACATTTCAAATCTAATTAAAGAACCAGATTAATATATTCTATAATTTTATGTCTTGGACTATTGGGTGAGAATTTCAATTGCTTTATTTTTAGGAAGCTGGTCAGATAAGGTTGTTTTTGCCAGATAAAAAGTGACATGTATTTTCTTGTCATTTTTCTTTGATGTTTTTATTTCCTTTAAGAGAAATGATTTTACATTAAAACTTTTATTCTTATTCAGTATTTCCTTTCAACGTTCTTTAAAAATATCTGCCAATGAAACTAATTCACCTTCTTGCAAAATGTTAACATTTTCAATTTTAAGTAGAAACCACCTTGCCAACAGTGTTATTTCAAAACGTTTGATTTGTCATGATATGTTCAGTCTATTTTTAAGATTCTCCAAATTGAATTTTGAGGTTGGTGCTTGTTCCAAGTTAGAGCAGCATGCAATATGTTGCAGTATGACTGAGTGGAGGAGAGAAAGAGATCCAGGAATAAATATATCTAGAAGAGTGCTCACAGAAAAATTCTGTCTTTTCATTTCCCCAGCAAAGAAGATTAACTTGCCAAATGGCATCTTGCCCTCAAAGTCATAATGAATCTCATTGATGAACAAGTGTGATAGTTACTTTTGATGAATATTTCCATTTATGTGAAGCACAAAATATTGCTGAAGAATAAATGAATTATCTGACTTCTCATTTTCAATCAAAATAGTTTAGTGATTAGTCATGTTGAGATGTTTGTGCACAATGCTGAGCACATAGTAGGTATTCAGTAAATACTAGTGAACGATGAGGTACTGAACATCCTTAAAAGAAAGCCGACTACTCGTTCTAACAAAGAATAATTTTCTTTTCTAATACCCAACACTAAATGCCAAGCACTGTTTAATTAGACATAAAAATGAGGATAAGACAACATTCTAGCCATCGGGAAACTCACAGTGAAGTGAGGGATACAGACCTATAATACTAAGGAGGAAATGTTACTAAGGACATTAAGGAACCTTCATCAAGGAAGACTGTCCTCTTAGTGACATTTACAAGTATCTTGGAATAACTGGATTGAAACTCCACCTTTTTGAATAATCTGCTTTTTAAACAGCCATAGTTTCTTTTCATTTTCTATATGAATGCTATGTTTTAATTTAGCAAACACGTATACATTGTTTAACAGCAATACACATATCCCTTGGCACAAATCAGTGCTCCTCAGTAAACAATTTTGATTGAAAGAATGACTCTTTACTAGATTACATTTAGATTTTTAATATTAAACATGTTGATTTCTCTGTCAAGAATGTCTCAATTTTAATTTTTTTCTTCTTACATCTATACCTTAAGGAAATCTATGATGTTTACTGATCCTCCTGTTACTCCTTAATTGGGCTTGGTTCATAATTATGACGTCTTTTCCACAGTTTTAGAAGAAAATCTGTGTTCTATAAAATTGGAGATTTCAAATCAGTAATCTGTTGCAGTTAACATTGTTTCCACATTTAATGGAATTTTTACATCTTTAGCTTATGAAGGGCATTTTTATTTAATGTTCCAGAGTCAATCTAATAGGCTTAAAGTCTTTAATGTCTCATGTTGGTTTGGTAGCTTTCTAGATGAAATAATTTATGAGTTTTTTTATTATGTACACTGGAAAAACAGGCCTCTTTTTGAGTCATATAAGAATACCTGCTGCTTTGTTTTTGCATTTCTTTGTGAAGTGCTTTCCCTTTTATCCCCTTTGCTAAATCAGTGTGGAGCCCAAAGCATCGTTACAGCATAAGGAAAGGATTGAATTTCTACTTGGGAAATTGGATTTTGACGAGTTGGATCTCCCCAGTGGAGTATGAATGACAGTAACTCAAACTCTAAGAAAAGGGCATCTTTGGAATATCCTTGTAGAATAGTTCACAGAATCCTGGGCCATAATTTTAGTGTTCTTTACTTTTCCCCTACTAGATTATAAATTTCCTCATGTGCCTCTCTTTAACTATCATGCATATAACCTGAGTGATGGACTGAAATGCAAACTGTGAAGATTGTCTTAACAAAGGTTGGGATGCAGTGCTAAATTCCGTAATCGTGTGAGGTTATCTGAGGAATTAAAGGAATTGAGATCTACTGCTGAGGTACAGTGTCTATTTGTACAATAGAAGGATTCATTCTAGGAGTGGCACTGAGAAGATGCAGTCAAAAAAGAAGAAATGCCAAGCTGGGTGGACATTCAAAAGCTTCTGTGGATTTCTGTGGACATATAATACCTCTTCATACCAAAAATTAAAAATGCAGTTTTCCAATTATGTTGTCCAGACAGTATTGAAGTATTCCAATTTCCTTTATTATTATATCTCAATGATTTCACTGTTATATTTACATAGTTATTTGCTTTGTATCTTTTAAACACCTGACCACCTTGCTAAATGAAGTGATACCTTTTGGGCGTTACTCAGTTGACGATCCTGGGTCATGTTTTGTACCAAATGCAGGCAAAGAATTTAGCATTTGAGAAGGCAGTGTAGAAGTCTGTGTTGCTTATTAATGTTTGAGTCACTGAACTCAAATCATGTTTTAAAGGTTTTTGTGATAATTATGAAAAAGCATGCTATATAACAGAGTTGAATGACCTGATGTTGATAACATTTAAAGTAGGTTACCTAGAATACTAGCTGATTACCTTGTTAGCATTATTGCAATTTATTAATTTAAATTGGGAAGGGTGCTTAAGAGTAACAGAATATGCTTATTAGAAGAAGCTATATTATTCAATTTTATAAAATATTCTCTTAAGGATAAAAAATATTTTTCAAAATACTTGCATCAAAATCAGTGGCTATAGCTGGCTGAGCCAGCCTATTTTATTCTAGACTCATTGTAGCCCATTCTATTCCAGGATTGCTGACCAACAGACTTTAGCACATACCTGTTGAGCGATATCTAGCAAAATACTCACCTGTACAAGGTGTGACAGGAGAAAGAGCCTCAAATTAGATGTTAGGATTGCTGGTCTCTAGAAACAGTCTATCTTTTATTCATGCCATTGAGCTTTCACTGAGAGACACAATGCTCCACCTAATGTGGGAGGTGTTCGGCAAATGTGGGCAGCTGTCACTTGTCTAGTGCTGAAGCATTTTAGTTACATTCCGTGGAGCATCTTTTGACTTGTTTTCTCATTTGTAAAACTGAGGTATTAATATGTGGTTGTGTTTCACAAAAGTTAATATGAACTTTAAATTAGATAATGTATTTTTGGAAAAAGCCTTTTATTTGATACTATGATACATACACAAATATATATTTAATTATAAAAGTAAAATATGAAATATGTCTTCTTTTTAAAATATTCAATAAACCAGAACTCCATAAAATAAAAAGTGAAATTCTTCCAGGGCAAACCCTGCTGTCTGTAGTTTAGTGTGGTATCTGATGATTTTAGCCATGGTTATGTATAGAAGCAAACACATTTAACTTTGATATTGTTGCTGTTTTCAGTGTTCTTATTTTATAAAAATAAAAAGATGTATATATGTATGTATATTGGTGTAATTATATATACATATAAATATAATCACTATATATATGTACTCATATAAAATCACATATGTACATACGTCCTACTGTAACTTGCCTTCTCCTTAGAAGTTAAATTTACATTGGGCACACTCTTCCTATATAAAATGTTTTACAGAATATATGATGATTTATAAAACCATTCCCTTTAGATTGAACATTCAGATTGTTTCTACTTATTGTTATTATATTGTATTGTTATCATAAAAGTACTTAACATGAGATATACTCTCAACAGATTTTTAAGGGTAGAATATAGTATTGTTATCTGTGGGCACAATGTTGAACAGCAGATCTCTAAAGCATACTCATTTTGCATAATTGAAATTTTATACTTATTGAACAATTCTTCATTTCTTGGTCCTCCCAGCCTCTGGCAACCACCATCAGCACTATTCATAAGAGCCAAGATGTGGAAACAGTGTTATATGTTTACACACACTACACATAGAGCATTCACGTACACCCCATACATACCATGCACATATACACACTACACACACTCTAAATGTACATACACCACAAACACCCATCATTCGAACACCACACACATACACACACACACACACACACACACGCACACAATCTGTTCTCTAGCCACAGCACTCCTGCCCACTACAACACCGAACGAAAGACATATGGTTAAACTTAAAAGATTACTGGACTAAAGGTCCTATGCTTCAAATACGTCAACTCTTCCCAAATACATATAAAATTCAGTGCAATCTTAATCAAAATCTCAGCAGGTTGCTTTTTTCTCTGAGAGCTTGTCAAGTTTATTCTAAAGTCCATCTGGAAGACAAACTGTGCAAGAATAGCCAAGATATTTCTTAAAACAAAGTAGAATATTAAGGAATATTTCTCGCTATCAAAACATACAGAAGGTCGCAGTGATTAACATAGAATGGTTTGGTGTCCTGGGATATATCGGGATATATCAGTGACAAAAAAATAGAGTCTGTGAATATTGGAACCTGAGCATTAAGATAAGTGAACCATGTTAGTCCCTGAAACTTCATGTAATATTTTAAAAAAGGTAGTCTGCCCTTTTGTAATGGGAATATTACCTTAGCATAATGTCCTCAAGGTTCATCCATGTTGTTGCATATTGCAAAATTACCTTATGTTAAAAGGCAGACTGTTTCGTTGTATGTTTATAGCACATTATTTTGATCCATTTATCCATCGATAGAAGAGTAACATTGTTTCCACATCCTGGCTGTTATGAATAGTACTGATGGTGTGTGTATAGTGTGTATGGTGATGTGTATGTGCATGCCGTGTGTGTGTGTATGCTATGTGGTATGTGTATGTGGTGTGTAGTATGTGTGGTGTATCAGGTGTGTGTATATAGTGTGTGAAGTGGGAGAGAAACAGGGATGAATACATTAGATGGTAGATCTGTGAGAATTATGTATGTAATTCTATGAATTTAGCAACTCCACAGTCAAAAGAAAAGAAATCGTAAGGTTTTTTGTTTTTGTTTTTTGTTTTTTGTTTTTTTTTTGACAGAGTCTTGCTTTGTGGTCCAGGCTGGAGTGCAGTGGCACGATCTCAGCTCACTGCAACCTCCTGCTCCCAGGTTCAAATGATTCCCCTGTCTCAGCCTCCCAGTAGCTGGGATTACAGGTGTGTGCCACCACGCCCAGCTAATTTTTACATTTTTATTAGAAATGGTGTTTCACCATGTTGGCCAGACTAGCCTCAAACTCCTGACCACCTCAGCCTCCCAAAGTGCTGGGATTACAGGCATGAGCCACCATGTCCAGTCAAAAGAGTAAAATTTTAAAGCAATTCCTGATAAAATTCTGAGGAAGGAGGAGGGGTGACTGACTGGGTCTGGAGGGAGGAGGATGGAGAAGACAATGGTCTAATCAACCCCAAGATGTTTCCAAGGCTCTGCATGCTGGACGCAACTACCCTTTTTTCTTTTACCTTGGACAGTCCAAAGGCTCAATCTATAGCCACTAGAACTATCTCCAGACTTAGCATACAGTTCCCTCTTCCAATCTACCATTCCAACCACATTTCAGGTTCTTTAAGTGTAAGTGCTTGAGGCCTGCTATTTCCTACTGTGTGTGTGCAGGCTGCTCTCCACCCACTTCCTAGGTACTTCACTCCTTAATAAATCGAACACTTGTTGATATCCTAATATGCATCAGTGTCCTCTGTTCTTGGAATTCATACATGAACAGCATTAAAAAATGTCCCATCCCTCAAGAAGCTTACATTCTAGTCATAATTCACAAGAAATTGTGTAGTGTGTTAGCAGATTTTAAGTGCAAAGGATAAATAAAAGTCGAGCAGAGTGAGATCTAGCTGGAGAGTGGGTTGAAATTTCAAATAGGATGGTCAGGACAGAGCCAAAGACAAGATAACATTTGTACCAAGTCTTCAAGGAGATTGGTGGATTTATCAGTGGAAATACCTGTACTCTACACTAAATAGCATGTTTTCATTAACCTTGATACTCAAAACAAGATGTATATATTGGTCCATTTGCATGATGCTTGTCTGGTCTTCATTGTTTTATTTTGATTTATAGGTTTGTGACCTCTTTGTTTCCAGCTCTAGAAAGCTTACTATTAATAACTTTGAATATAGTTTAGGCTGTTCTGGTTTCCTCTGCAGGCATTAAAAGTCAAGCAAAATGAAATCAAGTGTTCTGCTTCTTTCAGTTTATAAATTCTGTAAAAATATGGACATGATTTTAAAGGCAAGAGGTTTTGATTTTGGTCAGTCCTAGGTAAACACTTGTTAAGTATCTGTGAAATGGAGGAAGGAATGTAGAGATTTGTACTCCATTCTCTTTCTCCCACACCTATCACATTTCTTGTAGTTTTTCTTCCAGTGACTTTCTTCTTTATTTTCAGAGTGCTATCATCAATTTTATGTTTTAAATTCTACTTTTTATTGCCTTCAATATGACTTTTAATTGAGCCTTAGTATTTAGAATATTTTACATGTTTTCTTATTTCTGCCAACCTCTTTATACTATCTTGTTCATCCTTGCTTGTCTTTTCCTTATGGCTCATTTTCCTGTTTCATTGATCTTGACACTTTTTGATGACACTAAACAATTATTTTCAGAAATGCATTTTAAATCCCATTTAAACAATATTTGTCACTGCTGTGCTGTTCTGTAGTGCCTTTAGAGAAAGATTCTGCTTTTTGTATAGATTATATTTTAAGTACAGTATATAAAAGTATAACTGGAAGATGGCTACACAATGCAGAATTCTTGGCGGTACCATCACCATCAAAAGAACAAGCTCCTTGGCCTTCCTATCCCTATGAGCCTCCTGCCCCTCTGGCTCCCACGTGACCTGGGAGAGACATCTCTTAGTTTTTTTAGCATCTATCTTAGACAGTGTCACTTTTTTAAAGCCTTGGATATAGCAGGTACAGTGTAGTATTAACCCTGTGTACTCTGGAGCCAGATGCCTGAGTTTAAAACCCACTTTGATTGACCTTTGTCAGCAACTCAGGGAAAGCTACTTACCTTAATTTCTCTGGTCTTCCTTTTCCTGATCTATAAAATAGAAGTAACCACTGATTTCAGGAGGATTAAATGAGTGAATGCAAGCACTCTATGAATGTTAGCATATTTATTCTCAATTTTATTTACTATTATTTATAAATTCCATAGTTTTAGTGAATTGTTTCTGTTCCCCAATCTTTGAAAGAGAACACATATCAATTGTTAGCTTCTGGTACCAGGAAGGAATTTTGTCTACCTACCTCAATTTTTTCCAGGGGCTTGGAAGGCCCCCTTCCTTCCTTCCTTCCCTCCCTCCCTGCCTCCCTCCCTCCTTCCTTTCCTTCCTTTCCTTCCCTTCCTTCCTCCCTCCCTCCCTCCCTCCCTTCCCTTCCCCTTTCTCCTTCCTTCCTTCCTTCCTTCCTTCTGTTTTCTTGTTTGTTTGTTTTTGTTTTTGAGACAGGTTGATACAGGGTCTCATTCTGTCACCCAGGCTAGATTTCAGTGGTGTAACATTGGCTCACTGCAGCCTCTACCCTACAGATTCAAGCTATCCTCCCACATGAGTCTCCCAAGTAGTTGAGACTACAGGCATCTGCCACCATGCCTGGCTAATTTTTGTATTTTTAGTAGAGAACGGGTTTTGACATGTTGCCCAGGCTGTTCTCGAACTCTTGGGCTCAAGCAATTCACCTGCCTTGGCCTCCCAAAGTGTTGGGATTACAGGTGTGAGCCACTGCAACTGGTCTTCCTACTTTCTTATTATACCTAGAATTAAAACAAAACAGAACAACAATAAGAGTGATTAGCCTAACCCCCATCTCATTTTCTTGCCATTAATGTTGTTTGCATCGGTAGAACTACTGCTTTGGGATTTTTCTCCTGCTCTGGCTCTTTGGTTCTAACTGTAATTGTGTCAGGAGTAATGTCTATATGTTTATATATCTTTGATAAAAGAACCTGCTGCCCATTATATAATTTTTTTTAGGTTTTTAAGGATTTGGGGAGTTTTTTTTTTTTAAGGCAACAACTTTCCCTTATGCACTACCTGTAGCTTGCTTGTCACCCAGGTTGTTTACAGTGACATAGGGTGTGCTGTAATGTTCCATAGATGGAAACATAGGTGTGGTCATGTGAGGAAGCAAGGTTCCCCGTGGCTTGGATTAGGGATCTTAATCAGTGTTATGGCTGCCTGATATTATGATCCCTGCCATGATTTGATTGTATTATCTCACATGTAGTTCATTTCACTTTGCCAGTTTTTACAGCTGTATATTTTCATAGTGTTTTTGAATAAATAGCGAGCCGCAGAGAAGGACTAAAGGAAACCTGGGTTACATGCTTTTAATCATGATTTTATCTTTTAAGTATATTGATATTTTGACTAAAAGATCAACTGTACACTTGCATGATACATATGCATGACTACATTTTCCTATAATAAAATAATTTATATTCCCAGTGCTCTTTCATATACACATTGATTCATGGCTTTAAGAAATTAATTCTATCTTATTTAATCTCATAGTTTCATAGATATGTGAAACATATTTATAATACATTGATTAACAGTTGTATAGTAAGATACATAGCAGCACAGCCATTTTATAAGGTAACTAACTGAAGGTGATACGGATAACTTACTGACTTTTAGTTGGCTTTTAAAATGAACGACACATTTTTTTTTGAGGGGATGGAGGAATTGCCTGTATGGATTGAGTAAAATAGTTTACAGAGTCTAGATTTTGCAATTAACCTACCCAATTTCTAACAGTAAATTAAATAATATCTTAAAGTCTCTGAAACCAATGATGCAATGTAATTCCACTACTGGAACTAATTATGAAAAGAAAAGAGATTAAGGAAATAGCTGAGAACAATGTTAACTTGTAACTTACTGTTGCTTAAGGTTATTTAGATGATCTCCATGACACAGTGGGAATAAATTTGGAGATTTCTTAAATTTTGCAGATTATATCAATATAAAGTGTTTTAAAATTTATTTTAAAGGCATTTTTCATATTCAGAGAATGTATTATTCAAGAAGCCGAAAAGCTACTTTTTAGCAAATAGTATTCATTTCCTATATTTTCTCATAAATGTATGAAACGTAAATTTGGCATATCATGAAATTAGAATTGAATTAAATGAGCATCTGTTTTAAAAAATAAGAATTGGAATAATTTAAAAATCATTCTCAAACCTTTGTCTTTTATAAAGTTATTTTTAAATTAAAATAATTCACACAAACACACAGAAAATAATTTATAAGGATTCAATATATTAATTTATAAAATATTTAGTGGCAGTTTCAAGTATGATGGCAAAAGAATAAAGAATGATAAATCACACTCTTTCCTACACAGAGTTAAGAATCTAGTATAATTAAACTTAAACCAAATTATTGTATCCCTTTAATTATTACTTCAAAAACCTAAGATTTAAATTCTGAGTTCTAATTTACATGATGGTAGGTTGACATTTATTTTTTTCTCTGATGAAGTTGAAATAAGAATAAAAATAGTTAATTAGAACATCTCACTGACAATATGCATACAGAAATAAAAATATATTGTGGTATGGAAATGAAATGCAGTCAAGATTAATGCTGAATTTGAATTGAAGCTTAATATAAAATGAGTAAGTAATGATTGTGAAGTTACATTACACTTGTGAAGTAAGTGGTTAGGCTGTATGTGAATAAAAATATTCTGGATTCAGAAAATTATGACATTTTAAGTATCATTTTTGAACTGAAGGAAAAAATTTTAAAAAGCAAAGGAAAGTTACAAAATTCAATTGTTGGGTTAGAGTATTTTAATGCATTCTAACAAGTTTTTCAAGCTTATTTTTTAAAAGGGTTTTATATTTCTAAGAATGATTTCAGTATTTTGAAGGCCATTTCAAAATTTGGAGTCCTTAAATGTTATTGGCTATTATAAAGACATAGCTAATAAAATGATAAAAAACCCAATGCTTTAATAGATAAAAATGATATCTGTTTCAAAGGGTAGTCTTCAGACACGAGAAATATAATACATGTAAAACTGCACAACCTATGATACATAGGGCATCCCAATGAATGTTGGTAAATGTTGAATCCAAGGGTGCAGGTGTACAAAATGTCCCTAAGGAAATAATGATAAAAGTTTCAACTTCAGTGAAAAGTGCTAGTTTTAGTGAAAAATTAGTTAAACATATTTATGATTGAGCTGTTTCTGATACTGGATCACTTGATTTTCTTGTCGGTCTCAAACTTTTCTGTGTTCCTCCACCGTCTGCATTTGCAAAATTGCTTTATTTTCCTATTGTTTTAGAAGATATCTCACATTGCTGTAATGGGAAGAAATAGTCAGGTGATTAAGAATGAAGCAAAAGCCATCTACTGTACTCGTATTGAATTTTCTGCTAAATTTCTCATCAGGTAATAAGAGCTCTGACTTATTCTGTAACAAGTAGGTGTCAAGTATTAGGCAAGGTGCTGTTTATATAGCATCCAATCCTGTGAAGTAAGTATTATCTACATTATATTGACAGATACTCCAAGACCAAGAGAGTTAAGGAGCTTATCCATATTCATACACTAAAAAATAATGGTGCCGATTTTGAAATCTAGGTCATTATGACCCGAAGCTGAGTTCCCAACTGGAGGAAGTATCGTTCCTCTGACATGCTCCTAAACTTTGTTAACATTAAACAAAAATAGTCTACGGTAAGAATTACACATTATCAGTTTTTTATTGTTACATCATTTGAGTTGTTTATATTGAAATATATTTCAATATAAAATTATAGAGAACCCCCACATTAGAAATGGATTACGTTCCAGAAATTTACTTCCATTATCAGATCTTAGAATGTAAGGATAAGAAACACAATGAAGGACTGACAAATGAAATCCGGAGAAGAATGAACAATTTTCCTAAGAAGTAAACTTAGAAATTGGACTATGGTGTAGAATTGAAAAGTCGCAATCTGTAAGTTTGTGTTCAAGAGAGGTGAATTTAATAACTTGTGAAATATCACAGAAAAAAAATTTTTTGGGGGTACAAATTGTGACCTAACAGACTAAAGGGAGGGCTAATTTGAGGCAAGATAATTTCTTCTTGTGCTGATGAAGTATTGCCATCAGCCTGGGGTGGGCAGATTGCTGAAATTGTGTAAGTGCCTTGATAGGAGCAAAAGCTTCAGAGGGAGTAGAAGAACGCCGGGCTAAAATGAAGGAGAAATCTTGTGAAGTATTTTTTTCTCTGCTTCAGAAAACATTTCAATAACATTTTGAAATGATTTTAAATTTGCCTTTCTCTCCTTCTGGTTAATTATTGAATGGTAGTGCAGGGATAATTTTAAAGTCAGCACATCATATGAATTACACTTGGGAGCAAAGGAGCTAAAAGATTGTATTTTTACTTAGCAAATTCCTGGCATCTAAATTTGTGTAACTTTTTAGTTAAAGGGCTATGATAGAAGTATATTTAAATTATTTTAAATATTGAATCAACTCTCTTTAACTGTTATATGCAAATGATAGATTATGATGTGTAGCATGGGCATATTACAATTAAAGCTCTAGTTTAAGAATGTGCATATATCACACAAAATTAAAAAGAATAATGATGAGACTCATCAAATTTACATGAAGTGATTTCCAATTTAGAAAATAGGATTTAAAAAAATTATAGTTACTGAGTTATAAGCAGAATTACATAAGATAGATATGGAAATTTTATAAACAAAATGTAAAATATTCTAATGTTTCAATATTCTACATGAACATATAGGGAAGCATAGACAATAGCCAAAAATATGTTCTGCATTCATATACTAGTTCAAGTCCGAGTCTGGCTACTTGCTAAGTAGTGTGCCTTTTGTCAAATTATAAAGATATATTCCATCTGTTTTTTGAAAATGAGTGAGATGCTTAAATAGAGTACAGTTATTTCATTCAAAATGTATGTTATTTCCTCTCAAGAATTGTGAAGGTTCTGAGATTTAATTTTACTCTACTTGCAAGTGAAAAAGCAGTCTTCCTCCATTACATGAATGCTGACAGAAGACACAAGACTCTTGGGTCAGACGTAAAGGATGTTATTACTCATGACACAGTGAGCAGTATGAGCATCAGCACAGTTATATCTGTCTCCTTTGCCTCTGAGGTACCAATGGAGCAATGCAATGGAACCAGGTAGATGTTACACAAGCAGTGGGTTTGCTTCACAGCTGAGGAATCCAGGACTAAGGGCCCAGAACTTTTTAATCAAGGATCAAACATTGTGGCAAATGGCAAACGAGCAGATTACCTGTCTATCAGGGAGCAAGCAGTTACATGGTTGTCATACTCTGGTAGACTTGACCTATTTAGTTGCTTATGCGATTAGCTAGAAAAACTGCTAAGTATCAAGAGACAAATAAGCCTTGAAGTCTGGCGTTCTCAGCAATAACATACTGGATGATCAGAGACCTGGAAGACCGCCTCTCCCCCCCAAAAACACACTCTGTGGCCCTACATATTCTTAGCTGCACTCAGATTTTCACATCATGTGTAAGGCTACTATCAATCTGACTCCAGTCAGCAGGATGGCACCGACCTACACTATTTACCTCAACCATGTCTGCCTTCCTCAGGTTTCCAGATTCAGCTAGCTAAGCAAATCCTATACATTTTAAAATACAGCTTAAAAAGACATGTAACTTTCTCTTTAAGTCTCTGCACTGACCTTTCCTCTTGTCCAAGGGAACAAATCCAGGTACACTAGGGTATATTAGATTGCACAGGTTTCACCATGGTCTCAAAGAGGGATGCATAGGACAATACTGTTCTCCATAAGAATCTTGCTAGATAGTTGAGGTGACATAAATGCCTGTTTCCATAATGGTGTCATTGATAATTTCAGCTAAAATCAGGAACATATTTATTATCACTATTTCTAATTGAATCTACCAGTCATAAAAATAACCACCCACAGAGTGCACAGAAACATTCAGTCATTTCTTCCCCCTGGAAGCTCCTTGAATAGTGGCCTTTTCCAGAGAAATTTCCACATTCATTGGAGGACTACGTGATTGATTAGTGGTGTTTCATCAAACACTTGGAGGGCTCTTATGACCATTCCTTGGGTACAGGTTACAGCAGGCTTGGGGGGAAGACAATGCATAGCATTCACAAAAATAGTACAATCTTGGTGACACACATAGCACCCTTTGAGTGAAAATGTTAATTATGATAGTCGTTCACCCAAAGTGTGACCTACATCAGTCAAGGACACAGGTTGACAATGCCTCTGATGTGGCTTCCTGGCTAGGTTGTAAACCTTAAGGTCTCCAATTCAGTTAAGCCTTTGTCTTTGGAGGGATAACCTGAGAACAGCAGTCTGATCTATAATATTTGTCTATACCAACTACCAGGTGACATGGTATCTATCCCATGGGACGATCCACTGATACAAATGGGGATGGAGATGAGAAGACATCTAAATGTAGTGACAGGTGTTTTGCCTTGGAGCTACAGGAGCTAGGGTTGCCTCTTAATGTTTCTGCTTGACTCCTTGGTAAACTTAGAGACTGGTGATCAGGTCATGGCCACCACCATCTGGTGAAGAGTGGCAGATCTAGGAGTTGTTTAAATTTAAACAGCTTGCTATCCTTTAGGAGAGATGCACTGGGACACTGGGATGTGTTTCTTTGTGAGGAAGGCACCAGGGTGACTCTGAAAGACAAAAATATCATTAGTGTCTCTCCCTGCTCTATCCCTCTTGGATTCTAAGGCATTTCCTCCCCAGGTGTTGGAGTTGGTGCTCTCTCTGTACTCCCCCAACATCAGTGTGTCTCATTCTAGTACCCATAAACTCAACTTTTCCTCAATCATAATCTACCTGCACCCAAATCTTGCATCTGGAGTGTCAAATGGAAGAGGGATAAGGGCATTTAAAACAATTTTTTTTTTCGAGACATAGTCTCACTCTGTCACACAGGCTGGAGTGCAGCGGAACGATCTCGGTTTATTTCAATCTCTGCCTCCCAGGTTCAGCCAATTCTCCCTGCCTCAGCCTCCCGAGTAGCTGAGACTACAGGCACATGCCACCATGCCTGGTTAATTTTTGTATTTTAGTAGAGATGGCATTTAATGTGTTGAGGTGGATTACACTCCCTACCTTGCCTCCTGTGGGCCTCTATCACAGACTTAGGATCAGTGCACTCAGTTAGTGATCATTATCCTTATGACCTAAGAACAGTAACAACCCAACAAGACAATTCAGGTGGCCAAACAAGAATTAAGTGTTAATTCCTTAGACCACCTTTGGTCCAGGTTGCCACCTAGTCTGAGTACCTACCAGGCTGGCTTGAGGTTGTTTCTAAGGGCAAAAAAGTAGCATCATGACCAAAAAATGCATGGTGGCATTCCCAATTTAAAAAATAGACTCATATAACTCCTCAACCATTTTATTTTGATTATTACCCATGAGATAATCAAGAAAAAAAATTAACCATCTGGAGAAACTGCCATATTCTGTGACCAAATTGCCTTTACTAAAGTGTATGGATTAGGAGAAGGTGAAGGAGGTGGGGTCATGAATCTTTTTCTGTATATTTTTTAAAACACCATGCCAACTCTTAATGACATCAGCATTTAAGAATGAAAAGGGGTATGAAATGTCCATTGGATACCTTATTATTGGATGCTAGGTGACCTTTCTGACAAAAGTTGTATCACTGTCAGATGGAAAATGTTCTGGAAAGCTAAAAGCATGACATAGTTTAGTTTCATGGGCCACAATGATGTAGCTGTAGTTGGATAATCAGCTTGGAATAGTAACAGTTTTCGTGACCCCTCCCCACCCCACAAGCTTCTTCCCTCAGATATAATGAGCCCTAGAAAGCTTTGGGTAGCCCGGTCCAGCAATGAGCATCTTACTGCATAGTAGAGGAAAGGCAAGAGAAGAAACCTGCAACTCCTGGTAAATCAACCAGGTTTTTTCTCTAGATCTCACCAGTTAGATAAGTAAAAACCCAGTGAGAGGAGGTTTTCTATTAATGCTGAGAGATTAGAATTTTTATTTCATTACAGAGAAGATTGAGAAGAGGAGTGAATGATCTTACCTACAATAAGGCAGTGAAAATGAGTAGGCTGGATAGTTGGCTAATTAAATGAGATAATCGCGTTAATTACCAAATTGAGAAGTAAAGTGAATTGTCTATAAAAGCAATTATCAGAAACACTCAGACAAGGCAGAGAATAAGTAACATTGGATTGACAAAGAGTGGTCAGTTTTTTCATTTTAGGACCTTCTACCACAGAGACCTTGGCTTGAGGTTTTCCTTTATTCACCGGTTTTCTAATTATAGGCAGAAAGGTCCATTGTCTATTTGTGAACTTGAGACCAAAACTTAAAGCAGTCTTGGTCATGTACTCATACAGAGCAGTAACATACTTTGCAAAGTGATGTCTTATCCACAATCATTTTTTTTTTTTGCCTAATACTCAAAAAGCCAACATTGCATAGCTAGTTTATGCAAGTTTTTATACCTGTGTGTGAATATTATAAAGAAATAACATTGTCTATTTTACATATTGCATATGAAATTCTACATCACAGAAAATATTATATATATATATGTATACACACACACATATATACTATCTGGATATACACACATACATGCATGCACGGATTTATTTTATTTATGTTTTTCCAAAGTTCAGTTCAGTATCACATATATGGAACATTTATATGTGCAAGGCACTAAATACGGTTTAAACAATGATTAATATTGTTCTCTCTCTCTGCCTCCCTTTTTAGAAGGCTCTCTCTCTGTTTCCCAGGCTGGAGTGTAGTGGCACAATCTTAGCTTACTGCAGCCTTGACCTCCTGGGCTCAAGTGATCCTCACACCTCAGCCTTCACAGTAGCTGGGACTACAGCTATGTGCCACCACACCTGACTAATTTTTTGTACTTTTTGTGGAGATGGGGTTTCACCCTGTTGCCCAGGCTGGTCTTGAACTCTTGGACTCAAGGAATTTGCCTGCCTCAGCCTCCCAAAGTGCTGGGATTACAGGCATGAGCCACGTAATTGTAATTGTGGTTACAATTGCAATTACAGTTGACTGTGGCCCAGCCGATACTGTTCTCTACGATAAATTCAAGGGGTAAGAAAAACAGGCAAAACAAGAACACATTTAGAAAGCATTTCCTACCAGATAAGGTATCATAAGGGCCAATTATTGAATCAATTATTGAAAACTAAGAGATCCAATATTTAAAATAATACTATTATAAGACTAGCCAGCTCAGTTAATCAAAGTAGTAGAACCAAAAATAAATTTGGCATTTAACTGGCATTTCAAATATATTTTTATTTAAAAAAAATCATTAAGTGGTACCATAACAGTTGGCTTACTATTTGAAAAAACTAGTAAAAAAAAATCAAATCAAACTACAGATGAATTTAAAAAACAAAATTTAAACCAAAATTAACTAGCTAGAAATATAATTGAAGTATTTATTTGAGCTCAGTGTGGCTAAGCTATTTCTCAGGCTACTAAAATTTAAGAAACTATAATGGCTAAAGACTGATATCTAACATATAACTTTCTTTCCTGGCAAATGATCTCAGATTCATATAAAACTTTGTCAGAATAAAGATATTTTATTTACCAATGCTCATGGATGATCCTTTTACTATCCTAAGTTAAACGTTATTTTAAAGCATGTTGTTGGAATGTCTCTTGCATTCTCTTGTCCGAATGAAAATAGGATGACTAGGTTTGTTCCTGTGTGGGATAAAGCCTGAACAACTTTCTTCACCTTCATATGTTTATTACATTTATTGTATGCTTAATATGTACTAAGCACAACTCTGGGAAAATCAGGATGTACACATGCAGAAGCTTATGCAGTAGGGGTGTGGCTTGGGGTTGTCTCCTCCCCCACACCTTCTAAATCTTCTGGAATGCTAGGAGACTTGGTATATGTCAAATGACAGGTTATATTAAAATGTGATGGGAGGGTGATGGCTCAAAACTGGTTCCATATGCTCTTGGAGTCTCTGCCAATGAAATACTTCCTCAGGAAAGATAAGTGTTCTGGGGGCAGTTTTCAGCGAATTTTCTCCCTGAGCCTCTCAAGTAGCTGGGACCACAGGTGCACACCACCATGCCTGTCAAATTTTTTTTTTTTTTGTATTTTTAGTAGAGATGGGGTTTCACCATATTGGCCAGGCTGGTCTCGAACTCCTTACCTTGTGATCTGCCCACCTCGGCCTCCCAAAGTGCTGGGATTACAGGCGTGAGCTACCTTGCCCGGCCCACTCTATCACTTTTTTAGATGGAGGGAAGCTTTGTTGCCTTTTGTCCCCTATCAGTTCATGAGCCCTCACTCCACTATACCATTGTCACTTCTTGCGCTACTCCCATCAGCTCTAGCAAGCCTTTGGTATCCAGAAACATCTAGTTAAGAAGCAAATTTCATTGTATTTTTCAGCCATCTTAGGGAAATGGGATGGAGGAAGAAGAATTGTAGGTTTGTAGCAGAGATGGGTGGTATTTTACTTAATTCTGCCACATTTAATATACTAGCCTGGAATGAAGGGTCTGCTTCCTGTTCTTTCAGATTATCTTTAGAATAAAAATTACTTGAAGCCTCCTGTGTTTCCAGGTCTTTCACCAGTTTTCAATTGTTGGGCAAAGAAAAAAGTCCTGTTCAGCCTCCTTTTCTATTAAGTGACAACTAAACAAAATTCTTTAAGAGGAAAATGATCTCATTTACCAGAAGTACAAAATAACTTGGAATAACCTTGAAAAGAAATGTTTAGGACACATTTTAAGAGCATTGCAAAAAATAATTTGGTGACATTTATGTATTCCTTTGATAAATGCTTATTGAGTGATTATTGTACAAAAAACTTTGAATACCATTGTCCTGGATGAGAAGAGTCAATATTATAAAGGTAAAACTTGGCTCAAATTTATCTCTAAAATTAATACAGTTTTAATCCAAAGCCCAGTAGAACCAAGCAGATGCTTACATAATCAAGAAAATTTTGACAAACTGCCTTGTCATGGTGTGTGGGACAGAATATATCCAACTTTTAGGTGAAAAAGAAGAGTTAGGACAAAAATTATAATATATATATATACACTTTTAATTTTAAAAAGGTCTTTAAAAAATCTCTAAACTTTCCTCATCTACTATTGCTAATTCATGACTCTTCTATTGTGAAAGCTGTAGAATCTTCAGAATTCTGTTGAGAAGACAAATTAGAAACCTCAAGTTGCTTGGAATTTCTTGTAGTACATTGATTTCATTGTAAAGCAGTGGTTCTGATCTCCAGAGTAACCCGCTTCTTTTGTACTAAATAATTTTTTTTTTAAATCTGGGGAACTTTCTGTTTTTTCATTCATACAGGTGCAGTACAATATTGGGAGCTGATATAGGCTTTTCAACTGTTTGCTTTGATTTATTTTGGCTCTCCTATAACCAGGTTAAAATATATAAACAGTTTATAATTTTCTTTGCTAGATCATATGTCAAATAGACTGTGAATCAAGCTGGAAAAAGGGCAGTAAAACTTCATTCTGGATATTGTATAAAATAATTTTAAGTAACATTGAGCACTTCCTGTATATCTTATATAGTATATCTTATATGTGTTAGTGTTTTACATTTAGTGTGTTCACTAATCCAGGCAGTATCCACAGGTAAGTATTGCTATCATTCCTGTTTTTCAAATGCAGAAACTGATGTTACTAAGGCTAACTCATTAACCCAGGTTACACAGCTAGTAAGTAGCTAGAAGTCACTCCTAATCACTATGTTGGATTGCTGAAGTTTCATTCATAACTTAGTAGTTAGCAGGACCAATCACATATTTTTTTCTAATCTACTTGCCCTCTTTAGTAACTAGCTTGCAGTTGTGCTTCATTTCCTGCCCGGCACAGAGGTCTTTTCCACGTGCAAATCATGGAAAGCTCTGTGAAGCTTCTGTTTGAAGCACTGCTGATAAGAACCCCCATCCATAATCTCTCTGAGATCATATTGTTAATTGTCCCCTGAGTTCTGCTCCACTTGTTTCCCGAACAAACTTTTTCATCATGCCTGGAGCCCTGGATCAAAGTGGCCTTTCCATCCTCTGGTTCTTTCTATACTCTATTTAGCAGAAATTACTTCTATTAGAATCCAAAGATTTTTTTTTCTTTTGCTTATGTTGTTGACTGCTTCAGTGAATTCTGGTAGAACATCCTAGGTTTAGATAGATACGCTAATTTGCCACTTCTCAAGACAAATTTGTTATCATTTGGGATGTTTTATCACTGGTTTAGCAAAATATGTACGATGTAAAATATGTAATATAAATTATCTTGATACTATCCAGTCAGTTGAATCAAATTTCATATCTAGAGATGGAAATGTGTAACTCCTGTTATTGACCTTATAAATGCAGCCTTTTTGCCCTAAGGATACAATGTTAACACTATGTGAGAGAAACCTTTAGTTACAGGCCCTGATGATGTCAACTGGCATCTTCCTCATATAGGACAATGCTTTACACTCCTACTGAACCAGAGATAAATGCATTATCCCTTTAATGTTATTGGGTTTACACGCCCAAATAAATAGTCACAATTTGTTGCCTTTAAAAATGTGTGTATTAATCAACCTGTTGTGTGGTCCACATATTTGCCACTGACTGGTCAGCTGCTACATTTCTCCTACAATGTCTTAAATTCTAGTCTCATCACATTCTCTCCTATCCTGTCATTACTTCCTCAACAGTTCTCTTAATATTATTGCTTAAGACACATTTTTGAAAAGTTTAATTTTCTTTTTAAAACTAAATTGAGTAATTTATTTTGTTGTTCACCTAATTGTGTGACTTTTGACATAAGGTGACAGCTCTATTCCCAGGGCACATGCAATACGATAAATTACTAGCAAATCTTTCACATATATAGTGTCTAATATAATGTATAAGTATAAAAATATTATAATCCTCAACATATGTATCAGGTATAAAATGAAGTATGTTGACTGGGTGCGGTGGCTCATGCTTGTAATCCTAACGCTTTGGGAGACTGAAGTGGGCGGATCACCTGAGGTCAGGAGATTGGCCAACATGGTGAAACTTTGTCTCTACTAAAAATACAAAATTACCCAGGCGTGGTGGCGGGATCCTGTAATCCCACCTACTCAGGAAGCTGAGGCAGGACAATTATTTGAACCTGGGAGGCGGAGTTTGCAGTGAGCCAAGATTGCGCCTCTGCACTCCAGCCTGGGCAACAAGAGCGAGACTCTGTCTCAAAAAATACATACATACATACATAAATAAATAAATAAATAAATAAATAAAACAAAATAAATGAAGTATGTTAAGGGAGGAAATCTCTCAATACATAAAATGTATAAAAATCATTTTTACTCACCTTTCAATCTTTTTATTTTATAATTATCTCCATAGAAATGCCTTCACAGGCCTTCAGGTAAAAATTTGTAGTCAATGACTTTATATGCCTTATCATGAAAGATGACACTCAGGAACATTTTGTAATCTTTGTTAAGTTCTAAGTTCTAAGAAAAAAGTGGTAGAAACAGCATTTACTATAAGATAGAAAATTTAACAGGTACTACTTTTAGAGTCAGAAAGCAATTCTGGACAAGATTACAACCGTAAGTAAGTAAGACGGTTAAAGCAGGCATCATGACTTGCACAAAAGCAAGGCTTGTGTGTATACGGTATGCTGAATGTGCAGGAATAGCTGCTACTGTCCCTAGGAGTCAGGCAAATGAGTTGCCTAATTCGCTTGACTTCTTTTCAATATAAACATTTCCTTTAAAGCCATATCTGTATATAAATTATTTTTTTCTGTATCTTTTTTTTTCTCCTTAAGGAAGAGGGTCTTCTCAGCTTCTTTAATATATGTTTCAATTTTAACTAAATCCTAAAAAGGTAAACATACATGGTTATTAATTCAGATGTAGACACTACCCAGAAATTAAAAAAATCTCAATGGCTAATTCTATTCCAAAGATCTATATCAATAATTGGTAATAGCAAGCAGGAACTGCATCTTTTGTTCAGTTCTTTTTTATCTCCTCTTTTTTCCTTTTGAATCTGCATTAGACATTAGTATTGATTGTGTAGTCAGCTTTCAATGTTGTCCTTTGTAATTTATTTATAGGACTATCACACATGCCCATGTTCACCAGAAAGAATCAATGACTAAATAGATGGAAAATGTATTAATTAACCCACTATTGAACTTGGGTGTACTTATGCGTAGGCATATATGAAGTGCTCATGCATTTTGACTTGAGAGAGAAATGCCCTTCCTGTCTTCCTTGTATGTTATATTTTTTCTGTCAATCTATGAGGCCTGCATAAGCAGATTCCTTACTTGTTCTCCGATTCAATTATTAATATTCATTGCCTTACTGCAGGCCCATCAGCCATACTAGACAGAATACTGCTGTTCTTACTTACCAAGCCTGTATCCATCTCAGGGTCTTTGCATTTACTGTCCTTTTGCTGAAACCCAGTTCTTCCACTTATTTCCGTGGTTTTCTTTGCTCACTTTATTTACATACGTACTCATCAGGGAAGTGTTGTTTGGCAGCCAGTATACAAATGTGTGTCCCACCATAGTGCTTGAATATTTTTCAGAGAATTGATCACTGCCTGCAAGCCAATTATTTGTTTGCTTGCTTACTTTTTTCCTCTCTTTTCATTAGAATGCAAACTTCATGAGGGTGTTGTTTTGCCTCGCATGTAGTAGATTTGCAAAACTGTGAATGATATAATGAAGAAAACTGTATTTGAAATTCAGAATATTCTTAAATACAAAGGAGTAAATTACTTAACACGATCAAACAGTTAAAAGATTTTATAAAAGTAGCTGCAGTATGTGAGTAAAAAATGCCTGACACAATATTATGCAAAAAGAATATTGCTGTTGGGACTTGATCAAAGTCTTTAAAAAGTTGCTCATTTAAAAATAGCTTCTACACTACAGTTTGGATGTCACTGATTAAAAAGGAAAAAAAGCATCATCATTTGGTTTTTGTTTTTGACCTGTTTTTAACTTTTCCTTTTATGCAGCATACATTTTAGAATGCCTGCTGTATCACTCAGTATAGTATATGAATAAATGAAATCCCAAAGCTGAAGGAGCTCATTTCTATTTGGAAATAAAAGCACATTCACAAATATTTTTAAAGGCATGTGAAGTGGTGAAAACAGAAGAGTACTGACAAATGGCTGTAATAAAAGTTATATATATGGTGTTTCATAAATGCAAATAATTATATATTGGTAGGCTCTATCTTTATAAATTTGGACCATAAAATAATGGATAGAAAAATTTTGAATACATCAGCAGATGTCATAGCAAATAACTTTCACCATTAAACTTTCAGTTTATGTAAGCCTTAGGAAAAACAGATTTTCCCGAGGTGATGTTTGCATGCAAGTATTAATAATTATTCTGTACACACATGCTAAAATATTGATGTAAAATGTAGCCCTTCTATCCTTATTGCAATTTCTCATTGGCCTTTACATTAATCAGGGTATTAGTTTCATATCTGAAAGATAAAGCCCTGTGAGTGATTTTAAACAGTTTATGACTTTATTTTTCTTCTCCTGGCAAGTCATTTGGCCCTGAGGCATTATATCACATCTATGGCAGTCCTCAGTATAAAAATAATTAATGTGAGGAAACAAGAATACCACAATCATTTGAGTGCATTAATTGCATTCAAGATACAATCGTTTTCTTCCCCCTGATAATAAGAACTTATGTTTGGTTTCCTTCCCATTAATTTCATACTTCTTTTGCATTCCAATAATAACCTGTCGTCTGCAGCCTTAATCATGATAAGCAGTCTCAAATCACTTTATCTCATCACAGTGTTGTATAAACACTTCTGATTTAAATTTCAATAATTCTACATTAGCAGTGCCGATAGGAACCTTCCATGTCTGCTGGAAATTCTGCACAGGGATTACTTAGTAATTATTGGTTTCATTGAGGTTTATGTTAGAGCCGGAGTTAGCTTTTTTGCCAGAAATCCAAGCCCCAGAGAGCAAGGTGGGCCAAGTTAGCACAATCACTGCTGTTCACCTATTAGATGTGTCATAAAAAATGAAATTAAAGTCTCTCTAGTGAGTGATCAAACTGTCTAAAAAACTCATAGAATTTTAGGATTATGGAAATTTAAAGATGAGACAGCTCTATTAGGTTATCTAATCAACCTGTCTCTCCGCTCTTTCTCTTGAGGGACTGTTCTTTTAATGCCATTTTTGATTATTTTGTCTAGTCAACTGAAATGATTTGGTCCATAAGACTTCTATAATTCCCCCAGGATAACTTTCCCTGCTCTAATAGATTTCATTGTTAGGAAGTGCTTCCTAATTACTAAACTTTCCCATTCACCCCCTTTAATTCATGCCATTCTCGTATTTTAACCTTTGTTTTACTGTCCGTTAGTTCCTGTACCTTGTATAAAACCTGCATCCCAAATAAGTATTGCCTTTATCCCATTGAGATTCAAAACATGGTCAATAAAAACATGTCCAACAAAGTCATATTTATTAATCAAATAAGAAAATTTCTTATTTCATCTCTTGTAAAAACTGATATAATCATTTTTATACTACTATCTCTCCCTCCATGTTCTTATATGAAATAATGAGCTGCACTTGATCATGCAAAGCTATCTACACCCCCTTTTCAGTGGAAGAAAAGTTAGAATAAATATTCCCTTTATCATATGTTAACTTATGTATGATATATGGGTTATATGGTATGATAAAAATATACTTCATTTCCTGATACTTTTATCATACCATATATAACCTTGGACTCCTCTAGGTTATGGAGAACAACATAGCGTTTCTCAATTTCTGAGATTATTTGAAGTAAGGGTCTTGGATTGGAGTTAACGTTGAAAATATTTTCCCACTGAAATGGCTAGGGAGGGAAACTAGATACAAGTTTTTAAATTTGACATAAACTAGTTGTTTTCATCCTGTCATAGACCAATGTTGTTCAAAAGAAACATCTACTTCTCCATCTGGAGAACAGAAGAATTGAGATAGCATCATTATTACTTCATTTTACTTAGCAGTCATTTGCATCAAACATTTTCCTGAGTGTTTTACATGTGATATTTCAGTTATTTCTCAGAATTCCAACTACAGGTATTATTCTCTTTTGTCAGATGAAGAAACTGAAGCTTAGAGAGAGACTAGAAAAGCCATACACCTAATAAAAATGTCTGATTCTAAATCCTGGTTTTAACCTTACTTCTATGCTGCCATTCTATACTTATTTTGAAACTTTAAAAAAATGTGTAATGACAAGAGTATGCAGATATTTAAGAAACTACTGTTTTCTTTAATTGGTCTGTGATTACATGCATGGAAGTTTCAAAACTTCTGAAAAGCTTAAGTGTGGACAAAACACAAGTGATTCTTTTGACATTTTGTCCGTTTTGTTAGAATTCAGCAGCCAGCTAAACATAATAGAAATCCAATAGAGCTTGAGCTGCAGCTGCAAAAGCCTTTTTTTTTTTAAATCATCTTGTGACATTCTACTGCAGGCCATCAGGGACTGCCAGGCAGTCCCTGCAATAGCCAAGATCATGAGGCAAGGCCAGAATGTGTCTATAATCCCAGCTACTCTGAAGGCAGAGGCAGGATTGCTTGAGCCTAAGAGTTTGAGACCAGCCTGAGTGACATAGTGAGACCATGTCTTTGAAAAGAAAAGAAAAAAACAAAAGATCATGAGGTAACTATTGCAATTCAGCATATAGTGAATGAAAGGTATGGGCAGAGGCTGAAATGGGCCCAGAACTTTGTTCTAGTTTCATAGCCAAGCAAAAGTTAAAAAATGGAAACTTTTAAATAACTTTTTATTGTTAGGGTTTGCAAACAAACACAAATGTGGATATGATATTATAGTAAACTCCCATATACCCATCCTCAGATTCAGTCAGTATCAGTGACAAATAATCAATCCTTAATTTTCTTTTTCTGTTGGATTTTTCAGTTGAACACTTAGAATCATGACATTTTATCACTAAATACTTCTGTGTTTTTCAAATTAATGATATCTTCTTCTCTAAACACAGTAACATTTTATTTATATTTATTTATTTATTTAGAGATGAAGTCTTGTTTTGTCACCAGGATGGAGTGCAGTGGTGTGATCTCGACTCACTGCAACCTCTGCCTCCCGGGTTCAAGTGATTCTCCTGCCTCAGCCTCCTGAGTAGCTGGGACTACAGGTGTGCGCCACCACGCCCAGCTAATTTTTGTATTTTTAGTAGAGATGGGGTTTCACCCTGTTGACCAGGATGGATTCAATCTCTTGACCTCGTGATCCACCCACGTTGCCCTCCCAAAGTGCTGGGATTGCAGACATGAGCCACCACTCCCAGCCACAATACCATTACTATACCTAACAAACTTAAGTTTAACATATAATACTGAATTTGTATTTAAGTTTCCCAGATTGGCAAAAAAATCACTTTATAGTGGGTATGTTCAAATTCAGAACAAAACAAGCTGTGTGCTTTGCATTTGTTGTGTTTTTATCTATTAAGATTTTTAAATTTGAATAATTTTAGAATTATGGAAACATTGCAAAATAGCACAGAATTGGATAATACTCTTCCCTCAGCTTCTACTAGTATTAACATCTTACATAGCCATAGTGCAATAATCAAAACCAAGAAATTAACATTGGTCGCAATATTATTAATTAACCTACTGGTGAATTCGAATTCCACCAGTTGTTTTCATTAATTATTTTTTCCTTCTTCTTCCAGGATCCAACCCAGGATCCCTTGTTGCATATACAGCCCACTCTCTCTCCCAACGTTATCAAGTTATTGAAGAAACCGAAACAATTGATAGGATTTCTACATTCTGAATTTTTCTATTCTCTCAGAATGTTAGTCACTATGTATCTTTATCCATTGTATTTCCTGAAAATTAGGAGATAGACCAAATGATTTGATTTGATTCAGTGTCATCATTTTTGACTAAAATATTTCAAAGGTGATGCTATATACTTAATATTGTATCACATCAGGAGACACAACATTTGCTTGTCCCATTTTAGTGGTGTTTGGAGGTTGAAGGGTGCAGATGCTTGCAGCCAGGTTGTTCTATTGTAAATTTTCCCATCAACTTTTCTCCTGATGGTTTTAGTATTATGAACAAAAGTTTTCTGAAAAGGGATTTGGAAGACAGAAACTTTATTCTAGTGAACAGTTTGCAACCCGGCAGATAGAACTTTCAGTGTCTAAATTCCTTTTCAGAGAACGTTTATTCGTAGTATCCATTGATAATCATTGCATGAATCACTTATTTCATTTGAGGTTGCAAAATGATGGTAATTTTTAAATTTTATTGTTTCTCTTAAAATTTATTGTCTAGAATTACTCTGTAAAAGAAAATTTGCCCTTAACAACTAAAGTGATTTAGTTACCCTGAATTTTAATTACCAACTTTTAGAGTAAAGGGTTGGTGCTGTAACTACCTTCAGTCGAAACAAGAGATTTGATTTTCTCTTTCATTTTGTTTGAGTAATTTGTCTCTGTATCACATCTATGTTTTTAAGTATCATTATGAGCTCCTGGATATTATACATTCAATGTTTCTCTTAATTATGCTCGTTATTCTTTTCCATGCTCAAATTCCTTGTCTCTTATCAGAGACAAGAACTTTTCGAGATTCTACCACTGAAATAAAACTAGTGAATAATCTATAAGAAGCTTAAGATATACCTCTTATTTGCAATGGTATTTCTTGTGTTGAGAAAAAAATATAAATGTATTTTAAAAATAGGAAAATAGTGTTTATTTTTAAATTATGCAATACAAACCATTGTAATGGATGGAAATCAGGAAGCTGAATCCAGCCACAAGAAAAGAACGTTTCAGAAACTGGATGAATAGTTGTGTAACTGGAAGATGGCTTATATAAAAACCACATTAATAACTTACCTTGCAGGGGTGAAAACCAAAACAACTGCTGTGCACTAATGACTGCAGTGGGGTCTTCTCAAAAGTAATGCAGTGAAGCATGTGCGAATCCTCTTTGTGGGAAAATAGTATGTGGATGATTTGGTGTTGCAGTTCTGTGCCATCTGTTTTGAGTATTTCTCTTAAGATAAAGTTCAATCTGCTTACTATGGTTTCACGGTTCTCTGTGACCCAGTCACTGCTTGTTTACTTGATGTCTCTCCCCTTCCTTTTTAATAGTCTATGCCTTGTTTATAACTTGTTTTCTTCAATACATTGAAGGTACTTTCTGACTTCCCTTTTGAGCATGCTGATAGGCAGATCTCTTGGCCTGGAACAGTCTTCCTCTCAACTTACCCTTCCCTGTCATCCTTCTGTGTTTTTCCTACCTTGGGAAGTCTTCTCACTCTTCTTGACCTTATGCTCAGGATGAATGCCCAGCTTTGTGTTCCAAAAGTGCCTGGGATGGAATTCTCAAACTTTGCCAAAATGTTGTGTTTAAAAATCTATTCATTGCTAGTTTCTTAGGTCCATAAGAGTGGGAATCTAACCTCTTTTGTTTACCAATTTATCTTCAGTGCCTAGTACAATGTTCAATAACTAATGTATGAGTGAATGTTAATGATGTAACTGAAATATTAGGAGAAATGTTGAGTAGCAAGTAGCAATTTCAAAGATCTAGTCATAGTAATGAAGGTTCAGGGGCCCCAAGAACTCATGAATCTATTTATTTATTTATTTATTTATTTATTTATTTATTTATTTATTATTTTTTGAGACAGGATCTTACTCTATTGCCCAGACTGGAGTGCAATGGCATGATTACAGCTTATTGCAACCTTGACCTCCCCGACTTAAAGTGATATTCCCACCTCAGTCTTTCAAATATCTGGGACCACAGGCATACGCCACCACACCCAGCTAATTTTTTTGATTTTTTGTAGAGAATGAGGTCTCACTATGTTCCCCACGCTGGTCTCAAACTATGGGGCTTCAGTGATCCTCTCACCTCGGCTTCCCAAAGTGCTGGAATTACAGTCATGAGCCACTGCACCTGTTTTTATTTTGTTTTGTTTTTAAATTAATAACCTGTTACAAACAAGCTTAATTATGCAATCACATTCCACCCATACAGGGCTGTGATAGAAATGTTAATAGTCAGAAGATCAGTGGTAGAATTACCTAATATAAACTCACAATTTGTTCTATTGAAACAAATCTTTGATAATACTTCCCTCCCATTTATTGGTCTTATAGTGTAAATATTTCCCATATTTAACTTAGAGGGAAGAATAATAGAAGTTGATTGAGGCTCTGACTAACTTACCTATGGCATCCTTTGTCATTTGGTTTCAAGATTCATGAATTGTTTATTGAGGACCAGCTATGTACTAGGCTAATCATTAGAAGGGGCACAGATGAATAAGAAATAGTCTGCCCAATGGGATATGTGAAAATGTTTATAAAGAGTGGTTCAGAATACATAGCAATTTGGCTAACAACAGCTTTTCATTCTGAAATGTTAACCTTGGCATCTGGAAATTTTCAAATATTTAAAAACTGTTGAAAGAATTTCAGATCCTTATGTTTTCCTCTTACTTGTATGAAATGGAATTTCTTGAAGACGCTAGTCATTTGCAATGTTGGTTAATGAAGTTTTGATAATTTAACTTAATGTTGGAAAAGCCGTTACTACTTTCACATACATAATTTAGTAAAAATTGTCAATAATATAAGCTTTGCAGACATAAAGTTAAACCTCGTTTTATATGGAGCTAGAAATAAATACATGCAGATACTTTTGGACTGTTGTTTCTCTTTGACAGGAGCACCTCGAGGATTGGGGTTGTCCCACCATGATATATGATGAGCGTTAGCAAGACTCCTTGTTACAAAATGCTCCACAATGAATTCAGAGAGCACCAATTTTGTTATGCATGTTTAGGTCAGACATTTTATTTTTATTAATGAACATGTTTGTGCACATGTGTGAATGTGTGTGGATGTCAGGAGCGGGGAGATATTTTCTGCAATTTCATTTTAATTTAAAGCAGGTACCCTTCATTTATCAGATTTTTGGACTTAATAAGTTTGTATATTTTGTATTTCTTGTTCAAAACAGCATGTGTGATTTGGGGACCTCTGGGCATCTTGGACAGTTTCCTTTTTCAGAGAAGGTCAGAGTGTGTGTGTCTCTGTTTAGCTGAGCCTCCAAGATCCTTGTTTCCTTTTCTGACTGGTATATCCTGTTCTCGGGGATGACAACCTTTTGCCGAATCGTATCCTTCTCCCAGCTTAATAAGTCTGTTTTTATTTTGCTTGAATTTTTTCCATTCTGATAGTTTAAAATAAGTGTGTCTTTTAATTGGCTTATATCTTTTTTGATTTGCTGAGAAAATCTGACTCCTAAAGGCAAAACATTCTAGGCATAGGCTTTTCTTTAGCTTTTTAATTTCTTGGCTTCATTAATCTTTGGGGTATTTTTCTATTTTATTTAAAAAGATTTTCAAAAGAACCTCTCATTCTTTTTCACTTGTATGTTGATAAAATCTGTCATTGTCCTGTGATTTAGTGCTCTAACCCAGAAATTTCCCCTAAGGCCTTTCAAAGGTGATATTTTTCCTAAATCAATATAACAGATGTTCTGCTTAATATCCTGCCTTATGTTAATGAGACTGTTTCTGCTTGGCAAGTATGAGGAGACAAGGACCCTTTCCAGTAATGACTCCTGCTTGAAACACAATTTACAACAGGCTCTAAGCCTCTGGAAGCCTCTCAGTCTAGTGACATTTGGAAGACTCAGGAGGAGAGGAAGGTGTAAACAAATTGAATATAGGCTTATATAGGTGCTTTCTATAAATGTTCAAGAAATTATTAGTTTTCTGGCATGTGCATTTAAGGTTTGATTCCTAACTAGGCTTTTACTATGTTAGCCATATCCACTGTAATATACTCTAATCAAGTGCATCTTAATAGACATTAATACATATAAACATGTCCTAGTCATAGAGTACCTTATAAGCATTATAAGCAATTTTGTTCTTCAATATAGTTTAACGATTCTAATGATCAAATTCTGGAAAGAACAATATATTTTCTGTAACTAACTTAGATTTTAGAAAATATAAACAGATACCGTCAGATGTTTATTCTTGTGTTAGACAAAAGAACACATAATTTTTGACTTCTATACTTCATTATCTTCGTATGAATTCTTTTCACATTAAATGGGTGGCAAAGTTGATATCCGCATTGTAATT
Source organism: Colobus angolensis palliatus (assembly GCF_000951035.1). Taxonomy (NCBI): domain Eukaryota; kingdom Metazoa; phylum Chordata; class Mammalia; order Primates; family Cercopithecidae; genus Colobus; species Colobus angolensis. The sequence goes on from NW_012120932.1 coordinate 879,131, forward strand.
ATGCTAAAACTAAGTCTTAGAAGACAAACATTTATACTATAATGACTCACTTCTGAAGAATTACTACTACTTACCTATTATTGTCAACATCTAAAAATTATAAAGCACGGTTTTTACATTACTACATGGGTAGGTTTCACTGGTGAGAGACATCATATGAAAACCACATGAACCTGAACTTTGTAAAAGCTATCCAAGTGTTTTAAACAGATAGTAAAAGCTTTAGATATCCTACCAGGGCTCCCAGTGATCGCAGTCCTCCCCACCTCCCACATGCAAAGGCCATCAGGGAAGGGAAGCGTGGAAGTTCCCATGTTCTGGGACTGGGGAAAGTTAAGTTAGAAGCATCAGTATGATCAGGATCATCAGTTTACTGCATGGGACACAAGTGTTGGAATTTTTGAGTGGTGCTTTGTCAAGACTGGTCGAGATTTGAAATAATCAGTGTATTTCATGCCTTTGAGTTTGAGAGATGTCATCATGACCCGGCAGTAAGAACAATAACTAGACTCTTAGATCAGACCAAACAGGGCTATTCTAGTCCAATGTGAAGCACAAGTTTGGGCATCTCCTCAGTTCCCAAACTGCCCCTTGAATGCTATTCCCTTTGGCAGAGGTGAGAAATTGCTTGTAAACTAATGATCTCTTCTCTCCATGCCTTTGGGTGTGTAAAGTCTTGTATCTTTTTGAAATAAATAACATTTGCTCTATATTGCTACATAGGGAGATTTAGGGGTAAAATATTTAGTTTGATTAATTTTGTTTTTCGAACAAAATACAGTGGAAAAATAGAACTTATTTAACCAATTAACCAAATAAAAAATATATTATGCCAGGTATGTGCTCTTATGATATATAACTGATTTTAGATAATGTTTATGTCTGAAGTTAAAAAACTTAATAAACACTTAATAATGGCTATATCTGCTGTACCATCTTGATTATGTTACTTTCCTCTGTGCCCTGGTAAAGTAGAGGTTGAAAATATCTGAAGAGACTTCAGAATGGGTATACTAAGGGACTGAAACTCAAATATTATTTATTTATTTATTTATAACCAATATTGTAGGTTTAGGGGTGCATGCCCAGGTTTGTTATATAGGCAATTAGCATGTCACAGGGGTTTGGTGTACAGATTATTTTGTCACCCAGATAATGAGCGTAGTACCCGATAGGTGGTTTTTCAATTCTCACCCTCCCTCCTCCAAGCCGCTACCCTCACTCAAGTAGGCCCTGATGACTATTGTTTCCTTCTTTATTTTCATGTGTACTCAGTGTTTCACTCCCACCTATAAGTGAAACCATGCAATATTTAGTTTTCTGTTCCTGCATTAGTTTGCTTAGGTTAATACTCTCCAGCTCCATCCATATTGCTGTAAAGAACACGATCTTGTTCTTTTTTATGGCTGTGTAGTATTCCATGATGTATATGTATCACACTTTTAAAATCCAGTCAACCAGTGATTAGCATTTAGGTTGATTCCATTTCTTTGCTGTTGTGAATAATGCTGCAATGAACATATGTGTGCATATGTCATTATGGTTGAGTGATTTATAGTCTTTTGGGTATATACCCAATAAAGGGATGGCTAGGTCATATGGTAATTTTATTTTAAGTTTTTCGAGGAATTACCACACTGCTTTTCAGTGTATAAGTGTTCCCTTTGCTCTGCAGCCTCACTAGCCTCTATTTTTGACATTTGTTAATCAATAGGAAATATTAATGACATTCTTATTATCAATTAATAATAGCCATTCTGACTGATGTGAGATGATATCTTATTGTGGTTTTGATTTATATTTTTCTAATGATTAGTATGTTGAGCATTTTTTATATACTTGTTGGTGACAGATATGTCTTCTTTTGAAAAGTCCTAAATATTATTTATAAATGATAATAGAGAAGGACACAGATGGCTGTTTCCTTCACAAATACTAGCAGCAGCCTGTAATTAAAGTAAGAGGTAACTCAGAATGTAAGTAAACCTGTACAGAAGTTCATCTGGAAAACCTTGAATTATGTTATAAAAAGTGAAAATAGATAAGGCTAGGATATGTACAGGAAATTCCTCCTCTGTACCTCAGTTTCCCTCTTTGATATAAGCTAGTGTTTTAAATTATGTTTCCTCAGGCTTCTTCAACTCAAATTAGTCTGGATTTTTAAATTGCACTATTCAGGCAATAAGGTTATTCACTTACAAAAGACATAATTTTTATTTCATCAGATCTGAATAAAGTACATTTTCTTTGCCTGTTTTGTTCTCATATTCCTGAAAACGTAGCACTGAATTATGGCTATATTCCAGCAGATTCCTGTTGATTATAGGAAAGTTAATGGCTTTTATTAAAACTGTATTTTAACGTCACCAAAACATTATAAGATTATTATACCTGTTTGTCCAGAAAAGAGCCTTGGAAAAAACAGTTGCATTAAGATGCACATCTTGTGTTTCAAACTTAATGTATTTAATCTGATTAGTTGGCTGAGACCCAGCCAGTGCTCTGTCAGCAGATCAGGAGTAAAATAAAGAGGCTATAATTAATGAAATTAATGCCAGATATAGAAACTTGAGACTTGAGGTGACACTTTGGTCATAACATTTCCTTTGAACTTGGCAGAATGGAGAGACAGCTTAGTTGGAAGTAATTGTTCTTAGTTTAATGGCACATGATTAGATGAGAATGATTATTTTTCTCATTCTACTGGCTGCTAAGACTGTTGGCAGGCATGACTCTACAAAACTGTCAGACAAATTTGATCAAAAAGTTCAGAAAATGAAAGGGCGTGATTTAATTTACTATTTTTATCTTTTCTTTCTTACAAGAAGTACAAGTAAAATTTCAGAGTATGTCCATCTTCATCATTGCAGCAATAAGAAACTGTTTGTAGCCAGCCTTCCTCACTTGCTAAATCCAATTAGTTGTCAAGTCCTGTTAAATTTGCCTCCTAAATATCTTTTTGATCTATCTCTGCAGCCACTTGTTTGGCCATTGTCTTTTACTGCAGCTTCAGTAAAACCATCCCAGTTGGTTTACTTGCTTCAGTCTTGACCTCATCAGATATTTTCTCCAATAGGCAGTCAAAGTGATCTCTGCAAAACACAGTCTCATAAGACTGTGTCACAGCCTTTGATAAAGGACAACAGTTACCCCTCACTGAATGGAATAACATTTTTTTCAGGTGATAAGTGCAATTTCCCTTTAATATACAACACCAAATACTCCTTATCTGATGGAGGTTTGTCATCACTCAAAAGAAATGGAAAAGTCTATTTTACTCTAAAAATAGTTTTGTATAAGACCCCATTTCATAAGATTAAATCTTGAAATATTAATAATTATGGTACTAAAAATAGTCAATATTTATTGAGTACCCCTTGAAAGAGAAGAAGGGTGATTGTGAGGAACAGTTTTAAGGTCAGGATAATTGCCAGGTCTGTCAAAGACTATTGTCAGGACTAGCTTTAGCATGGGGTCGGGGAGATGATACCAGGTGTAAGGACAGTGTCCAATGGGCCATAGGTATGGATAAGATGTATAATTGAGGGAAAATAGGCAATGTCTATAAAAGGTGTACAGAGTGTGTATTCTGCTGTCAGTATTCATAAATATTAAGAACAGAGAATTTATGCAATGATACCACCAAGGTACTGGCAAATATTTTTAACTGTACATGCAGTCTAGGTCAGGGAACATTGCTTTGATTACATGTTGTAGCACTTTGCAGGAGCACATCTAGGTGGGGATGTATGTTAGTCCATTTGTGTTACTGTAAAAGAATACCCAAGGCTAGGTACATTAAAAAGAAAAGAAGTTTATTTGGCTCATAGTTCTGCAGGTTGTACAAGAAGCATTTGCTTCTGGTGAGGACTCAGGCTGCTTCCAGTCATGGCAGAAGGTGAAGGGGAACCAGTGTGTGCAGAAACCACAGAGATCATGTGGTGACAAAGGAAGCAAGAGAGAGAGAGAGAGAAGGAGGTGCTAGGCTCTTTTTACCAGCTGTCTTTGGAATTAACAGAGTGAGAACTTACCACCTGAAGAATAGCACAAAGACATTCATGAGCGATCTGCCCCCATGCCTCAGACACCTCCCACCAGGCCCCGTCTCCAACATTATGGGTCAAATTTCAGGAAGATATTTGAAGGGTTCAAGTATCCAAACCATAGGAGTGGGTTTCAATTTAATTAAAAAAAAGTATGAAATCAAATGTATGAAAATGGAAAGGACTTGTGCTAGTGAGTCCCTGAAGCTTAATCTTCACAAGTATGTTAAATCCACCTCTAGCCAATTGAAGTTTTGAATGTTTAGTTAATGTTCCTCTTGAAACATAGTCTATGCATGTTCTCTTTGTTTGATAGTGATGGGAACATTTCTCTTTTAAGATTATAGCATGTTCTCATTACAGTCTTAAACTTGGATCTTATGTGATACTTTATAGTAAGCTCTGCTTCTTCCATCATTTATTAGATATTTTATGTACTTAACTAATTGATGTCTAAAGGAGGATTAAGAAAATAATATGTATTGCTTGAGGGAAGAAGCAGATATGAAAGAGTATGATAGCAGCCGATAAATAACTTGGAGTTATTAACATCAGAGGAAATGGAGCTTGTAGAGTGTATAAGCAATAGTGATGGCTTTAAAAAATGGAGATGCTTTACATTTTGAAGAATGATTAAATAATTTTATCTTTGTTCATGGAAACTTTAACATTAGGCTGAGGCTTCTGAAATTGGCTTATAAGGCACAGAAAATCAACAAGTTTCTTACCTTAATTTGTTTTGGGGAGTTGTGTGGAGATATGCAATAGGTATGACAAAGCAGATTTGCCTATTTAGTTAGGTCACTAGGGAAAATGTTGCCAAATGTGGTGAGCAGGGTATTTAGAATACACAAATTTCAGCACAACAAAAATAGGGTTTGACTATGTGACCTCATTTCACCTTTAAAGGTATTGTTTTTAAATTTTTAAAATTCCTTTAAGTATGGTTTCTAGGAATTATTATAATGAAAATTTAGAAATTGTTAAACAAGTAAGCAGATTTGGTGGTAAATCTTTATGTCAATAATTTTTATTTCATTTCATTATATGCATCATGGTACATAGGTCCTTTATGGCATAGTGAAATGGCTGAAATGTAGCATATAATCATACAACCTTTGTGGAATAGTTAACTTAAAGTACAGAAATAATGTGGCTTCACCACTTACAAGCTGTGAGGCCTTAAGCAAGTTATGTAACTTCCCTTAAGTACAAGGTTTTTCTGTTTTTGTTATTTAAATTTTTTAAACTTAAAAATATTCCAATTAATAGACTTTATTTTTAGAGCATCTTTAGACTCTCAGCAAAATTAAGCAACTAGTACAGGGAGTTTCCATGCATGTTCCCCCCAGCCCAGTCTCTACTCCAGCTTCTTACACCATCAGTATGCAGCACATTGTGGTACATCTGTTACAATCAATGAACCATACTGACAAATCATTATTCAGCCAAGTTCGTAGTTTACATCAAGGTTCATGCTTTGTGTTGTATATTCTGAGTTTTAACAAAGGTATAATGATGTATAACCACCATTGTGTATCAAACAATAATTCCACTGCCCTAAAAATCTCCGGTGTTCTATCTATTCATCCCTGCCTCTCCCTAAACCCCTGGCAATCACTGATCTTTTTACTCTTTCCATAGTTACATTTTCTAGAATGTTATATAGTTGAAATAATACAGGATGTAGCCTTTTCAGATGACTTCTTTGAAATCATAATATACATTTAAGGTTTCTCCATGTCTTTTTGTGGCTTAATAGTGCATTTCTTTTTATTACTAAATAATATTCTGCTGTATGGATGTACCACAGTCTATCTCCTACTGAAGGCATCTCGATGGCTTCCAAGTTTGGGCAATTATAAATAAAGCTGCTATAAACATTTCTGTGAAGATTTTTGCATGGACATAACTGTCCAGTTCAACTGGGTAAATATCAGGGAGTACAACTGTTGGGTCGTATGGTAAAAAATATGTTTAGTTTTGTAATAAACTGGCAAACTGTCTTCCGGAGTGACTGTGCCATTTTGCATTCCCATGAGCAATGAATGAGAGTTCTTGTGATTCCATAACCTGGCATTCGGTTTTTTCAGTGGTTTGGATTTTAGCCTTTTTGATAGCCATGTAATGGTATCTCATTGTTTTAATTTGCAATTTTCTGATGACATATGATGTTGAATATCTTTTCGTACACTTACTTGCCATCTGTATATCTTCTTTGATGAAGTCTCTGTTAAGGTCTTTTGTCCATATTTTATTCAGGTGTAGATTTTTCATCTGACAAATAAAATATTAATTATATTACAAGGATTTGAAAATAAATCATTTAAATCTTTTACCATAGAACCTAGCATATTATATGCAGTAAATTTTAAATGATGCCATTTTTATGAGTTATCTACATCATAATAACATACTTAATAACAACTTCTCATTCCATCCTTAATAGTAAATTTTAAAAGTTTAAAATACCTTTAATTATAGCTTTATGAATTATTTTAATCAATTATAATAATTAAAACCAAATGTTGCTCACTCCTCCTCACCCCACCAACCAGCTTCTCTTCCTATTTTTTCTTTTTTAACATCAATACCTCTGATATTCTTCCTTTTGATTTGGCTTAAAGTATTTCTGTTATTCTTGATTCATAAACTAAGAACAGGAAAATTTCTGTCATTTTATTTCTCTGAAACTTTTGTTAAATAAGATATGAATCAGTCATTACTTCCTTAAGTAAGCTCAGAAAAATTTTGGATGCTTTTGTCAATATGTATGAGAAAGGATTTAATCATATACAGTTTATATATTTTTCAGGTTAATTGGAATATTACCTTGTTAATTTTTGAAATGCTTATAAGCAGCTTAAAATGTTACTTAAAATAACTTCATGACAAATTATTTTCTACTTTTTGATTTTTTTGTTTACTGTTCAAAAAGTAATATATTTTAGGGTAAATATCACTAGCTAAAAGGATGTTAAAAATTTGCAGATTATATATGAAGGTAGGCATTTTCTGAATAACATAATAATTCATACCTATCGATAAGTTTGGTCACAACGTAAACTTTTTCTTCACCAATTATTATTTCTATCTAATGATTCCTAAGTGAGTATATGGCCAAAGAGCTCGATTTCCAAAATCCCAGGTGGATTAATTTACCCAGCCTTCCTCCTTTCTCTCTCCCTTCCTTGTTTAGACGTTAGCTATGTCATTTTGTAATATTAACAAGCTTTTGAATATTAGGCAGTTTAATATATTTTATGTCTTAACATCATTCATATAATATAGATAATTATGTTTGTAAATGTCAAAACATTCTTCGCATATGAAAAAAATTTTCTGAAAGGTCACCAGACTATTAGAGAATTTTACATCTAGACCTTGGCTCTTTATTTTGACAAAATGCTTATGGACAGATTATCTTTTAGTTTAAAATCTAGCCCAGCATTTTGGGAGGCTGAGGCAGGTGGGTCACCTGAGGTCAGGAGTTTGAGACCAGCCTGGCCAACATGGCAAAACCCTGTCTTTACTAAAAATACAAAAATTAACCTGGCATGGTGGCATGCGCCTGTAGTCCCAGCTACTCAGGAGGCTGAGGAAGGAGAATAGCTTGAACCCAGGAGGCGGAGGTTGCAGTGAGCCAAGATCACGCCACTGCACCCCAGCCTAGGTGACAGAGCAAGATTGCATCTCAAAAAAAAATATATATATATATATATGTATATATATCTAGGAGAAAATCTAGCCTGCCTTGGAGTTGAGCTACATTTCAGCATTAAACTTACAGAGCTAAATTATCATTTCTTTTCTGAAAATGTCAATTTTAAGGAAGTCACTGTTTGCATCTCATATGTTATTTGTCTCAGCATTTTTATATCTTTGACTTTTTAAAAGTGATTTTCTTTCTTTTTTTTTTTTTTTGAAATAAATTACATCTAAGGAAATGAGAAACCATGTAGTTTAGGAAACTTTTAATAATTTGACTTTAAATGCCTATTTATGTGATGACAGAAAATTAAATTTCTTTATCAGACTTGTATATACATGGTCAAAGCAATCATTTATTTTTTCTTTTAAAATACATGTAACTAAAATACATACTTGTGATTATCAGTGTGATGCATTTTTGCAACCAAAATAAAGAGCATTCCAAAATGTTTTCATAAAATTATAGGGAATTTATTTTTCACTTAGGTTCTATAAATAGCATAAAAACAAAATTAGAAGCAAAATTCTCTGACCTTTTACTGCAAAGCATAGAACCAGAACAACTGCTGAATTGCAATTATTTATTCAGGCCCTGTTTTAAGCCTGCAAGCAAACAAAATGTATTTGAATTTCTGCCAAAGGAGATGTTAAAAAATAGCCATAGTTTGTGATTTAAAAAGATGTGGCAGCCTATGTAAAGAGTAAGACTCATGAATTGGGGTAAAACAATTTTAAAATTGTCAGGTAAAAATAGATAGAGTGTATTTTAAAGGTGATCAATTATAATTGCACTAGGGATAGAAATTTCACCAAAACTTTAGATTCCATGGAGGTCAAGTATTTAAGTGTATCAAAATGTCCAATTCCTCTAATTATTCTATGGTTTAATGATTCAATGACAATAAAGCCAACTTTTTTAGTAAATGTAACTAGATATGGATCTATCTGTGTATAATTTCATAAAGGTGAAAGAAAAAGCACATCTGGTTATTACTGAATTTGATTTGTCAGCAAGTGTATCTTACTTTTTTGTGTAAAAGTCATTCATGATTTAAACAATGATTATATATAATTTATGTTGACATTCTTTCCCCCTCACTAATCAATATAAGAAGCTCTTTGTATGGATGTTTCAAAGTCAATTTTTGAGTTCATGAGTTGAATTGATTAACATATCATTGTCGTAAAAGCACAGGAAATAATACAGATTGAAATGTTGCATGTATCTATTTCAATAATAATTATATTCCTTTTATTTGTATTTGTGACCCTCTGGAGTGGTGGTGAAGTGGATTGGTATAGTAATGGGAATGGAAGATCTGTATTATTCAGAAAGTTGACTTCACCTCTGCTAACATTTTCAACCTTCCCATTCTTCCTCTTTCTCCATTCCTTCTGCTGTCTCTCCTGTGGAATGAATTCATCATCTCATACCTGGCACAATGCTGGGTAAGGGGATGAATAATGTATATAAGAGCTCGCTTAAGAAGCTTAGTGTAATCTGAAATGTGTCTGTAACTGCAGTGGATTATAAATAGGAATTATATGTTGACTGGTGATGCCTTTGCATGTGCTCTTTTCTCATCCACTCCAGAATGTAGTTTTCTCACATTGTGGATATAGACTATATGGTAAACTGCTACTTGTCTTTCAAGAATAGGTTTAAAAATGGAATTTGAGAGAGTTTATTCTTCACTTTATTGCCATAGCATCTTGTAATTTAGTGTCTAGAAAGCCTGGCAGAAAGGAAATTTTAATAAATGAATAAATGTTAAATATTATTACTGATTGAACTCAAGTATGTATGTCATTGAGACGTTTACGGTACATAGCAGGTGCGGGATGAGTGTGTGTATGTGAATGTATGTGTGTGTGACAATATGACACATTCAAAAGACAAATTAAAATGGAGAAATCAGGAATGACTTCATAAAATTAAGAGCATTTGGTCAGCCTTGAATGTGAGGAGTTATGTCAACATATGGACAGATGGAAGAGGACATGCCAGGCAGTTGAAGCAGCATCAACCAAGTAAATATGAATAGAAAATAGTAGTTTCTATCTAGTGGAAAAGTCAATAATTTATGAAAACAAAATAGCAGAGTAGCGTGGAGGTGAAAAAGGCTGGCTCTAGAATTGAGAGACTGAGTGTGTATTTTCACTACAACCATTTTCACTACAACCATTTCACTACAACCATCTCTTGTCCTGTGATTCTGGACAAGTGACTTTACCTCCCTATACCTCAGTATCTTTATCAGTCATGTGAGAAAAAGAACCGTACCTACTTCCTAAGGTAGTGAAGAGAATTATATGATAATACACAAAGAGACACTTAGGATCTGGCACATTTTTTTTTTTTTTTAACTATGTGTGTGGTTACTGTTTTTAAAGATTTTTGAGAGTGAAAACTGTAGTGGTAAGTTAGAACTAGATTTTGAAGGAACTAGAAAGACATGCTAGAACATGTCCTTCTTTTCTTTCTTTTCACTGTAAAGAAAGCTTTAGTAATCGTTAAAAACAGAGATTAATCTAAGCACTTGATTATTGTACTTTGCATGTAAGATTTAGAAAAATTTGACACATATGTCATTGCTTTATATGATATTTCAAAAGGTTTTCTTCTCTATGCTAGGGATAATGTTTTCCAAAATAACTAAATTCCAGCATTGCCTGAATGTTCCATTTTTTTAAGCTAGAAATTTTTAATTGTTTATTTATTTATTTATTATAATTTAAGTTCTAGGGTACATATACACAACGTGCAGGTTTGATACATTGGTATACAAGTGCCATGTTGGTTTGCTGCACCCATCGACTCATCATTTACATTAGGTATTTCTGCTAATGCTATCTCTCCCCTAGCCCCCCACACCCTGATAGGCCTCAGTGTGTGATGTTCCCTGCTCTGTGTCCAAGTGGTCTCATTGTTCAATTTCCACCTGTGAGTGAGAACATGCAGTGTTTGGTTTTCTGTCCATGAGATAGTTTTCTGGGAATGATGGTTTCCAACTTCATCTATGGCCCTGCAAAGGATATGAACTCATCCTTTTTATGGCTGCATAGTATATGTGCCACATTTTCTTAATCCAGTCTATCATTGATGGACATTTGGGTTGATTCCAGGTCTTTGCTATTGTGAATAGTGCTGCAATAAACATATGTGTGCATGTGTCTTTGTAGTAGCGTGATTTGTAATCCTTTAGGTAGACACCCAGTAATTGGATTGCTGGGTCAAATAGTAATTCTAGTTCTAGATCCTTGAGGAATTGCCACACTGTCTTCCACAATGGTTGAACTAATTTAGACTCCCACCAACAGTGTAAAAGTGTTCTTATTTCTCCACATCCTCTCCAGCATCTGTTGTTTCCTGACTTTTTAATGATCACCATTCCAACTGGCATGAGATGGTATCTCATTGTGGTTTTGATTCGCATTTGTCTAATGACCAGTGATGATGAGCATTTTTTCATATGTTTGTTGGCCATACAAATGTCTTCTTTTGAGAAGTGACTGTTTATATCCTTTGCCCACTTTTTTATGGAGTTGTTTGCTTTTTTTCTTGTAAATTTCTTTGAGTTCTTTGTAGTTTCTGGATATTAGCCCTTTGCCAAATGGGTAGATTGTAAAAATTTCCTCCCATTCTGTAGGTTCCCTGTTCACTCTGATGCCAGTTTCTTTTGCCATGCAGAATTTCTTTAGTTTAATTAGATACCATTTGTCTACTTTTGCTTTTGTTGCCATTGCTTTTGATGTTTTAGTCATTAAGTCCTTGCCCATGCCTGTGTCCTGAATGGTATTGCCTAGGTTTTCTTCCAGAGTTTTTATGGTTTTAGGTCTAACATTTAAGTCTTTAATCCATCTTGAATTAATTTTTGTATAGGGTGTAAGGAAGGGATCCAGTTTCAACTTTCTACATGTGGCTAGCCAGTTTTCCCAGCACCATTTATTAAATAGGGACTCCTTTCCCCATTTCTTGTTTTTGTCAGGTTTGTCAAAGATCAGATGGTTG
>NW_012120932.1:891421-892622 GCF_000951035.1 Colobus angolensis palliatus
TTGTATCCTGAGACTGCTGAAGTTGCTTATCAGCTTAAGGAGGTTTTGAGCTGAGACGATGGGATTTCTAAATATACAATCATGTCATGTGCCAACAGGGACAATTTGACTTCCTGTTTTCCTAATTGAATACCCTTTATTTTTTTCTCTTGCCTGATTGCCCTGGCCAGAACTTCTAACACTATATTGAATAGGAGTGGTGAGAGAGGACAACCTTGTCTGGTGCTGGTTTTCAAAGGGAATGCTTCCAGCTTTTGCCCACTTAGTATGATATTGGCTGTGGGTTTGTCATAAATAGCTCTCATTATTTTGAGATGCATTCTATCAGTACCTAGTTTATTGAGAGTTTTTAGCATGAAGGCTGTTGAATTTATCAAAGGCCTTTTCTGCATCTATTGTGATAATCGTTTGGTTTTTGTCATGGGTTCTATTTATGTAATGGATTACATTGATTGATTTGCATAATGTTGAACCAGCCTTACATCCCAGGGATGAAACTGACTTGATTGAGGTGGATAAGCTTTTTGATGTGCTGCTGGATTTGGTTTACCAGTATTTTGTTGAGGATTTTAGCATCGATGTTTATCAGGGATATTGGTCTAAAATTCTCCGTTTTGTTGTGTCTCTGCCAGGCTTTCATATCAATATGATGCTGGCCTCATAAAATGAGTTATGGAGGATTCTCTCTTTTTCTGTTGATTGGAATAGTTTCAGAAGGAACGGTACCAGCTCCTCTTTGTACCTTTGGTAGAATTCGGCTGTGAATCCATCTGGTCCAGGACTTTTTTTGGTTGGTACGCTATTAATTATTGCCTCAATTTCAAAGCCTGTTATTGGTCTATTGAGAGATTCAGCTTCTTCCTGGTTTACTCTTGGGAGGGTGTAGGTGTCCAGGAATTTATCCATTTCTTCTAGATTTTCTAGATTATTTGCATAGAGGTGTTTATAGTATTCTCTGACGGTAGTTTTATTTCTATGGAATCGATGGTGATATCCCCTTTATCATTTTTTATTGTGTCTATTTGATTCTTCTCTCTTTTCTTCTTTATTAGTCTTGCTAGCTGTCTATCAATTCTGTTGATCTTTTCAAAAAAGCCGCTCCTGGATTCATTGATTTTTTGAAGGGTTTTTTGTGTCTCTATCTCTTTCAGTTCTGCTCTGATCTTAGTTATTTCTTGCCTTCTGCTAGCTTTTGAATGTG
>NW_012120932.1:893085-893586 GCF_000951035.1 Colobus angolensis palliatus
TACCCAGTAGTCATTCAGGAGCAGGTTGTTCAGTTTCCATGTAATTGTGCAGTTTTGAGTGAGTTTATTAATCCTGAGTTCTGTTTTGATTGCACTGTGGTCTGAGAGACAGTTGGTTGTGATTTCTGTTCTTTTACATTTGCTGAGGAGTGGTTTACTTCCAATTATGTGGTCAATGTTAGAATAAATGTGAGGTGGTGCTGAGAAGAATGTATATTCTGTTTATTTGGGGTGGAGAGTTCTGTAGATGTCTATTAGGTCTGTTTGTTGCAGAGCTGAGTTCAAGTCCTGGATATCCTTGTTAGCCTTCTGTCTCGTTGATATGTCTAATATTGACAGTGGGATGTTAAAGTCTCCCATTATTATTGTGTGGGAATCTAAGTCTCTTTGTAGGTCTCTAAGGACTTGCTTTATGAATCTGGGTGCTCCTGTATTGGATGCATATATATTTAGGATAGTTAGCTCTTCTTCTTGAATTGATCCCTTTACCATTATGTAATG
>NW_012120932.1:894456-941499 GCF_000951035.1 Colobus angolensis palliatus
AGTTTGGCTGGATATGAAATTCTGGGTATAAAATTCTTTTCTTTAAGAATGTTGAATATTGGCCCCCACTCTCTTCTGACTTGTAGAGTTTCTGCTGAGAGATCCACCGTTAGTCTGAAGGGCTTCCCTTTGTGGGTAACTCAACGTTTTTCTCTGGCTGCCTTTAAGACTTTTTCCTTTGTTTCAACCTTGGTGAATCTGACAATTGTGTGTCTTGGTGTTGTTCTTCTCGAGGAGTATCTTTGTGGTGATCTCTGTATTTCCTGAATTTGAATGTTGGCCTCCCTTGCTAGGTTGGGGAAGTTCTCCTGGGTAATATCCTGAAGAGTGTTTTCCAACTTGGTTCCATGCTCCCCATCAGTTTCAGGTACACCAATCAAATGTAGATTTGGTCTTTTCACATAGTCCCATATTTCTTGGAGGCTTTATTAGTTTCTTTTTATTCTTTTTTTCTCTAACCTTATCTTCACATTTTATTTCATTAATTTGATCTTCAATCACTGACACCCTTTCTTCCACTTGATCAAATCAGCTACTGAAGCTTGTGCATGTGTCACGAAGTTCTCATGCCATGGTTTTCAGCTCCATCAGGTCTTTTAAGGTCTCCTCTACACTGTTTTTTCTAGTTAGCCATTTGTCTAATCTTTTTTCAAGGTTTTTAGCTTCCTTGCATTGGGTTCGAACATCCCTCTTTAGCTCAGAGAAATTTGTTATTACCGACCTTCTGAAGCATACTTCTGTCAACTCGTCAAAATCATTTTCCCTCCAGCTTTGTTACATTGCTGGCGAGAAGCAGCAGTCCTTTGGAGGAGAAGAGACCCTCTGATTTTTAGAATTTTCAGCTTTTCTGCTATGGTGTCTCCCCATGTTTGTGGTTTTATCTACCTTTGGTCTTTGATGTTGGTGAGCTACAGATGGGGTTTTGGTGTAGATGACCTTTTTGTTGATGATGATGCTATTCCTTTCTGTTTGTTAGTTTTCCTTCTGTCAGTCAGGCCCCTCAGCTGCAGGTCTGTTGGAGTTTGCTGGAGTTCCACTCCAGACCCTGTTTGCATGGGTATCACCAGCAGAGGCTGCAGAAAAGCAAATATTGCAGAACAATAAATATTGCTGCCTGATTCTTCCTCTGGAAGCTTTGTCCCAGAGGGGTAGCCGCCTATTTGAGGTAGCTGTCTGTCAGCCCCTACTGGGAGGTGTCTCCCTGTCAGGCTACACAGGGGTCAGGGAGCCACTTGAGGAGTGGCTGTCCATTCTCATAGCTCAAACGCCGTGCTGAGAGAGCCACTACTCTCTTCAGAGCTGTCAAACAGGGATGTTTAAGTCTGTAGAAGTTGTCTGCTGCCTTTTGTTCAGCTATGCCCTGCCCACAGTGGTGGAGTCTAGAGGCAGTAGGCCTTGTTGAGCTGTGGTGGGCTCTGCCCAGTTCAAGCTTCCCGGCCACTTTGTTTATCTACTCAAGTCTCAGCAACGGCAGATGCCCTTCCCCGAGCCAGGCTGCCGCCTGGCAGATTGATCTCAGACTGCTGCGCTAGCCGTGAGCAAGGCTCTGTGGGCGTGGGACCCACCAAGCCAGGCACAGGAGAGAATCACCTTGTGTGCTGGTTGCTAAGAGCTTTGGAAAAGTGCAGTATTTGGGCACTTCCAGGTAGTCTGTCACAGCTTCCCACAGGTAGGAAAGTGAAATCCCCCAACTCCTTGCATTTCTTGGGTGAGGCAACATCCTGTCCCGCTTCAACTCACCCTCCATGGGCTGCACCCACTATCTACCCAGTCCCAATGACATGAACTAGGTACCTCAGTTGGAAATGAAGAAATCACTTGTCTTCTGCGTCGATCACATTGGGAGCTGTAGACCAGAGCTGCTCCTATTCGGCCATTTTGGAATGCCTTAAGCCAGAAATTTATTCTATTTTTCTTTTAAAAAAAAAAATGTATTTTTTGAGACAGAGTCTGCTAGGTCTGCCAGGCTGGAGTGCAGTGGCATAATCTCAGCTCACTGCAACCTCTGCCTCTTGGGTTCAAGCGATTCTGATGCCTCAGCCTTCCAAGTAGCTGGGATTAAGAGACATGTGCCACCACGCTTGGCTGATTTTTGTATTTTTAGTAGAAATGGGGTTTTAACATGTTGTTCAGGCTGGTCTCGAACTCCTGACCTCAAGTGATCCACCCACTCTGGCCTCCCAAAGTGCTGGGATTACAGGTGTGAGCCACCACACTGGGCCTGAAAAATATCTTTTCTGATGTCAGTCTTATGGAGTATCTTTCAATAATAGTTATATTATATTGTAGTTAGATAGTGAAGATATTTTGAAAGCTAGAAATTGTATCTTACTAGGGAAAACAATAGCATGAATCTATTTAGGTAGCTATTGCTTTTATTCTATAATTAACAATGCAAAGAAACATGCTTTAATAAATATCATAAGGAGAAAGCAGAAAAAGGTGTGAGGAGACTGAGACATTTCCACTGTTCCATTGTTCGATTATTATTAGAGTAATAATAATCAGTTTAAAGTGAATTTGGGCTGTGTGCGGTGGCTCATGCCCGTAATCCCAACACTTTGGGAGGCTGAGGCGGGTGGATCACTTGAGATCAGAAGTTCAAGACCAGCCTGGTCAATATGGTGAAACCCCTTTTCTACTGAAAACACAAAAATTAGCTGGGCATGGTGGCATGTACCTGTAGTCCTGGCTACTCGGGAGGCTGAGGCAGGAGAATCACTTGAATCTGGGATGTGGAGGTTGCAGTGAGCCAAGATCGTGCCACTGCACTCCTGCCTGGGCGTCACAGTGAGACTCTGTCTCAGAAAAAAAAAAAAAAAGAAAATGAATTTGGCAAATTCTGCAATGCTTCTAATTGAAGTAAGAGTAGAGAGTTAAAGGCAGTGCTTTGTCAACACAGCAGATAAATCAATTACATTTTGAAGAAAGTAGTTACTACAAAGTTATTTACTACAAAGTTAAGTCAAATTTGTTCAGAGCAGGCCAGGTTGAAAGTGATAGTAGATTGGGCTCAGTTCCTCATGTTTGTTTTACTCAGTTCATTATATACACTTCGTCGTATTCCAGGTAAATATAGACAACATAGTCTGTATCAAATTGCCAGAAATTAACTTGGTGAAAATTATTCTATGCATTGATCTGTTTCTGAGAAATTAGATGATCACTAAAGAATTATTTAAAATATATCTGAACTAATCTTTTAATTAATTGGAAACATAATAATCATGACTGATAATAATGATCAATGATTGAACCTTTATTATTTACCAGCTAATATAGTAGGCCCATAAATAGGTTATATCATTTATAGTCACAATGACCATATACATTATATATTTTATATGGCACTACTACCCATATTTTATAGCAATCAAGGTTCGGATAATTATAACATGCCCAAGGTCTTACTAACAGTGAGATATCCAAACAGGAACAATCTCAAGTTTATATTCAAAGCCCATGTTTTTTTGCTTAATATTTCCCTGTCTCTCCTAAATCTATTTTCAGCAATATGATTGTGAAGTTTCTGTCATATTTTCTACCTGACCGTGAACCTTTAGCATCTGCACTTATCTTCCTTTTAGAACCTCTAATGTTGTTTTCTGTTAATCATTGCTAAAAATCTATTTTTTCTTTTGTTCTGGGAATTTAGAAACCTTAAGTATTGTATTTGAAATATTTGTTTATAAAATTCTTACTGAAGCTTTATTTTCTGGCAAATACAACTGGGCTTTTCTTCTTTTGTATTTTTAGTTTTTTAAAATTCTTTGACCTAGCTTGAACAGTAGTGGCAAACTGATGTCTGAGAACACATTGTAAGACCAAGTGCTTGTAAATAATAGAGGATAATATTGAGTTGAATGCGTGCCAGAACCTTCTACTCCTCACTAAAAGTCTGTTTTGAGCAGAATATGTGGAGATAAAGAGATTCCATCTTTTTGAAAACTGCAGTTTCTGGAAGCAATTTATGTATTCTTAATGACTTTGCAACCTATATCTCAAAAGAGTCTGTTGCCAGTAACCTTATATTGTTGAACTGTATTGTATGCAGTGCCTTTGTGTTTTATAAACAAGATTTAAAAATAAAAATGTCACAAGCTTCTTCAGAAAGTTTATACTTTACATTTGGGTTCAGCTCAGTACAACGCAATAGAGAACATGCAGAGAATGCCAAGTTAGTGTTATAGTTAATATATCTTGGGAGATGGGTGAAATTTTGGAAGTACCTTAGAGAAGAAACAGCTATAGTCCTCATTTAGTAATCCTCAGGGAAATATGTAGAGTGGGCTAAGAAGTTACTTGGTGATATACAACATGCTCTGCATGCTAAGCTATTAGCTGATTCATTTATTGAAACAACTGCCAATTTGAAGAAAATAACAGAATAGATTTAGGGAAAAAACTAATATGTTATTTGGTTTAATTTTCAGGTTCTTTTCCTCTGTGTATGTGCCTGTGTAAATTAAAGCTGTAGTCATATAGCCTGTATTTAAGGATTCTTCTGGGAAAAAATTATCAATATTTATTGTGCGTGTAGTTTACATATGTCACTTAATTTCATTTAATTTTCACAATCTTCATGTGAAATTAGCAGGGTGGGCCTTAATTTACAGATAATGAAACTAAAGCTTAAAGAGATGTGTTAGTTTTTTTAAGGTCACATATTAGCAGGGTGGGCCTTAATTTACAGATAATGAAACTAAAGCTTAAAGAGATGTATTAGTTTTTTTAAGGTCACGTATTAATTACTGGTGGAGCTGGGATTCAGTGTTTGATGTTAGGTGCATCTGGCATTAAAACCGATGCTTTACCCTCTCTGCAACTGGCCTCTAGGGCTGATATGACCTGCTTACTGTGGATACCAGAATATCAGCTAGCATTGTCCTGTAGAATCTCTTTGCTTCAGATCCTTATAGTGATACCAAAAGGTTTTGTTTATTCAGGAAAGTAGTTAAGAAATCTGGATCCCACACTAGAAACGAACAGTGTACAATTTACTTAATAACTAATAACTCAAATATATGTATATATACATACACATATACCACCTGTACATATTTGTACAAATAATATTAATTTTTAATTCTATGTTTCAGTTTAATATGCTTTCACTAAGGAAGTCATTAGATAGTAAAGTTATTTGTTAAGAGCTTAGGTTTGGGAATCAGTATGAGTTCTGGACTTAGCTCTGCTGTTTACTCTCTGTTACTTGAAATTTCAAGCTCTATCCTTCTCTTGGAAATGTGAAAATAATAAAATTTTATTTATAGTTTTGCCTTTATGAGATAGTGAGATGAAATATATAAAACCTATATATAGCACACTACTTGGTACATTGTTACTCAACATGTAATTATTATCACCACTATTATTTTTATGTTTATAATTAGCAATTTTAACCAACAGTCACATGAGCGAATATTTATTTTTCCCATCCAGTAGGAAGATGATTCATTCATTATTTTAATTCTTAAAAATTCACTCATCAATTGGTTTCCCATACTTTTTCCACATGTAATAGCAGCTACAATAAATATCACTAATATTTATTAAGACATTTGCTAAATACATTGCATATAATATCTCATAAAATTATTCCAATTATCCTAGAATACAAGTACTATTATTATTATTATAATTTTCAAGATTAGAAAAACGGGCTCAGAGAGGCAAAGCACCATCCCAAAGTTAAACAGCATAGGTGCTAGAGCTGGGATGCAGCCCCATGGTTGTCTGACACCACAGTACTTACTCCAGGGAGTTGTGCAGAGTGCCTCTGGTGTTCATCCCTGAAGAAAGGTTCATTTCTTTCATCACTTGCTTTTGTTTTTATTGTGTCAAATCTGGTCCCCTTGACCACAAAATCACAGACTTGATGCTCTTGTACCCAAAAGTTGACACTTTAATTTGAATATTCATTACTTACATTACTAGTACTAAACTCTCTTTTGTTTCTTCTTTTGCCTACACAGTACTACTTGATAGAGAGAAGGGATTAAGAGCATGAATCCTCAAGCCTGATTTCTTATGTTCAATTTCCAGCTGCTTCACCTTTATGTGATCCTACTATCTTGTATCCCTCTGTGACTCAGTTTCCACCTCTAGAAAACAGGAAGGGGGATAACAGTCTCTTCCTCTAGGAGTTGTGAGGATTAAAGACAACTTGTAAATAGTGTTTAGAGAGATACTTGACATATAATCCTACAGAGACATTATTACCACATGGCTTAACTAAAGGGGATTTGCTCTTTTTTTTCTGCTTTTGTTTAACGTATATGTGATAAAACACAGCCACAGCCACCATTACAGGAGAATACTCTTTTGCTCTCTCTCCTCTCTCTTTCTCTCTCTGGCTCTGATTCTCTCTATCCTTCTATCCATCTTTCCTCCTTCCCTTTCTTCTCTCCCCCAACCTCACCCAAACACATCTACATTGGATAAGGTTTAGATAAAGCCTCCATGTGCAGAAGTTATTGATTGTGTGATACTTTCTGTGTCACGGCATTCAGACATTCCCTGTTGGACTGTAGTTATATTGTTTTTAACCATATTGTGCCCCCTTTGTGTGAGTGACACATCCACCATCTCCAGCTAGGAGAAACAATGGAAAATAACTGAGTTAGAGATATCCTGAAAGTTTAATTAAGGACTTGTCAAATAACAACTCACTTTGTCATTTTCACTTTAAAACCTTCCACAGATCTGTTCTTTGAATGAATGTTTAATTCAGTTAAAAGGATGAACTTAGTTCAGTTTAAAGGCAGAGTCAGGAAAGGAAAATGTCAAAAATAAAGAGGTTAGACTATGTTGCTTCTACCATTTTAAATGGGCATACTGATACTGGAATAAATTACACTAAACAGTAATATATACCCTTTTAAATCTGTGAATATTGCAATGCAATGCACAGAATAAATCTTTTTTTCTTTATACAAAATTTTTTTTATCTAAGGATTCAAAAGTTCCAGCTATTTCCAGTAGCAGCATCTGTTGCTTTGCCAGTTTCCACAGAGATGAGCTCGTGTTGATTTTCACCACATTTGTTCAAGTCTGGAATCTGGTTAAAACATGCAAACAGTTGTGTTGCTGGCTAAGAGGTGCAATCGCATAGTACCCTTTGAATAATAGTAGTCACTTGCATTTATTTTAATTCAAACGGCATTTCCAGTTATGAATCTAAGCATGGATTATTTTAAAATAACTTTAATTAGAATAAGAAATATAAAGCATTCTAATTCTAGAAGGAAGAATGATATGATACATGCATGTTCTTAGAAACCATAATGATATCTACTTTAAATCTTCTCAGTTGAAATTTGCATTTTATTTTTTCATCACCATTTTGGGATAACTTTTGCAAAAAGAAGTACTCTCTCAATTATATCTTATCTTAGTTCATTGTCTAAGATGCAAATTGGCAAACATAGACATTTTTCTGTTATCCAATTTATAAATCTTCCATATCCTTATCCACATATTGATTGCAAGTTCATAAAACCTGACATGAAACCAGATTTTAAAACTATGATTGTGAATTGGAAATGTCTGCTATTTGGGTACCTACATCTAATGAAAGTAGGACAGGAACAGTAGAAAAACAAACAAAGGTTAAGGTGCTGGCAAATGTTCTTGGCATGTTTAACATAGTATTAACATTGATTTTAGCCGTTCTGCTTGCTGCAAGCCTTTTAATACACCCCATATGTCCATACTTAGTCTCCTCTGCTATTAGGGATAGTTAGGTGGAAAATGTTGTGAAACCCTAAAAACTGGAAATACGAGTAATATAACTTTTTTCTATATTTTTAAATATTTTGAATGTTTAATTGTCTGACAATTTTAAAAGCAAATTACTGGCTGGGCATAATGGCTTATACCTGTAATTCCAGCACTTTGGGAGGCTGAGGTGGGAGGATCACTTGAGGCCAGGAATTTGAGAGCAGCCTGGGATTTGGGAGGCTGAGCTGAGAGGATCACTTGATGCCAGGAATTTGAGAGCAGCCTTTTCTGAGACCCCATCACTACAAAAAATTAAAAATTAGCCAGACTTGGTGGCTTGTGCCTGTAATACCAGCTACTTGGGAGCAACAGGCAAGAAGATTGCTTGAGCCCAGGGGTTTGAGGCTACAGTGAGCTGTGATCCCACCACTGCACTGCAGCCTGGGTGGCAGGACAAGATCCCATCTGAAAAAAAAAAAAAAAAAAGTTATATCATAGACAGTGACTTTTAAACTTAATTCTTAATTTTCTATATTACTAATATGAGATAAATTACAAAGATGTAAAAATTTCTCACACATATTAAGTCACTTTACTAATTTTCAGGAAGAACAGGAAATGCAAGTGACTAGTATAGAACAATAAAAACACTAGTCATTAATGGGCATTGCCTACACAGCAAGCAAGGTTCTATGTCTTTTACTTTCAAACTCTCAGTAGGTTTCTAAGAGAAGATATGTTGTTATGTCTAATTTATAAACGAGAAAACAGGGCAAGAGAGCTTTAGGTAATTTTCACAAGCTATTTCATAGTGACATTGACAGCCAAATTCATAAACTTTTTAATTATGTTTCAGATGTTGCCTCATTTATGTGAATTTGCTGGGAAAATAAGTAAAGTTAATTTGATATAGTAAAATAGATTCTCCACCTTCCTTTTCAGTCGAAATCATGCATTAGCATTTCAGTAACAATGATTACAAGTACTTTAATGCCAACAAACATTTGAACACACGTTTCCACTGTAGATGTCACAGCACTTTAAGTAACTTAATAATTGATGGCCTGTTTTCCCAATGTTAACATTTTATAAGATTTTATTTTCCCAATTATCATGGTAAAAGCAGGGGCAAAATTTTGATTTCTTATTTCATGTTATTTTCCCAATGTAAAAAAAAAAGACCACCAAAATGAAATGGGCTAAGATGGTGATATCATCAAATTTTATTTCAAAATTTACTTTGTGATTGTTAGAAATAATTGAACAGACTTCATAACCTGAATTTACTTTAACTTGATGTTAATATGTATTTACATTAATCAAAGGACAAACTTACAAACTTTCCTTACATTTTAAGACACTGAATATTAAGTATGTGACCTCACTTAGGATAATTCTGCCTGACATCAATTTTCAATGATTGAAGTTTTTAAAATTAAAAAAAAATGGCTGGGTTCAAGACGAGCCTGAGTAACATGGCAAAACCCTGTCTCTACAAAAAAATACAGCTACTTGGGAGGCCGAGGTGGGAGGATCACCTGATCCCAGGGAAGTCGAGACTGCAATGAACTGAGATCGTGCCATTGCACTGCAGCCTGGGCAACAGAGACCTCATCTCGAAAAACATAAAAATAAAAAAGATTGTAAGGCAGTATTATCACTTAGTAAAAAATATACTTATAGTCTTTTTTCTCAAATTTAAATTAATGTCTTGGATGGGAAAGACTTAAAATGACAGTGGTTGCTTTTAGGTAGAAAATATAAGGCACTTCCACATTATTTGTTTTATTATTTCTTAACAATAACATCAGATATTTATTCTTTATTCTAGATACTTTTCTTTATCTTTAAATTTCTCAAAATAAAACCAAGTTGATATATCAGGAAATACATTTATTTTTCCTGATTAAGTGATAATCTATGATTTTTCTTATGAAATACTTAGAGGCCAGAAAGTTGTTAGAAAATACGGAATGCTGCTATGTGTGTGTTTACACTTAATATTTTAAAACTCATTTTATTGTCTTATATATAAATATTTCTGGGGCTATTCTTCACGTAAAATTGATTATAAACACGGATATTTGATCATGGTCAGATTTGCACCATTACAGAGTTTAAGTGATAACTGCATTCCTAACTAAAATATTAGAGACATTACAGCAAAGTAAAATAACGACGACAATTAAAAACACACACACACACATATAAATAGGATGATACATTTTTTCTCTATGGCTTATTAGATCTGTGCTCAAGAAAGGTCAAGAGACTTAACCTCTCTGAGCACTAAATTCCTCGTTTTTAAAATAGATACAAGAATATCTTCTTAACAGGACCATACTGAGGATTAGAATGGAAAAAAAAAAAAGAGGGAAGAAGAGAGAGAGCACCTAACACAGTGCTAGTCACATAATAGATACTAATTTTCTACATGAGTTTATTTTAAAATTGTCATAAAAAATAGTATATAGTGGTAACTAATTCTTTGGTAATATCTAACAATTTTCATAAGGCAAGATTTTGGAAGGATTCAAATGTGGCTCCTTAATTATGCATTATATCCTAATTATCTATATGTATTGTATGTGTGATTGCTAGTCAGTTAGAAAAAAGACAGATATCCCTTCCTCCAAACTATGCCAGGCTCAAAAACAATAGAAATTACTTATAATGGATGGGGAAGAATTGAAATGAATGAAGAAAAACTATCATCACTTATTTAAATTATACTTAATTATTGAAGGGATGATTTTTAAAATTCATCATTATCTTACATTTTAATAGCCTTTAATAGAAGTCTGATAGACTTTTATTTAATAGCCTTTAATAGAAGTCTGATAGACTTCCATAGAAGTAGAGAAATTAGTGAATTTTACTACTTACAGAAAATCATGTCTTTTGACTAACATGAGACAGAAACTTGATACATGTTTTTAATTTATTTCTATACTTCCAGTCTTCACAAAATGAATATTCACAAGTTGACTGATTTGATTGTAACACAATCGAAATAAATGATTTATGAAGAGAACAAAATAGAGTAAATTAGAATACCATGAGGCAAATGATATTCAAGGAACATAATTGATAAACTGAAAAAATTTACATCTGATAGCCAGCATCCAGGTCCAGATATTCCTAGAGCAAGAGTGCAACTTGACACATCACATGGCCCAGATCACTGATTTTAGCATATGGATTTCTGAAACTTGAGCAAAAGTTTATTCTGGCCTTACAGATGCAAAAGAATATAACCACCACAATGACTTTTCTTTTTCTAGCATGTAAATATTACTACCTTTTATTTGGTTTAGCAAATACTTGGGAGAGTTACCTTTTGTCCTCCTACCCTCCCACTGCCCCCCCACCCCCATAGCAAGCCTTTGCTAGGTAAAGAGAAAAAGGTAAGCTCTCATTAATGGAGTCACCTATTGTAGATATTACATGACAAATTTTACATTTCTGTATGTGTTATTTCATGGTCACAGCAACATTGTGAGACAGGTATTGTTGACAGTGCTTTACTCTGCAGAAGAATAAAGTGATACTCAGTTAAATATATTTTCTAAGTTTACACAGTATTAAAGTTTAGATTCAATGTCAGATTTGTTTTATTTATGACACTGTTTCTTAAATGATGAAAAATTGTTACATAATTTTTCCACTTATCTCCTTATAGGGACATGTATGTTCTGAAATTATTCTATGCTACTTCTGCTTTTGGTTTGTGGTTAGTATTTATGTAATGACACATCGTCCTTCTATGTATCAAAGCTATTAACTTAGAGTACAACTTTTAATCTATTCTATTATTCAGGCTTCAGATAAACAGTCCAAAACCTAGGTAAGAAAGTGAAATGAATGATTTAGGCCAAACCGGCTTTACATGTGCTTCCACTATGCATAATTTATCAAGAATTTTCTCTTTTCTTGTAGGGATGACTTGTCAAGCTCGAACATCATATACTGAAGATGAAGTTCTTTGGGGTCACCGTTTTTTTCCTGTAATTTCCTTAGAAGAGGGATTCTTTAAAGTTGATTACTCCCAGTTCCATGCAACATTTGAAGTCCCCACCCCACCTTACAGTGTGAAAGAGCAGGAGGAAATGCTTCTCATGTCGTCCCCTTTAATAGCACCAGCCATAACTAACAGCAAAGAAAGACATAATTCTGTGGAATGCTTAGATGGACTAGATGATATTACTACAAAACTACCATCTAAGCTGCAGAAAATTACTGGAAGAGAAGACTTTCCCAAAAAACTCTTGAGGATGAGTTCCACAACTTCAGAAAAAGCCTACAGCTTGGGAGACTTGCCCATGAAACTTCAACGAATAAGTTCAGTTCCGGGCAACTCAGAAGAAAAACTAGTATCTAAAACCACCAAGATGTTATCTGATCCCATGAGCCAGTCTGTGGCTGATTTGCCACCAAAGCTTCAAAAGATGGCTGGAGGAGCAGCTAGGATGGAAGGGAACCTTCCAGCCAAATTAAGAAAAATGAACTCTGATCGCTTCACATAACAAAGCACTCCCTTAGGCATTATTTAATGTTTGATTTAGTAATAGTCCAATATTTGGCGATGAGGTAATTCTCCCTAAGGAATCTGAAAGTATATTTTCCTCCCAGTTCTACAAGCATATTTGAGAATGCTTCCTTTCCCAAGTATTGCTAATGTGCAGAAAGCAACAGTTACGGAGGGAGGACATCATAAGGAAGTTATTAACGGGCATGTATTATCACATCAAGCATGCAATAATGTGCAAATTTTGCATTTAGTTTTATGGCATGATTTATATATGGCATATTTATATTGTATATTCTGGAAAAAAAATATATATATATATTTAAAGGGGAAATACTCTCCCCGACATTTCTAACATATGTATTAAGCCAAACATGAGTGAATAGTTTTCAGGGCGATAAAACTAAATATATGTCTGTGTGTGTGTGTATGTATACACACATATACATATATATATACATACATACACATACATACATACATACATATATATCTGATAAAATTGTGATGTTTTGTTCAAAGTTGTAGTTCTTGTGCATGTTTACTTTATTAGAGTAGGAAGGCTACTGGCATTAATTATTAATACCAAATATTTTAGCCTTAAATTTTTGTCATTTTAAAATCTGATTTAATGTTTTCTGCTGTTTAAGGTCCTGGGAGGCTTTCATTTGTATTTTATATGAGAGAATCACACAAATTTGTGCTATCTATGGCCCTGCAAAAATATAACCATTACATGTTTAAATTGTAAACTTTAGAGCATACCAGTACTCAGTATAGCACCAAACATTTCTTATGATTTTTAAAAGTTGCTAGTACTGGGGAGACATAATTATTGATTAATTTGAGAATTATTCCTTTCCTAGACTAATTAAAATCTGGAAATCTATTTTGTATATGATCTAATACAAAGATGAGCTCTGAACAAACACTGAATCATGTTATTAGACAGTGGCCAAGTTATATTGAATATATCAGAATCTGTGTGAAGTTATACAATTAATGGTCCCTGTTTCAAACCGAGTAAATCGGAAACATTTTCATTCCTTTTCTGGAAATTTTGTCCATTTTAAAGACCAATCATTTTAAGAAGACATGACAATGCAATGAAACAGATGATAAATATTTATGCTTAAAATATGTATGTCTAATTGAGTCTCTTTTTAATTCTGTTTTCTTGTTTATGGCATTTGTTGTAACAGGATAGACTTTTTCCTCACCTAGGGAACCTATCCCATGCCTGTCACTTATAGTTCAGGAGGAAGTTTTTGCACAGACCAGAGAGAAATTAAAATTAGATAAATTGAAGATATCTTACACACAGTTTTTTGGTGAACACTGATTTTATTGGTGTCTTGGATCCCTGGTCTACCCAAATAATGTTGACAGTACTGTTTTTTCTAATCCTGAAGTCTGATATTTATGACTTGTTAGCAGGAATCAAAACTAGTGATCAGTAGAACACTTTCAAAATAAAAATTTGGAATGCAGAGACTTTTATGAAAATTTAAAACTGCTCCTTAACAGAATATCATGGGTTTTCCTATAAAACTTCAGTATTATAATTTAAGTCTGCCCCAAATTTTAAAAAGTTCTCATTAATATGTAAGTCATTAATTGCTAGTTTGGGCTCTCATTATTTCCTATTTTTTAACAATTTTGTGATAATTTTATTATTGGCAAATTAATACATCACTTAAATCACTGACTATAATAAAACCTTCTGGCTACCTCTGTATCAACCAAATTCTGTAGGTGCAAACATATACCAGGGAATTCTTACTGGCAAAATGATCAATCTTGAGTGTGCATCTACTGTGAATGGAGCAAACTGCCCTATACCCATTGATAACCAAGCTTTCTTATTTTGTGGATGTAGGAAACAAAATAGTGACAGAGAGAGAAAGGGGTACACAGGGCATGGTATATTGATCAGCAGTGGAAAAAAAGTGCATAGATCATTTAGTCCAAGAACTTAAAACTAAATAGAGCCATAATTTACTTTGGAGAGTCATTTTAATTTGTCTTTGGTACCAAGGAGAAGACAGAGCCAAAAACAAACTCTCCAAGTGTATTCACACATTCAACAAAATTTTTGCATGCCTTCTATGTTGTAGGCATTTTTAGTTCCTGGGGATTTGGACGTGGCTAAGTCAGAGGAGGCCATTGCTCACCATGAACACTGTATACCAGAAGGAGAGTGGGGAGGAGACAAAAAACAAATGAGACCACTTCAGACAGTCAAAGTATCAGTTCAGAGAAGAAAACAGGCCTGACACAGTGGTTCATGCCTGTAATCCCAGTACTTTGGGAGGCCGAGTTGGGGCAACACCTGAGGTCAGGAGTTCAAGACCAGCCTGGACAACATGGTGAAATCCCGTCTGTACTAAAAATGCAAAAATTAACTGGGCATGGTGGCAGACACCTGTAATCCCAGCTACTGGGGAAGCTGAGGCAGGAGAATTGCTTGAACCTGGGAGGCGGAGGTTGCAGTGAGCCGAGATTCTGCCACTGTACTCCAGCCTGGGTGACAGAGCAAGACTCCATCTCAACATCTAAAAAAAAAAAAAGAATAAAAACAGGGTAACATAATGCAAAGTAACTGTGTGGAGTAAAAATTGATTATTTTCGAAAATGTGACTGGCTTAGGACGGGGATAATATGTGAACAGAAATCTATCTGATGAGAAGGAGCTACTGTTGTTGAAATTACCTTATCTGAGTGAATGGTTTTTTTTTTTTATCTTTTCCACACATGCGTGGGAAAGGTATGATTTCTGCATGTAATTGCAGTTTAACCCTTATTTCTAGGTTGATCATAGGTCCCAGTTTACCCAGGAAGATTCCAGTTTATACCTGTTGTACCTGTGTAATTATTGGTAGCACTCCCTTTCACTCTTACAATGTCTTGGTTTGGATGATATATGGTGAAGTTTTTGTTGAAACTAAATTATGAAGTCTGATATATTTGGATAAAAATAAAGAATTGCTTTTCTTCTCCTTTTGCTGATTTTTTGATACATCATTCTAAGCAAAATCATCTCAGCTTCATATATTTCAGCCTGAAGTAGTTCTTACCAAAGTTATTTCATGTAACACTTGTTCAATATGTTCGTGACATGCCTTTCAGTAATGAAAAGTTATGCATTTTATTGAATGAATAAAAACCTAACCTCTGCTATTTACATTTCTGGAAGTTGTAAGAGCTCACATTAAAGAAAGTAAAAGTCAATTTAAGCCAAGATCGTTTTCAAACCACCAGTGTCATGACTATTGGAAAGGAAAACCTAATGTGATCATTAAACTGAATAACTCTACATAACAAGTGGAAACTAGACCTTTTTTGTAGCATTTTCATGATATAGGTCCTGTTATAGTAAGATATTTCATTCTATTTATCAAAATGGTGTAAATAAAAGAAACAATTATTTTGATAATCCTTATCTTCATTTTAAATGTTTATTCTTTTCAGAAATAGGTAAATACACTTTTGTAAATATATACAAAATGAAAAATAAGGATATTTTACCATTAATTATTTCTGAAATATTCTTCTTATGCTATTTTAAATTTATCTATATATGGCTAAAAATATTATGAAAAGAGCCCTTTGGTCTGGACAAAATGGCTCATAGCGCAGTATTTCTACTGGAGGAAGACTGGGGTCATGGGAAAGCTGGCTTACATGCTATTAGTTCTTACATTCTTCAGAATTTATGTTTGAATTACATTGTACATATTTAAATTAGCATCAACCTAATTCCATTTTCTGGCATGCAATCTATAATTATTTCAGTGTAAAAGGTCATTTAGTTTCAAAAATATAAACTCATGTATTCAATACTGCAAGTTCAATTTTATAAAAAATGGTATTAAACTTTTGAAACATGATTGGGTTTAATTTTTAGTGTTCTCATCCTTTTTGCACTCTTGACCACTTAATTATTCACATTTCTTGACTCCATTTGTTTATCATAAGATTCTTAATTCCTGAAAGACAATCATTAAATCCATCGCAAGTCATTCCTTGATAATTCCTTTTATTTTGGCTGCTTATTGGTAAGATGCTTCAGCAGTACCAAACGTCAGCTTAATAATGCAGATACTCAGGACCTACGTTTCTTGGAGGAAGCTTCATGGTTATCCTACCCCTTGCTGAACCAGTGTTTTAAAAGCTACAGTAAGTAAAGCAGTAAGTAAAATGCATAGTTTTTCTAATTTTGTTTAAATATCTAATCATCTTTTAATAAAGCACTCAGTTGCTTCACCTGTGTTTCATAGAAAAATGTGTTCTTAATCTTGGATTAGATGAGTTTTGTGATGTGTAATGTACCCAACTCCCAGGCACCTCAGAGAATTAATTTAGAAAAGCTAAGTTGCTGCAGCTTCTGACCTGGTAGCATTCCATGCAGATGGTCTTTTATCATTTAGTAGAATTGTTAGGGTTGTTCCTCAAAATACATTTTGTTCTTGGGTTTATAATTTTCTTCTGGACTTTCTTGTTGCTTAAAAGTCTGTTATATGTCTGAATGCTGTGTTTTCAGAGAGGAGGATATTTGCATATTCTCTTTGACTTAGATATTCTTCAGTTTCACTGTGATTTCTCTGGGATTTTTTAATCCACTTGTAAAGATTTTTTGAAATTGTAGCTCTTTCAGACTATCTGGGCTTTTTCTGACCAATGGATGCTATAGAGAACAAATACAGTAGGACCTACTATATCCTCCTTGTTTACTAAGAATCAAATCCATACTTCTATTTATCCTTTCCCAGTTCTGAATGTATCAATCACATACATGGTGACTTGTACACATTATTTAAATATTAGAAACAACTCTGCATGGTAAAGATCATCCCTATTTTACACTTGAAGAAACTTATTCTCAGAGAGGCTGTTTAGCGGGCTTTTTAATTAAATCCACAATCATGAGGTATAGTCTCTGCTCCCTGGGAGGATAAAGAATAAAGAGAATCTCTTTTTTAAACAACTGCATATTCCAGAAAATTTGGATGCATGAACATAAATATTCAATGACTGTGTGCAATGGCTTCTAACCTAACAGAATGCCTTTTACAGTGGAGTTTGCTTTTTTCCTAGCTGTCATTTGGAGAAGTGGTGGATGGAAAATGATAGCAGTGTAAGGAGTAGTTGTGGTCAGAATTGTGTGTTGGTTAGAGGGAAGAGAAAAGTAGGTAGAAAGCAAGAACAAATAAAAATGAAGAAAATGTGGAGGAAAGTAGACATTTGAAGTGTTGCACAAAGACCTACCTAAGTTGCAAAGAGGTAAAATGAAAAAGACAAGCTAAAAAATCTAGAGTTCACTGGATACTTGAAAAAATACTTCAAATAAGCAGAAAGTTTCTTCAAACCCAGGTACTTCAGACCCAGAGGTTTTTTAAAAAAATGAAACAGTAACATTTTGCTGTATTTACCTCCTACTTAATAAATAAATAAAGTGTCATAGAAATCTAAAACAGGCCGGACATAGTGTCCCACCTATCGTATCAGCACTTTGGGAGGCCAAGGCAGGAGGATTGCTTGAGCCCAGGGGTTCAAGACCAGCCTGGGCAACAGTGAGACCTCATCTCTACTAAAAATAAGTTTAAAAAAAATTAGCTCGGCATAGTGGCAAGTGCCTATAATCTTAGCTAATAGGGAGACTGAGGTGGGAGGATCTCTTGAGCCCAGGATTTCGGGGTTGTAGTGAGTTATGACCTACGACACTGCACTCCAGCCTGGGTGACACAGTGAGACCTTGTCTCAAAAGAAAAGAAAGAATAAAAAGAAAAAGAAGGAAACCTTAAACAGTCACTTTGTCTCTTCCAAACTCTACGCTATTCCATTTCTCTTCCTCATAGGAAGCCATCACTACTCAGAAATGACTGTCTATTTCCTGTGCTGGTGTGTATATGTATACTGCATATACATAAATTTATATGTAATACATACTATAACAATCTGATATTTTACTTGAATATATTTCTATAGAAATGTTTTATATAAATACATAAAATATATTTGTTATATAAATATGTTTCTATAAGATATGTTATATATAACATGCTATATAAATATATATTTAATATAAATATAAATATTCATAGACACACACCTACTGATAAATTTGTTTTTATTTTCTCTTTCTTCTCTTGGATTTTGTATTTTTTCATTGCCTTTTTAAAAAAAATTTCCATGTCTGTTATTTTAGTAACGTTCAACATTTAAGCTTGCGTACAGCAACGAATGAAACCAAAACTAATTAACATCTCCACCTTCCTTTCAAACAACACAAGGATCTTACAGCATATTAAATTCAGCCACATCTTCTCCTGTTTTCTCTGCTATTTTTGCATAGTATTACACTTGTTTTTAATGTTGTAACAAAAAACTGTTATTTTTAAGTCAATGCATATTTATAATTGCCTATATATTTACTGATCATTCACCATAGCTTCTTGCATCCTACCCCTTCATTCTTCTTTTTTTCTTAATTAAGTATATATTTTAACAGTTATTTAGGCAAACATCTGTGATAAGAAAGCCACAGTTCTTGATCATCTTAAATGTCTGTTTTCTTCTTTTTTACATTTTTTTTCTGGACATTCTTGTTGATTAGAAATATATGTCTAATTGACGTGTTTTCAGGAAGGAAGATATTTGCATATTCTTCAGTTTCACTAGGATTTCATTTTTCAGGAGCCAGGTAACAAAAATTTCTTCACCTGGGATATCCTTGATAAAATATCCATAATTGCATGATGCTTAGGTTTGAGGTTTCAGCTTCTCCCAGAATGCCTTCTGCTGTCTCCATAGCCCCGTGCACAGACAAGCTTCCTTGTCACTGGGCCTTAGGTGGAAAGTTTGGTTCCTGATAAGGTTTTACAGAGCCCTAGACTTATTCAGGGTCTTCAGTTCTAGTTTCCTGTTTAACAGGTATCGAAGTTGCACCTTTCCCATTATAGGTGTTAAAGTCTCAGTACCCAAATTAGAACCTATCTCCATGTCTAATTCTCTTGAATTTACACACACACACACACACACACACACACACTCTCTCTCTCTCTCTCACATACATGGAAGAAACTCCTGAATTTTAAAGACATTGTTTCACATGTCTCATATATATATATATATATATACACACACACACGTTCATGCATATATACATGTGCATATATCTGTGTGTGTGGATAGACAGATAGATAGAGAGATGAAAGTCACACATACACATAAAAAGTCATAAAGTTTTTACAAGGCTTGTTACAATAAAAACAGCCCCCACTCTCTACCTACTCTCTCCTCACTCTCTCTCCAGAGACAAAGACTTTCAATCCTTTAAAATGACTCTATTGTTATTTACATGTAGATTTCTAATCATTCTTTTATTGTTTCTTTTGGTTTTCCATTTTGGGTATTATTTGTTTGCCTTCCACTGTGGTAAATGATTTAGTTCTATTTTAACCCTTGCTACCCACTATACAGCTTCAGCATCCACTCTAGTATGGTTAGATTTCCAACAGTTAAATTTTAAAGGTTTAATCATCAATGTCCTCATTAAGTTTTATCACAATCGAGACCCATGTATTTTGATTTTTCTCACCCTTTGCAGCTTCTTCCTCCTAGAGTTGATAACTGACTTCTTTGCTCTTTGTTCATTTATGTATATATCACTAATACAGCCATATAATCTTTCCCAATTATGTAAATGATTTCCTGTTAATTTGTCAGACTTATTAGATAACCTACCAGTTTCGTCTTCTTGAAGAAGCCTCCACCAAGACATCCTGACCTGCTCTACGAAGGAAAATTCTTTTGACTGCTGTACAGGTGTTTTCTTGGGATCTGCCTTTGTCATCATCCTGGAGAGTCCATTCGCTTTGTCTTGGTGTAGAAATCCTGTTTCATGGAACATGTTTTTTTCTTTCTGTCTTTACCCTTTGTTTTGTTTTGATAAAATTTGTTTTGATAAAACACATTTTCCAGGGGTTTCTGAGAAGGAAATAGTGATTAACTTTTAGAAGGCTTGAATATATTTAAATAAACCTTTACTTTGTAATTAATTGTTTGGCCTCCTGTAGAAATTATTTTTTCTTCTGAATTTCAGTGACATTGTTCTCTTTTTTCTAGTTTCCAGTGTTGCTATTGAGATGTCTAATACTGTTTTGAATTTTAATCTTTTGTATGAAACTAATTTTTCTCCTTAAAGCTCTTAAGATATTCTACTCTTCCTCAGTGTTCTAAAATTTTCAAATGATCTACTTATGTATGGGCCCACTTAATCCCTTTTGCTGGGCCTTTGCAATCTGTATCCTCATGGTCCTCTCCATTTTCCTCTATTCTTTCTTTCTGAAATTTTTATTGTTTGACTGTTGGAGCTCCTGGACTGATTCTCTAATACCTTCATATTTCCTCTTTTGTCTTTTTGCATTTTTTTCTGTACTTCATTGGGGACTTTCTTGACTTTATCCTTTATGATTTTTATTTCTGTCCATTTATTTCACTTTAGGTCATTTATCTTCCAGATTTTCATTTCTGCTATACTGGTTTTAATTTTCAAGTACTTTTTCCATTCTATAAATGTTTCCTTTTTTGAAAGTCTGTTTGTTGTTTCATGAATGCTAATTTTAGCTGTCTCAAATTATTAAAGATAGCATGTTTTAAATGTTTTCTTTCTCTCTGCATTGTACCTATTTCTGATTTCTTTTTATATGTATGATTTCGGGGTCTATATTTCATATTAGATTGTTTTCTCATATATCTGATGATTGTTAGGTCTTTTCTCATACTTAAAAATGGAGCAATTGCAATGATCAATGAAGTTCTGTTCAAATGTATGGAATAAATCAAACTGATCTTCACTGGTGTGTGATGTGGTTGAGCTATTTACCTGAGCTTAGTATATCCTTCAGCTTGTTATTTAAGGTCAGTAACTGTGCCCAGGTAAGATTTTCAATCTCCTCTTGCAGTCTCTGAAGGGTCTGTACCTGGCCACCAGTGTTTACAGGGAAGAATGAGTTCAAGTATGACTATCCTACTTGCAGAACAGTATCTTCATTCTCAAGACTGTTTAGGCTTCTGATTCTATATACAATTATGCGCCCATCCAGAAATAAACCTTCAGTTTTCTGCCAGGATATGAGAGAAGCAATCAACAAGTTGAGTTGATTAGAAGGGAATCTGCTCCTTAAATGGGCTTTCAGTGAGTTTCTTGCTATCATTTTCTTTTCTCTTTGCTCTACTAGAGACCTCTTTGCTCTACTATGCTTTAATATCCCCCAACTATTGTTTTAGTAATTTCAGAAATAAATAAACAAATAAATGCTTATATTTAAGTTATTTTGAGTCTTAATGAACAAACTTAATGTATTTAATTAGACTATATATCACTGTTGTGATAAATTATCTCAAATTTAGCAACTTAAATAACACAAATGTCCTATCTCAGTTTTGAAGCTAGAAGTCTGACATTGCTCTCACTGGGCGAAAGTCAATGTCTTACCAGAGCTGAGTTTCTTCTGGCAGCTCTAGAAGAGAATTCATTTCCATGTATTTTCCAATTTCTAGAGCCCATCCACATTCTTTGGTTTGCCCTTTCCCCCATCATCAAAGCCAGCAAAATGACCTCCCTCTTTGCCTTTATTCCATAGACACATCTAGCTCTGACTCTGCTCTACATTATTCTAACAACCGTGGGAAACATTGCAATTACACTGGGGTATGTAATCCAGGATAATCTCACCATCTCATAATCTGAAGTTCCTTGGCCTAACCACATCTTCCAGTCCCCTTTACAAAGTAAAGTCATATATTCACAGGTTCCAGATACCAAGATATAGACTTCTTTGGGGGTCATTATTCTGCCTACCTCACTAACCTTTCTTTCTTCTTCCCATTTATAAAAAGAGAATGTAAGAATAATTTTTTAAAGTATGTTCTTTCCCAAATCTAAGTATATTTATGAAAATTTTAAAATAAGAGAAGACACTTATTGCTATTAATGACATCTTTCCTTGTGAAGAAATATATTTACCCATACATTGTTTAATTATTCTCTTAAAAATCTATTTCTGTCACAGTCTGTGAAAAAAAGTCTGGCCAGGTTTTATTTTATACTTCTTTGTGGAAGATAAAACAAAACAAAATGAAATGGATTAAATTAGCATCTATAACTTCAGTATTGTGAATCTAAGAATGTATCTCAAGTCCACTTTCTTTTGGTTCGCTATCCTACCCTGTAGTCTTAAAACAATGTCAAGGTTAGATTTAAGTTTCAGTAGATCAACTGGAGAGCTGGTGTCAGTATTTATTGGGAGAAAAATATTACTGTGCCACAAAGACATGTAAAATGTATAAAAACTTGTGGCCTAGAAATTAATTTTAGAAATGAATTCCGATGTATTTTAACCAGGTGATCAATGAAGTGTATATAGCAACTTTGGATGAGCCCATGGGAGTGGACACTTTGATCAGTTTTTAAGTTTCAGTGATTGACTCAGTGAGAAGAACAAGTCAGAAAATACCATTTAGATGCAGGTTTAATTTTGTAAATGAAAGATGCTAACATATCCTCTACTAGTATCCCATTGTCATACAGAGGGCTGCGAAGTCTGATGAGATTTATGGCTTTCTTTCTTAGTAAAAATTCCTAAATAATTATTCTTTTTGTTACCAACTTTTATCTCCCATCCACCTCACAGCTTAAGTGATTTCTTAGTTTCATAAAGCAAGCTATATTGAGGGGAAAAGTGGGCAAAGAATAAAACAATTATATTATAGTCCCATATTTTTGTAATACTATGCAGGTTTCACTTCACTGGCTCTTGCTTTCCCTATATATAACATTTATAGTGTGAAATTATATTCCAATACTTTTCATATTGAGATTCATATTTCACGTTACCTACAACTTTTTAAAAATATCTAGATTTGGACATGTGAATAAAATCTCTCATCTAACTATAGATTTTTTAATTAAATATAAGAATCTTGTATAGAATGCCAGCCATTACAGAGTTGATGTTCAACTCTTAAAGAAGATATTAAGTGGAAGATATTTGGAAAAGTGATATCTACACTATGTTAGAAATATGTAGTGATTAAAAAATAAACACTAATCAGAAAACTGAGGCTTGTTAATCGATAAAATTCTTATTGATGGCTAAGTCATAGGAAAAAATTGCTTTGAAAATTATGCATCATACTTAGCCTTGAAGAGGGTCGTTTCCTCTTCAGATGAGAATTAAAATGTTGGAATAGAAGAAAAGCTGTGAATGAGCACTATTCAAACCAATATTCTATTATCCTGAGCCAAAAAGAGATTAGTCACTTTTTATGTATTTATTTGTTATTTTTTTCCCCAATACTTTATGATAACTTTTGAAATTGTTAAGCATGGATTTTTATGGGGGAAGCTCTTACTTGAGAATTATGGAAGAAGTTTGTGCCATGTATAGAATCTGCCCCATCTCTTGCCAATTTACATGAACTTTGTTAGCATTCATGTACAGGAGTTTCAAAGTTCCACAGAGACCCATCAACTTAAAAGCATTAAATCAACAATCACTTGTTTGACCAATTTCGTGTCATGTTGTAGGTGTTATTGTACGCACCAGGGTTATAGAAAATAATAAAGGGAAAACGTTATAAACTTATTCAAAATGACTGACAATTAAAATACAGCAAATGTTTTGAAACATAACTACACAGCATGTTATGGGAAAACTGAAGAAGGTGATTTAACTCATGCATGATGTGGAATTGGGTGAGGCTAAAAAAGGTGGAAGATCTTGAAGAGTATTTGATAGTAAAGAATACTGGAATTGTGTTTTAGAAGATTTGAATAAATTACATAGACAATGAAAAGGAGGAAAAGTAAAGAAAGAAGCCTATATAGAATTTGGAAAGAATATTATGTTTTGCAAATCCAAGTTTAAGAAGACTAGAACATGGGGTGTGAGAAGAGGATCAATATGGGACATACATAGAGAAACAAGTAGGCACATTGATAATGTGTACTATAACCTACAGAAAATAGTTAGATTTTTATGTTTAAAGCAACTTTTTAAGATGTTAAAGGGATAGTAGGACCAGATACGCATTTTAGAAAATTTACTCCACCAACATGTATTAAAGATAAATTAACTCTATAATTTTTTATTTTATTGGAATCAATGTATTTTTCATTAAACTTTATAGTTCACATTTTTCAGAAAAATATTTTATGAAGTTTAAAAATGTTACATGAAAAGATGAATAATATCAAATACACAAGGAAGATAAGGGAAAAAGCAAAAATAATTTTAAATGCGGAAGATAATATAGATGCAGTTAGCGAATGTAATGTTTCACTCTTATCAGATGAGATTTAGAAAAGCGTGGGGATCATGTGTGTGGTTCCCCTTATCTGAAAAGGAGAAAGCCAACAATTGCCCAAAGGTCAACCAAACATTTTAGTACTTTTTAGTTCTCATTAGACTTTCACAACAATGTCTCTTTCCTCAAGCGTTGCAATCAAGCACTCCATCTGAACCATTCCCAAAAGGAAGCTGTTTTGAAAGTTTATTTTCTTGACATGGGCACGTTGGCTCACTCCTGTAATGCTAACACTTTGGGAGGCCAGAGTGGATGGATCACCTGAGGTCAAGAGTTTGAGAACAGTCTGGCCAATGCGGTAAAACCCCACCTCTAGTAAATATACAAAAATTAGCTAGACGTGTTGGCCCGTGCCTGTAATCCCAGCTACTCAGGAGGCTGAGGCAAGAGAATCTCTTGAACCTAGGGGTGGAAGTTGCAGTGAGCCAACATCATACCATTGCACCCCAGGCTGGGCAACAAGAGCAAAACTCTGTCAAAAAAAAAAAGCTTATGTTCTCTCTTTTTTTCCTCTTGTTGCATTTAAGAGTATGAAGTTTGTTTAAATAAAGGCAGTGAAATACAGACTGTGAAAAAGCAAGTATGAGAAATATAACAATATTGATATGGAGATACTTGCTAACCAAGAGGTGATTTTGTATTAGGTATGTTTTTCAGATGAATAATTCCTAGATGAAATTTTTAGAAAGAAAATAAATGCCCAGTGGTGGTACATAGTCTAGAGCCATCTCAAGTAATATTATGGATATTCCATTATTTGAAATTTAATAACAGTCATTTGTTAAATCACTAGAATTTAAAGTATATCCAACATAGGGCATTTTTTCAACAATTATTTGCATTAAAATAAATAATTGGTTATTAGGATATAATAAATGTTCATACATTAAACCTCCCCTTCAACAGAGGAGTTCAGGAAAGTGACTGATCAATATAGACAACACGTGAACTGATATTCATACGTAAACCATCTGCATTTACCTTCCCGGAACTTGTATGAACTCTGATGAACTACAAATCAGAGCTGCTGCTTTACACTTTTAATTTACAGCTAATTTCCAAATCTAGAAAAAGAGAAATGAAAGCACAGCTAATCATTGGCATTTATGTTGGTGTCCCTACAATCAAAGATCATTTTGCAATATCAACAGAAATTGACTACCCTAATCAATATCTGGCTTGAAGGACAAAAATGCAATATACCCTCTGAAGAGGTTGGTTGAGTTAAACATATCCCAGCTTTCACTTAGTCTTACAATATAACAAATGGAAAATTACACAAATATGGCAGATGTTTTTGAGCTTTCTAACATAGGTTTATTTTCAAATATCTCTCAGAACAACTTCTCAAGAGAGTGCTCACTTGGAAGAAATTCATTCCTGGATTTATCTGAGTACCCAGAATGATTACTAGCAGCTGACTGGGCAAAAATCAAAAGGGATGCAACACTGAGAAGTCTGACAAGAAGAAAAACAAGTTAGCCAAACTCTACCTCAAATCAATTTTGTGAAAAAATATATAAATTGTCAGATCACTAAACCAAGTAACTTGCTTTAATTAGTGTTAAAATCCATGCCTATTCAATGCATAAAAATAACTAGATTATAGTTTTATAGTAACCAATGACCTAATATATTTTGGTGTACATATAATTGTACACATTCTCAGAGAATGTGAAATGGGAAAATTATCCTATCTTTGTTAGGAGAGAGACTACATTTATTATTTTAGATGCTTACATGCACATGTATAAATGATTTCAAAATAGATGTGTAATTAGTATAATATGGAAAACAGACAAAATACTCAGATAATTTTTAGCACATCAAGAGAACTACTTCTGTATTTATTAATGAATGAGCCACTTAGGTCATGGAAAATTTCAGCTGGGTCTTGAGGAGAGAACTAATTATAATGGAGAAAACTCAGTGCCATTAGTCAGCACCAGGCCTCCATGTAGAACAATCGGGATGTTTCAAACAGTTTCCTTCATGCTGTAGCTTGATAGTTTGTCAATAACTATTTTCCATAAGCAGATGACACCGTAATCGCCAAACCATAGAAAGCTTTTTGTTTTTCTTAGCCATTTTCCAGTGAGAAGTCCCATGCTAGTAAGAATATATTAATATTTCCTACTGAATTACATCAGGTTCTTCTCTAATTATGGCACAAGGAAACAAATTTCTCAGCTGAAAATGAGTGTGTAATTACTGTTACAACCATCCCCCAGAAAATTTTAGATAGGAATCCAGTGAACTCTTACTTAATCTGCATTCCTTTCACATCCAACACAATGGTAGCTCTTAATATAAAATATGCAATATAGTTGCCGAGTGCTATTTTCCTGATAAAGTCTCATTAAAGTCACTCCTTTGATCTCCCAACTTTGTATGAGAAATATATGAATCTACTTATTCCTGAATAATAATTAAATGATGCACTATTATAATCCTACTGCTTAGAAGTAATATAATCGGGGTAAGTAAGAAAAATTTCTTTTCTTATAGCTGTAGGATTCATGGCAATGTGCGTCTTCAAAGTTAGCAAGGGAGAGAGAGAGGGACCCCAGCAGGACTGTTGGTATACTTTTATGTATCACATACAAGTAATCTAAATCCCATTGCCTTTGGCACATTCATTTCATTTAAGCAAGCCATAGGTCTTGCTCACACTCCAGAGGAGAGGATTATATAAGGGCATTAATCCCAGGAAGTGGGAATCATATGAGAGATTTTCTCTCTCTGGTCTAGAGACTGATACTTTTAAATAGAGTTTAACAATCTGAACATATAGATAAATTCCCAAGATTCTAGGTGAACAGGCAATTGCCAGAATATGTCCTCTGCTACTTTCTCCATCTTACAAAATATCAAATGTGGAGGACTCCACACAAACCTCCTGTAACTTATCAATTACATTTTTATTTAGTCCTATATAAGTTTCAAAATTTCTAAAATTGCTCAAAACTAAGATACAAACCTTTGAGTCAGATCTTACCCATGATGTGAAGTAAGATCTTTATGAAAAATCTGCGTAGTGGTAAGCAGGTGAAAGAATTTTCTATTTATCCTATGTTCCTTTTCCAATATCAACTACAAATATGTACCCACTCTGTTTACTTGTATATTTATTCATTATTTATTTTACTTCTTTCTCTGCTTTTTAGATCCTCATCCACAAAGGATTCTGAGATAGCTTTTAAATTACAATAAAACTGTACAATTTAAGCAAAGTTATTTTTAATGTAATTTAAAAATGCTCTTAATAAGAGTATGCCCAAATCTAAACTAAACAGAAATTTGTGACATATAAGGCCTTATATTTTGTTTTAATTTGGCTGAGAAATTTGGGCTCACTTTACAGATAAAGTGAAATAAGGAACATTTTTTGTTTTAAATATGAAAAAACAGGAAAACAATAAAAATGTTTTTAAAATAATAAAACCACTACAATATATCGACTATTCACATTGTATTAGGTAGTATAAGTAATATAGAGATAATTTAAAGTATATGGAGGGATTTGCATCAGTTATACGCAAATACCATTTCATTTTATCTAAGGGATCTGAGCATCTGCAGATTTGGGGGTCTGCAGGGGCCTGAAACTAATACCCCATGGATATTGAGCTTATACACTAGAGAAGCTCAGTCACATTTATACCAGGATACACATAAAAGAATATTCACAATAGCATTGCACATAATGTAAAGATCCATATGTCTTTTAACGGTAGAAAGGAAAAATAAATCATGATAAATTCATAAAATTAAATGTAATAAATGAAAATAAAGGATCTAGCTTGTAGCTAATGATGTGGATTTATCTTGCATGCATAATGGGTAAAAGAGAATTTTTTTTCAAATTTATTTTTCACATGCAGTTTTCACTAAGGACACCTTGACGGAAACCATAGATATCCTCAGATTCTCTCAGAAACTGGTTACTGAAATAGCCAGGCTTATGTAGCATCATCCTCTAGTGTCCTTATGGTACATAAAACTTAACAATCACCCACCCTGGCTATTACCACAATAAAACCCTATAAAATTCATCAAGAAATGTTGTGATATTGCATTTCCCATGAACATAACCAATAACAAGATGGCAATTTCTGAACATGTTCATGGACTAAATATTAACCTGTTTCCAAAAGCACAATGTGATTTACATCCAATGTTTTGATTGTTTTGGTGTTTTCTACGGATTTAGATCATATAATGTCTTTTTAAAGGGGAATGATTTATCAACAAATTTTTCCTTTAGTAATTTAGGCTTTGTATTTTTCCTTAAAATCTTTTTTTACAGAAGTAAATCCAGTGTGAATTAAAGCCTATGCATACAAATTCATTCAATTACTGGATTCAAACATTGTTTTCAATCAGTAAGCATGTTTGAAACTGAATTATTCTATAAATATATGTCTTTGTGGTAAAGTCAAAGTACACTTAAATCTTAAAAGTACAAATAAGACACATGTTTATTTCACTAGGTTTAATTAAAAAAGCAGAACAGTCTTTGATGGTGACTTTCATTTTGGGAGGGTAAAAAAAAGATAACATATTTTGTGTGTATGCATAATACATGTTGGGCATACAGTAATTGTTTAAAAATATTTCACCTTCTGAGATCAGTTTTAAAATTGGATGTTGAAATTTTAATTAGCAATGTTCAATTCAAAAATTCTTACATAAGATAATGTTTTTCATAGTGTATCTCAAAATCAGTAAGATCTTTAGATAAAGCTGATTGCACAATAAACTACTTAGACATTTTGACATTGGCATTCTTAAAGCTTTTTGATGAAGCAAAAATAGTGTTACTAATTTGCTGGTACAATTGTATCCATTTCTCTAGGGAATTATGTTTTAGGCAATGCAGCAAGAAGAGTAAAAGCATAAAATTGAAGATGACAACAAGAATGAGTGGAGATATATAAGTAAAATTCCAATAATACGGAAGAGAAAGTGGTTTGTTACTCAACTGAAATGGAAAACATTTAAACAGAAGTTATATTAACAAGTGAAATGATTTAGTAATAGAGGCTAGAGGCTGCAATTGCTTTTGAGAATTAAAGCCTTGGGAAGATCAAATGTTTACCTGTATGTTTTGGACTTCACAGCTTGAGTCATGAAACAGATGAAAGATGAATTCTTTGCTTCAGAAGATGATGTTTTGATTTGACAGTATACAAAGAGGAGATTTATGATAAAGTGAAGTAGCAAGATAGAGGAGATGAAATTATAGAATTGAAATGTACGGCCATGGTAGTTGTAGAATGGAAGGCAAATACTAATAAACTTCTGGAAGTATGAGTCTTCTCTAGCTAATCAGCTTTTAGTTGCCCAAACTCTTTCAGATTTGAATAAGCAGAAGGTTTTTTGTTTTGTTTTGTTTTTGTGTTTCTAAGAAGCCCACATATGAGCAAGCATATGTGATATTTGTCTTCCTGTGCTTGGCTTATATCACTTAATGGCTACCAGTTTTATCCATACTGCTGCAAATGACAGAATTTCCTTCTTTATATGGCTGCATAATATTCTTTTAGGTATATACATCACTTTATCTATATCTGTTTATCCACTGAGGGGCACTTAGGTTGATTCCACATTTTGGCTATTGTCATTAGTGCTGCAATAAATATAGGAGTGTAGATATCTCTTTGATATGTTGATTTCCTTTCTTTTGAATATATATTCAGTAGTGAAATTAATGAACCATAAGGTGGTTCTATCTTAATTTTTTGAGAATCCTCTATACTATTCTCTATAGTGGTTGTGCTTATTTACATTCCCATCAATAGCTTACTAGGGTTTTCCTTTCTCTACATCCTCACTAGCATCCATAAATATCTTTTTGATAAAAGCCATTTTGACTCTCAAGAGATGATATCTCATTGTGCGTTTGATTTGCATTACTCTCATCATTAGCAATGTTCAGCATTTTTAATATGCTTATTGGCCATTTGTATATTTTCTTTTGTGAAATGTCTATTCAGAACTACTGTCAATTTTAAAGCAGATTATTTATTTTTCTGCTATTGAGTTGTTTGAGCTCCTTATATATTCGTTATTAATCCCTTGTCAGATGAAGAGTTTTGCAAATGTATTATCCCATTCTGTGTGTTGACTCTGCACTTTGTCATTTGTTTCCTTTGCTGTGCAGATCCTTCTTAGATTGATGTAATCCCATTTCTCAATTTTTGCTTTGATTGCCTGTACTTTTGAAATATTCCTGCTCAGACCAATATCCTAGAGCTTTGCCCCAGGGTTTCCTTCTGGTAGTTTTATTGTTTC
This sequence comes from Colobus angolensis palliatus, assembly GCF_000951035.1. Taxonomy (NCBI): domain Eukaryota; kingdom Metazoa; phylum Chordata; class Mammalia; order Primates; family Cercopithecidae; genus Colobus; species Colobus angolensis. The sequence continues at coordinate 925,376 of NW_012120932.1, forward strand.
AAGTATTAGATGTAAATTTTTAACAAATTTTGATTTGATTTTTGTATATGGTGACAGATAGGGTCTAGTTTCATTCCTCTGCATACGCTTATCCAGATTTCCCAGCACAGCCTATTGAAGAGATTGTTCATTTCCTTATGAGTGTTCTTGGTGCCTTTGTGGAAAACTAGTTGGCTGTGAATGCAAGGACTTCTATCTGGATTCTCATTTCTATTCCATTGGTCTATGTGTCTGATTTTTATGTCAATACCATGCTGACTTGGTTACCATAGCTTTGTAGTATATTTTGAAGTCAAACAGAGTAAAAACTCTACCTTTGTTCAGAATTGCTTTGGTTATTTGAGATCTTTTGTAGTTCCGTATAAATTGTAGGATTTTGTTTTTCTATTTTTGTGAAGAATGTCATTGGCATTTTGATAGAGATTACATTGAATCTGCAAGTTGCTTTGGGGAGTATTGTCATTTTAACTATTTTATTTCTCCAATTTATAAGAATGAAGTATCCTTTCATTTTCTTGTGTCCTCTTTAATTTCTTTCTCAGTGTTTTATAGTTTTTCTTGTATAGATCTTTCACTTATTTGATAGATTGATTCTTACAAATTTTTATTTTTTGTAATGATTGTAAATGGGATTATCTTTTTAAATTTGTTTTTTAGGTTGTTCTCTGTTGACATGTAGAAATGTTACTGATTTTTTTTAAAGTTCTATCTTAGGTTCAAGGGTACATGTGCAGGTTTTGTTCTATAAGCAAATTGTGTGTCATGAGGGAGTGGTGTACATATGATTTCATCATACAGGTAATAAACATAGTGCCCTATCAGTAGTTACTTACCTTCATCCCACCCACCACTCTGAAGTAAGCCACAGTGTCTGTTTTTCCCTTCATTACGTTCATGTGTACTTCCTGTTTAGCTCCCTCTTATAAGTGAGAACACGCAGTATTTGATTTTCTGTTACTGCATTACTTTGCTTAGGATGATGACCTCCAGCTTCATCCAAGGTGTATCTAAGGACATGATCTCATTCTTTGTTACGGCTGTGTAGTATTCCATGTCACACCTTTCTCTTACTTTAGTCAGAAAAGGCTATCACCAAGTCCTCCTCCTGAGATTTTCAGCATTCTGCATTCTTTATGCCATAACTACATTTCTTTTCCTCCAAATTCGTAACTGGATTATTTTTCCAGTTTCTCTTTCTCTCTCTCTCTTTTCTTTTCCCTTTCCTTCTCTTTATACTCTTTCTTCTCCCTTTTTTAAAACACTTATTTCAGGTTCGGGGTGACATGTGCAGTTATATAGGTAAACTGTCTGTCATAGAAGTTTGGTGTATGGATTATTTCATTACCCAGGTAAAAAGCGTAGTACCTGATAGGTAGTTTTTCGATCCTCACCCTCTTTTCACCCTCCACCTTCAAGTAGGCTCTGGTGTCTGTCGTTCTTTCTTTATGCCCATGCATACTCAATGCTTAACTCCCACTTACAAGTAAGAATATGTGGCATTTGGTTTTCCTGTTCCTGTGTTAGTTTCATTAGGACCATGGCCTCCAACTGCATCAATGTAGCTGCAAAGGACATGATCTTTTCTTTATTATGGCTGTGTAGTATACTATGGTATATATGTACCTCATTTTCTTTATCAAATCCCCCATTGATGGGCACGACATTGAGTCCATGTCTTTGCTAATCTGAATAGGGCTGTGATGAACATACATGTGTATGCGTCTTCATGGTAGAATGATTTATATTCTGTTCGGTATATACTCAATAATGGGATTGCTTGCTCATTTGGTAGTTCTGTTTTAAGTTATATGAGAAATCACCAAACTGCTTTCCACAATGACTAAACTAATTTACACATCCACCAACAGTGTATAAGCATTTCTTTTTCTCCATATCCTCACCAACATCTGTTATTTTTTGACATTTTTACAATAGCCATCTGACTGGTGTGAGATGTTATCTCATTGTAGTTTTGACTTGCATTTCTCTAATGATTATTGCAGGTGAACATCTTTTCATATGCTTGTTGGCCACATCTATGTCTTCTTTAGACACTGTCTGTTCATGTTCTTTGCACACTTTTTAATGGGATTGTTTGTTTTTTGCTTGTAAGTTAAAGTTTCTTACACGTTCTAGATATTAGACCTTTGTCAGGTGCGTAATTTGGAAGTATTTTCTCCCATTCTGTAAGTTGTCTTTTTACTCCATTGATAGGTTATTTTGCTGTGCAGATGCTCTTTACCTTAATTAGGTGCCATTTATCAATATTTATTTTTGTTGCAATGGCTTTCAGAGTCTTTAACATAAAATCATTGCCAGGGCCTATGTCCAGAATGGTATTTCCTAGCTTACCTTCTGGGCTTTATAATTTTAGGATATACATCTAAGTTTTTAGTCTGTCTAGAGTTAGATCTTCCCTCGTTTTTCATTATTAGTCTAGCTAGTGGTCTATCAATCTTATTTATTCTTTCAAAAATTAATTTCTGGATCCATTGATCTTTTGTATGGTTTTTCATGTCTCAATTTCCTTCAGTTCAATTCTGCTTTTGACTTATTTATTTCTCATCATGTGCTAGCTTTGGGGTTGCTTTATTTTTCTTTTCTAATTCCTCTCAGTTTGATGTTAGGCTGTTACTTTGGGCTCTTTATAACTTTTTATTATGTGCATTTGGCACTGTAAACTTTCCTCTTAACACTGCTTTAGCCATGTCTCAGAGATTCTAGTATGTTGTATGTTTCTTATCATTATGTATGTTTCAAATAATTTCTTGATTTTGCTTTAATTTCAATGATTACTGAAAAGTCATTCAGGAAGAAGTTTTAATTTCTATGTAATTGCATGGTTTTGAGAGATCTTTTTAGTATTGATTTCTGTTTTTATCACAATGTGGTCTAAGGGTGAGGTTAGCACAATTTCAATTTTTTTTTTTTTTGAATTTGCTGAGAATTGCTTTGTGGTCAATTGTGTGGTCAATTATAGAATATATGCCATATGTAGATGAGAGGAATGGATATTCTGTTATTTCTGAATTTTGGTTGGAAAGTTCTGTAGTTGTCTATTAAGTCTATTCGGTTAAGTGTCAGGTTCAGGACTCAAATATCTTTGTTAGTATTCTGCCTCAATGATCTGTCTCATACTTTCAGTGGGATATTGAAGTCTCTCACTACAATTGTGTGGTTATCTAAGAACTTGTTTTATGAATCTGGGTGCTCCAGTGTTGAGTGCATATATATTTAGGATAATTAAGACTTATTACATCGAACTTTTTATCATCATGTAATCCCTTATTTGTCTTTTTTTTTATCATTGTTGGTTTAAAGTCTGTTTTGTCTGAAATGAGAACAGGAACCCCTGCTTTTCTCTGTTTTTCAGTTGCTTGGCAGATTTTTCTCCATCCCTTTACTTTGAGCCTGTGGGTGTCATTGCAAGTGAGATGGGTCTCTTACAGACAGCATACAGTTGATTCTTGCTTCTTTATCCAACATGCTGCCCTGTGGCTTTTAATGGGGTCATTTAGCTCATGTACATTCATGTTTAATATTGATATGTGCATATTTTATCCTACCATCATGTTGTTAGCCGATTATTATGCAGACCTGATTTTATAGTTGCTTTATAGTGTTAATGGTCTACGTATTCAGCTATGCTCTTGTGATGGCTGGAAACAATCTTTCAATTCCATATTTAGCACTACCTTAAGGACCTTTTGTAAGGCAGGTCTGGTGGTAATGAAATTTCTTAGCATTTGTTTCATTGAAATGGATCTTATTTCTCCTTCACTTATGAAGCTTAGTTTGGCTAAATATGAAATTCTTGGTTATAATTTCTTTAAGAATACTGAATATAGGTCCCCAATCTCTTCTGGCATGTGTAGCATTTCTGCTGAGAGGTCCACAGCCTGATGGTGTGCCCTTTGTAGGTGACTGACCCCTTTCCTCTAGCGACTTTTAACATTTTTTCCTTTCATTTTGACCTTGGAGAATCTGATGACTATATGTCTTGGGGATGGTTATCTTTATAGTATACCACAGGGATTCTCTGCATTTCTTGCATTTGAATATTGACCTTTCTAGCAAGGTTGGGAAATTTTCATGGACAATATCCTCAAATATGTTTTCATGATTTTGTTCATTCTTCTGTATTCTTTTAATTTTCATCTGCCTAAGTTATTTTAGAGAACTGGTCTTTGAGATCTGAAATTTTTTCCTCAGTTTGGTCAATTCTTCCATTAACACTTGCAATTATATAATGAAATGATTGAAGTGAGTTTTTTTTTTTCTAGCTCTTGTCAGATCAGCTGGCTTCTTTGTTAAAATGGTCATTTCATCTTTCAGCTCTTGTATTGTATTATTGTATTCCTTTGATTCCTTGAATTGGATTTTGAATTTCTCCTTAATCTCTATGATCTTCATTCCTGTCCATATTCTGAGATCTATTTCTGTCATTTGTGACATGTCAGCCTTTTTAAGAACCATTTCTGGGGAAGTAGTGGGATCATAGGAGGTAAGTCAACGCTCTGGCTTTCTGAGTTGCCAGAGTTCTTGCATTCATTCTTTCTCATCTATGTGGGCTGATTAAGTCTTTGAAGTTGCTGTCCTTTAGATGAGTTTTTTTTGTTTGTTTTTGCTTTTTTTTTTTTGCTTTTATCTTATTTTATGCCCTGATATGCTGCATGTTTGATTGTGACATAAGGTGGGTTCAGACACCTGGCTTCATTTCTGGAAGTTTTTAGGGGCCAACACTCAGCTCAACCTCCTGACCTACGCACTCTTACCCTGAGTGTCTGTACAGGGCCCCCAGCTTTGTTCTCTGGCCCCTAGAACTTAGAAACCTACTATGCTGGAGGGGCCTAAGTGTTCTTGGTCTTGGCCATCCACAATATCTGGATGAATAGTGCTGTCCAAAGCACTTCATTGGGATGGTGGCAGTGGGAACCGTGCTTGTTCACTCATGCCAGCAGCTGCAGTAGCACAGTGGGTTGTACATGTGCTGGCTGGGATGCAGTACTAGCAGGAGTCATGCTGCTGCATATCTGTATGTGTTTACATCAGCAGCAATGGAGACAGGGCACTGGTGAGGGTGTGGCCACTGTGTCCATGCTTGCATTCACACAACAGCAGCAGTGGTGGCATGGGGTTGCCCACTTCTGTGCATTGGTTTGCAGCAGCTGTGGTGGCAGTGTAGGAGGGCTGGGAATTTTGGCATCCATGCATGTATTCACACTGGCAAAGGCAAAAAACCAGGTGCCTGTGTGTCAGCAATGAGGTGGCATGGTGGGGTGCACTCACACTGGCAGAAGTTGCACAGGTGCTGTGTGTTCACATGTGGTCCAGTGGGTAAGTGGTGGGAGGTGAGTTCTACCTGTACACATGTGTCAACAAAGTGGTAGGAGGGTGGTCATTGACAAGTTGTGCTGAGAAAGCATTGTGGGAAGGCTGTGAGGTGAGGGGTTGTGGGTTGGCTGTTGCCTGTCAGTGGGAGCCAATCTGCTGGAGTTCTTTTGTGGTCTGGCATGGTCTACCAGTGAAGGAGCTCTGATGAGGACCCTGAGGAGACACCCTGTTTGGTCATCTAAGGCTGTACTGCAAGCAGACATGGTCAGGTTGTAGCCCAAGGAGAGGCAAGCAGACAGATGGCCCTCAGAACCGTGTAGCCCTGGCTAAAGGGTAAAACTACACTGCTTCGTCCAGGTCTGACAGTCACCTGAAGGTTAAAGTCTCCTAGGGGAGTATGGACAGCCTTGAGGGATAGCTATCCCTGGTTGTGCTTTCACTACAGACATACCCACACAAAACCATAAGGGCTCTGCACAGGCCAGAGGTCTACCCCTACTACCTTTCTAAGCAGCTCTCCATCCTAACTCAAGTGTCCTTGGATGCGTGGGGGTCTCCTGCTGTCTGGATTCTGGAGGTTCATGGCAACAGTGGGCCATTCCTCAGCGTTTCAATTTACCCTTTCCCTAGGAGTTGCTAGGTCCAGGAACATGTCCCCATGCTTGGTAGTGCTGTTCAGCATTCCCAGCTTCGGACCCCATCAGCCCAGTACCAGCATCCTCCCTCCATACACTGTAAATGCCTTTACTCTGAAGATCTGCTTGGAGTATGCCAGTCTTCCCAGTGTTCAGTCTTTTGCTGGGGGATGTTCCTTCTGGCTGCATCTAGGTGCCCATCTTGGTTTCTCCCTCCAACCTTTGTTTGTGATTGTTTTCTTGATTTCTGAGTTCTCTCCCAGCTTTCAGAGCTGAGGAGTGTCACTACTTATCTTTGTATGTTGATTTTGTATCTTGTGATTTTACAGAATTTATCTGTTTTAACAGATTTTACATAGTCTTTAGATTTTCCTAAGTATAAGATCATGTCATATGCAAACAATGCTAATTTGAATACTCCCTTTCTGATTTGGATATCATTTATTTATTTTTCTTGCTTAATTGCTCTGGCCAGGACATTCAGTATTACGTTGAATAAAAGTGTTGAAAGTGGTCATCCTTGTCTAGTTCCAGATCTTAGAGGAAAAGCTACTGATTTTTCCCCATGCCCTATGGTATTGGCTGTGATTATTTTGAGTTACGCTCCTTTTATAACCATTGTTTTGAGAGTTATTATCATAAAGTATTGTTGAATTTTATCACATGCTTTTCAGAGTATCTATTGAAATGATCATATGATTCTTGGTATTGGTTATGATAATGTGATATATTGTGTTTATTATTTTGCATATGTTGAGCTATCCTTGCATTCTGGGGATAAATCCTATTTGATCATGGTGAATAATCATTTTAATGTGTTGTTGAATGATTTGCTAGTATTTTGTTGAACATATTTGCATCTAAGTTCATCAGTGATACTGTCCTATGGTTTTCTTTTTTGTTGTGTTCTAGTCTGGTTTTGATAGCAGTGTAATGCTGGCCTTGTAAAATGAGTTTGGAAGTATTTTATCCTTTGCATTTGTTTTGAGGAGTTTTAGTAGAATGGGCATTAATTATTTTTTTAATGTTTGGTAGAATTCAGCAGTGAAGCTCTCAGGTCCTGGGCTTTTATTTGACAGGAGACTTTTTAATATAGCTTCAAACTTCTTATCTGTTATTGGTTTGTCAAAGTTTTCTATTTCCTCATGTTTCAATTTTGGTAGATTGTATGTGTCCAGGAATTTATCAACTTCTTCTAATTTTTCCAATTTTTTAGAGTATAGTTGTTCATAATAGTTTTTAATAATTCATTATATTTCTGTGGTCTCAGTTGTTACATTTCCTTTTTCATTTCTAATTTTGAGTCTTCTCTCTTTTTTCTTAGTGTAGATAAAAGTTTGTTGATTTTATCTTTATCTTTTTATAAAACTAAGTTTTTGTTTTACTAACCTGTGTTATTTTAATCTTAATTTCATTTATTATTGCTCTAAACTTTATAATTTCTTCTTTCTACTAATTCAGGCTTGGTTTGTTTTTGCTTCTCTAGTCTTTTGAGGGGTATTGCCTAGTTGTTTACTTGAAGTCTTTCAACTTTTTAATGTAGATGTGTACTGCTATAGACCTCTCTCTTAATAAAGCTTTTGCTCTGTACCATCTGTTTCCATTTTCATTTGTTTCACAAAACTTTTTACATTTTTTTCTTAAATTTATTATTGATCCATTGATCATTCGGAGTCATGTTGTTTAATTTCCATGTATTTTTGTAGTTTCTGAGATTCCTCTTGCAGTTGATTTTTAGTTTTATTCCATTGTAGTCAGAAAAGGTATTTGATATGATTTCTACCATTTTTAATTTGTTGAGATTTGTTTCATGGCCTAAGATGTGGTCTCTTCTGCAGAAAGTTATAAGTACTGATGAAAATCATATGGATTCTGTAGAGGTTAGGTGAAACACTCTGTTAATATCAGTTACATTCATTTGGTCAATTACGTAGTTTAACTCTGACCTTTCTTTGTTGACTTTCTGTCTAGATGATCTATCAGTTGTTGAGAGTAGGTGTCCATTATTGAGAGTTAATGATCCTTACTACTGTGGTATTTAAGTCTATCTTTCCCTTTAGACCTATTAATGTTTGCTTTATAAACTTGGGGGCTTTGGTGTTTGGTGCATGGAGATTTATTATTGTTATATCCTCTTATTGAATTGACCTCTTTATCATTATATAATGACTATCTTTACTTCTTTTTATAGCCTTTGATCTGTTGTCCATTTTATTTAAGTATACTTAGATTTATTTCAGTCTTCTTTGTATGGTTTGTGTTTATTTATATTGGGTATTTTACTTAGAGATTCTCTGTAACTTACTTGTTGATATTCTTTTTTTTCTCTTTTCAATCTGCTACATCACTACCTTCTTTTCAGTACTAGATGACGTCTTAAGTCCAGGTTTGCCTTGTTTCTAGTAAACAATCATAGCGTTGCCTTTTCCAAATGAGAAAGGTCCCAAAGATAATCTCAGTAACGTGGGAAGGCTGCCTAGGGGGTTCATGCCCAGGGAATCTGTGAAACAAATCTCTTACAGTGTGGTGCTGCCCAACAGCCACTCTAATTTAGAGTGACTAAAGTTATAGACCTTTTTGCCAAGTTTCAGAACAGAGTTTCTCGGGCTAGTTATGTTAGTCCTGCTTCCTGCTCTTTATCACCAACTGTCCTCAGGGATATTTCTTCCTTCAGGAACTCCCAACATTTCCTGTGGATTGAGGCAAATACTGGTCTCTGGCCAGAGATTCCAAAATGGTGGGGAAGCTTGTTGTCCATCTCAGTCTTACATTTTCCATGGTAGAAACTATGAGTTAGGGGAAATGTCCACATGCTTAGGGATACACAGATTGGAGGAGGGGCATCACTCATATAGAAGTCAAATTTGTTTTCTATCTGCTTGGAGTTTTTTCACTTCTCTGTGGTCTTAGAAACTGGCTCTTCCTCATACTTCAGTTCTGGAATGCTGCTGGTAATAATCTGTTCATATATTTGTGTGGGGTTTTTTTGTGGAGAAGAGCGAAGCCAGCTTGCTTCTATGCTGCCATTTTGAAATTGGAAGTCTAACGCCGATTCTTTTATGTGCATTTTTTTATTTTTTAATCTTCATAGGCATTTAATGGGATACATGCAATTATTACCCTTATGTTGAAAATGAATATATTGACACAGGCACGTTCTGTAGCTAGACTAATGATCTTCAAAAGCAGGGAAGTACATGCTTAATGACTGGAATGAATGTATAAATATATGAGAAGATAAAAACACCCAAAATAAACATAAACATTTTCTCTTAGAGAAAATATTATAGTGTTGGAAAGATAAGCAACATACAAAACAAATAGGTAAGATATATCATATGTAGAAAGGGATAAACACTATCCTGAAAAATGTAGGAAGAGAGACAAGTGATGCTAGAGTAGGGAAATAGAAAGTTTTTACTGAGATAGTGACATTGGAATGAAGATCAGTAGAAGGTTCCAGAACTCTCTTGGAAGGGAAAATTCCCAAAAGTGGGAACTCTCTCAAGGCAGAAATGTGCTTAGTTATTTGATTTCAAAGCAGCAATGACAATTTCTCTTGGGATAATTGAGAAAGGTCAGATTAAGTAAGTGAGGTAATTGGAGGACTTGGTAAATGGAAGGTGTATGAAGTTATATGAACCATTTTAATCACTGCCATGGAGTGAGAAGCTGTTAAGAGAATTTTTGAGCAAAGGAGTTTTGTTGATTTGATATATATTTAATAGAATCACACTGGCTTGTGTTTAGCACAATACACTAGCTGCTGTATTGCAAGCAAATGATAAGGAGCACGAACAACTCAGGGAGACCCTTTACGTGGCTTTTGGCAATAAGCCACAGAAGAGATGCTGAGAAAGGAACTAGGAAGATGGCTATTCATTTAGTAACAAGTAGTTGTATTCTGAATATTTTTGAAGATAGCTGGTGGGAATTCCTGCCAAAATAAAATGAAATTGCCTTTGTAATTTTAACATAACACATGACAAATCAAAGTTTCCGTGTTCATTTTGTAAACCTAGCACACCCACCAAAAGCATATTTTAAATGAAAACTGTCAAATAGGACTCTGATGCAAAAGCATTTAGAAAAGAAGAAAAGTCTACTGGCAAAAAAATCTTACAAGGGAAACCAGGAGTACTGGCTTAACAAAAAAAAAAGAAAAAAAAAAAAAAGAAGCTCAGGTATTTAAAGCAAAAAAAAAAAACAAAAACGACAACAACAACAAAACAAACAACAACAACAAAACAAATACCCACAAGAATAGCAAAGTTATTGGTGGAAACCTGTCATTGATGGAAAACTACAATTTCTCCATGTGATTTTCATATTTTCCAGGCTGCTTATAGATTTTTCAAAAATCAAAACTCCAAAGCCCAGATTAAAAAAAAAAAATGTTATTCTTGGAGGAGAGGTCAGGAAAAGCTCAAGGTTTCATTTATTTGGGGCATTAAAACTAAAATAAGCTGATTTAACCCAGATGAAAAGGTTACTTACTTAATTATATTAAATTAAAATTTAAAATTAAATAATTAAAATTTGTTCCTAATCTAATGGAACAAACATTTCTTCTTTTCCTCTTCTCTTAAATGGTTTCTGATAAACTGGTCACTTTCAGTGGAGGTAGAGCAAGCAGTTAGTTTCCTTTAAGGTAACTTACTTTAGCTGACATTAAGTGGACTGTTGGTTCTAAACTGTACCTGGAATTTGTCTCCTCCTTAGGCTGGCGAAAGCAGCCTTTCCGTACATTGTTGGGTGGTTTGTGCTTTGCCTGAAGGGCTGATATCCAACCTCTGCACAATGGCAAAACTAAACAGTATGATACCAGATGGGGCCCATTTTGTCTAATTGCTCACTCAGAGAGGGGATTTCTCTCTCCTGTTTCTTTCCAGAGGGAGCTCCTTTTTCTGATTTTCGCCAGTGTGCTGTATTCTGAGCCCAGGTTTTTGAAGGCAGTATTACATACTTCATTATGACTGATCCTAAGTAACAGAATCTTATCCTTACCTTGAAATTCGCTTCAACAGTTAATGAAAGAAAAAAAAAAATCATATACCCATGGTACCCTAAGAAACTAATTAAATGGATCAGAAATATTTTCCTTTCTAGTACATAGTTAATATTAACACAGTAATATACAGGTAATGAGTTTAATCAAAAACAAAAGTAAGTAGTGAATAATCAGAGACTCCCTGGTGGCAACTCAGGTAATCACATCAATAACATCTCATGTGTACTTCTTGAAATAATGCTATTAGTCAATCACAGGTAGATTGAAATCTATAGTTAGGGAAGAAATTTTAGAAAATCACAGCTAAAGTTTTCTTCTACTTTAAAAAAAAATGTTAAAAAGTAATGTTATTTTTTCTACAATGCCCATTTTAATGACTGAGATGATGGAAGAGTGATGGATAATATAAATAAAATGAAAAAGAATTATTAGCTGTTGGCAGAGACCATTAATGTTAACTTATAATTATTGTCATAGTACCCAAAATTGCTAAAAGAAATTCCAGAAAATATACACACTTACAATTTCATATTGGATTTAAAGGCACATCATTTGTCCATCTCCAGCTGACAACATAAATGTAATTGCTATGACATATTGGACAAGAACTTCGAGTCTTAATATGTTTAGCTCTTAATGTTACTTTTCAAATAGTTAATATATGCTTACAGTATAAATTTCAGAATTTACAATAGTCTGTATGGTGAAAAGTGTATCTCCTATACTTTTCCCACTGAGCCACTTCACTATTGCCTGCACCTTATGTATATACCTAGAAATATTCTATGTAGTTATAAATATATATCACAGAATATTTCAGAGACATCTTGTGCAGTTCTAGACATAGAATTCATAGAAAATTATAGGTGCACACACACTCATATTGGGTGTTTGCATAGTTGTATATAACTATATGTGTGTATATATATAGTTTTAAAACATTTGTTTCCGCTCACACATTGTAGCATACTATAAATATATGTTCAATGGTCTCACCTTTTCTTTCATTCACTTAATGTGTCTTGGAATATGTCTACAATATAAAAAAAGTGGAAGTGTGTTTTGTGCAAAACAGGGTAAGCTCAAGTTTAAATTATACAGAAAAACTCTAAGAAAAGTAGGAGAATCTACCATGTACACACTCAGACATATTTACACAAGAAGATATAAATATGCACATGCAAGAAAAGGTCAACAGAATAGTGGGTAAAGATTATAAACTAAATATTCACAGAAAAGGATAAAGAGGACTTAAATATTAATTTTTTTTTAATCCAGTGGAATTGCTTGATCCAGTGGAATTACTGGATCAAGAACAATCCACGAATTTTCAGTTTTGATAGAAAATGCTTATTTCACCACCTAGAATTGGTACTCATTTGCATTCTTACCTTCCATGTTATCAACCAGCCAATTGCGCCAAACCCTTCTTTACAAAATTGTTTATCAATTTTATGTTACATTTGTCAGACTTGCAGATGACATATACATGCAGTGTATTTTACATTGAATTTATTTCATTAGAACACGGATTAGGCACATTTTAATATTTAAGTCCCCTTTATCGTTTTCTGTGAATATTTAGTTTATAATCTTTACCCATTACGCTGTTGACTTTTTCTTGCATCCGCATATTTACATCTTCTCGTGTAAATATGTCTGAGTGTGTAGATGGTAGATTCTCCTACTTTTCATACAGTTTTTCTGTATAATTTAAACTTGAGCTGACCCTGTTTTGCACAAAACACACTTCCACTTTTTTTTACCATGGCTAATGTAAACATCAATGGTATCACAGGTTGGATTTTTGGGAAAGCGTTCAATGTGAGATGTTTATTACAAAGTGACATGGGCATCCAAGTCTATGGAGGGGAGTGGGAGGAAGCAACACTGAACAGAATTCAAGATGTAATGCAGGCCCCACAACAGCTCTGCTGACTGTACAGGAAGCTCTGGAACTAAAATGCCCCTGAGATGCCAGGCCTCATTGTGCCCTCATTGATCAATCATTGGATGCAGCTCTCTGCAAAGAGAAAGAACCTTGAGATACTCTGGAACAGACGCAACCCTTAAATAGGCTGACAGCTGAAGGCATCTGTCCACAGCACTTCCAACAGACAGGACAACAAGTCCATCACTGAAGAAATATTGCATGTGCACACATCACAGTGTGTACAACAGATGGGGAAAGAGACCTGATGAAAACCTAAAAATGTGATTCCCTATGTCATTAATTCTCTCTTAAAGTGCTTATATTGGTAGTTGGCATTATTTAAATTTGAATCACATGGACAGTTTTTAGCCATTTCACTGGCTTTAATTTGATTCTCAAAGGGAGTTCTTCAGGCTTTTTTCTAAATATATTATAATAGCAATATTGTTAAGAAGTCAGAATTCTGCATAATTACCATGACATTAGGAAGTTGTTATGTTCAGTTTGGACATAATGAAATTGTAAATTGCATTCAAGATAACTTCATTTAGAATATTTTGATCATTTTTTATTAGTTATACACTTGGAGTCATACCCTTGGAGAGGAGAGTATTTTATCAATATTTTAATGGGTCAACTATTAAAATTATTTCACAACTTTGAATAAGAGTATACAAAGGTTTCAAAAAATAAGGCCAAATTGAAAACACTTCAGAAGAAAACCAGTGACATAGTATTAGAAACAGCTATGACTATGAAACTAATGAAAATATGCTGTTATAGACCAATAATAATTTTGTTTACATTATTTTAAATTATGAAGTAATCAAAATAAAGACTTTTTATCTTGTATTAATGTTTATACTAATTTGTAATTCTAATTTTTAAAATAATTTTAGTTTTATATATATCGGAATGTGATTTAGAATCCAAATCAAAATTGCCTATAAATTGGATGAGGTTACAAACCAACTAAATGAGAGGAAAGACAACATAACTTACAGAATTAGCACAGTCGGTAGTCAGTGCAAGGGGTACTGATTAAATTACAGAACTAGAATATGATAAATTTTTGAAAGAGATGTGATTTGTAGAAGGTAAAACACTATTTACAATAACAAAGACTTGGAGCCAACCCAAATGTCCATCAAAGATAGGCTGGATAAAGAAAATGTGGCACATATACACCATGAAATACTATGCAGTCATAAAATCAAATGAGTTCATGTCCTTCGCAAGGACATTGATGAAGCTGGAAACCATCATTCTCAGCAAACTAACACAAGAACAGAAACCAAACACCACATGTTCTTACTCATAACTGGGAGTTGAACAATGGGAACACATGGACACAGGGAGGGGAGTATCACAAATGGGAGCCTGTTGGGAGGTTGGGGACAAAGGTTGGGAGAGCATTAGGACAAATACCTAATGCATGCAGGACTTAAAACCTAGACGACTGGTTAATGGGTGCAGTAAACCACCATGGCGCATGTATATCTATGTAACGAACCTGCACGTTCTGCACATGTATCCCAGAACTTAAAGTAAAATAAATAAAGAAAGAAAAATTAAAAAGAAGTTAAAACAAAAGAAACTTGGATTTAAAAGTATTTCAACATACATTATTTTTTGACTGTCATTTTTCTTTCTTAGGTTAACTAAGTATATTTTTCTTGCAAATAAACATTTCATACAATGCAAATAAAAGTGTTATGGAATTTCATGGCAAAGAGAGAACAAGAATTGTAAAACTGATGAATTAGATCCTATAAAGAGGCATTATAAATAGCTTTGGTGAACAATGTATTACATTTTATTCCAAAGGGCTTTTTATTTTTTGACATGGAATCTCACTCTGTCGCCCAGGCTGGAGTGCAGTGGCGCAATCTGGGCTCACTGCAAGCTCCGCCTTCCGGGTTCATGTCATTCTCCTGCCTCAGCCTCCCGAGTAGCTGGGACTACAGGCGACCACCACCACGCCTGGTTAATTTTTTTTTTTTTTTCTATTTTTAGTAGAGACGGGGTTTCACCTTGTTAGCCAGGATGGTCTCAATCTCCTGACCTCGTGATCCGCCTGCCTGCCTCAGCCTCCCAAAGTTCTGGGATTACCGGCATGAGTCACCGTGCTACAAAGGGCAATTTAAACATTCTGGCATAACTCATATACTTCCATAACTCAGAAATGGCTTGGCAGGTATCCAGATTGCATTGTGGGTAAAATTGCACACTGTAAAAAAGTGATAGAATTTGCCCACCAATTCTATTGAATGATTGGACAGTAGGAATAATTTGCCTCTATTTTTTAAGAGACACAAGTAAAGGATGCTGATAGATATACAATAAGAATGCAACTTCAAATAAACCTGAGATAGATATATTAAAAACAGGTAAAACAGACTTTAAGTCAAAAACTTCACCAAAGTTTATGAAAGACATTTATCACAAGAAGATACAACAATTTTCAAGTGAAATGACCTAAAACCATAAACATAAGAGATATAAAAGAATAAACTAAAATAAGATATTGATGAATTCACAGTGATAACAGAATATTTTAACAATTCTCTTTTAGTAATTAAAAAATTGAATAAAAATTATTAAGGATATTGGAAAAATAAGATTTCATTACAAATTTATGGATATTTAAATAGAGCATTATGCTACCCATAGAAGCATGACATTCATGACTTTAAGTATACCTGGAACATTCATAAACATTGATGATACATGGACCATGAAGCGTGTGTCCATTAATTACAGATTTAAAGTCATAGAATCTGCTATCTAGTCATAGCACAACTTAGCTGTTAATCAACAGGACAAAGCTAACTAGAAAACAAAATCCACATGTTTAAAAATTAACAAAGTACTCTAAGTAGTACATGGTTCAAAGAATAAATAATAATGGGAATTCGTTAATACTTGAATCAATTTTAACATAAAACTAGCGATCAAAATGTGTAGAATCCAGTTAAAGCAAAGAGAATTTTATACTTTAAATGCATGAAAATATTAGAAAAAATTAAAATTAATGGGCTAAAAATCTCTCTTAAGAAGTTAAAGGATAGCAAAATAAAACCGGAGGAAAGATGAGTAATAGAATAATAGAGATATGGCTGGGCGCGGTGGCTCAAGCCTGTAATCCCAGCACTTTGGGAGGCCAAGACGGGCGGATCACGAGGTCAGGAGATGGAGACCATCCTGGCTA
>NW_012120932.1:941759-945779 GCF_000951035.1 Colobus angolensis palliatus
ATAACATATGTAAAAGTTTGATAAACCTCTGTCAAGACTGATCAAGAAGAAAAACTTCAGGAATAAAAAAGTAATTATCATTACAGATGCTGCAGTTAATAAAAATAGAAGAATTGGATATTGCAGTGATGCCTTTGAGAATTTAGATGAAATGGAAATTTTTCCTAGAAAGTGTCAATTACCAACACAGATGTAGAAATACAAAGAAATTGTGAAGAGTTCTACAATCATTATAGAAATTGACTCAGTAAATAAAATCCTATGGCAAAGAAAACTACATGGAGAATTTCTTTAGTAAATTCAATCAGCAGTCATAAAATAAATTATTCAAATGTTAAACACTTTCAGAGAATAGAGAAAGAGACATTTTCTCCAAATTAATTTAGAGACCAGCATAATCTTTACATCAAAACCTGAATAGTACTTTCTGTGAATAAAACACTATAGTCCAATTTTACTCATGAAAAGAGAGAAGTGCTTGAAAATGGTTGTTATTAAACGTTATTCAAAAACATTTAAAAAGAAAAATAATACATCACTTGCAAGTTGGATTTATCACACACATGCATGGTTAGTTTAGGAATATAAAAGGTACTCAGTATAATTCACCACATCAACAGGATTAAGTTAGAAAAGTGATAGGTGTCACATCAACAGGATTAAGTTAGAAAAGTGATAGGTGTAGAAAATAATTTTGGACAAAATCACCAGCAGTTTATTTTAAAAAAAAAAAACTATGAATTTTTACTATCACAGGGATTAAATAAAAATCCTTTAAGTGATTTAATATTACCACAAAAATTTTACAGCAGAATACAAAACTTAAGAATGAAACACTGGGCTGGGTGCGGTGGCTCACGCCTGTAATCCCAGCACTTTAGGAGGCCAAGGCAGGTGGATCACGAGGTCAAGAGATTGAGACCATCCTGGCCAGCATGGTGAAACCCCGTCTCTACTAAAAATACAAAAATTAACTGGGTATGGTGGCACACACCTGTAATCCCAGCTACTCAGGAGGCTGAGGCAGGAGAGTGCTTGAACCCAGGAGGTGGAGGTTGCAGTGAGCCGAGACTGTGCCACTGCACTCCAGCCTGGCAACAGAGCGAGACTCCATCTCAAAATAAAATAAAAAGAAAAAAAAAAGAATGAAACACCGACAGCTATCCCTTCCTATTCCCACTCCTATTTACAGTATGCCCTGGTGAATAAACAAAAAAGAAAATTTGGGAAAACATCTAAATTTGTGATTATTCAAAGACAAAATGCTTGTATATATAGAAAATACAAACAATTTCACACATCAACTTTAAGATTTAATGAGTACTTTGCAAAATTATTGGATTCAGGGACTATATACAATAATCAAATGAAAAGGTCTGCATCACCAAGAAATACTTTGCAAAAGAAGTGTCATTTATAACACCATCAAGAAAATAAAGTACATGGAAAAAGTAAACTAACAAAACCAGGGCAAGACTTGTATAGGGAAAACTACAAAACATTATTAACATATTAACATTCCAGAAGACTCAAATAAATGGAGCTTTATGCTATATTTTTGTATTTGAAGACTCAACATTGTAGAGATGTCAACTCTCTCAAATTTATGTAACCAATACAGACCACTCAGAATCCCATCATTTATTTTTAAGTTGAAAAACTCTTGCTAACATTTCTTAGGCAATACACAGTGCCAGTAATAGCTGAGACACTCTTAATAGTGACAAGTTTGCTTTTAAAGCTGAAACTTTAGCAAAATTAAGGTTTATTATAAGACTATCACCAAAAAAACAGTATGAGGTAACAATGAAACAAAATAGAAATCACAGAAACAGGCATGTACATTTATGGGAATAGGATTTAAGGAAAACATTAGAGAAAAATGGAATTTTTAATTTATAAAACCGAAATGCCTGATAAGGGAAGACTTTGTACCTGATTTGTTTTTCAAAATTTTATTTGTATTTAAGCCCTTTAATTTTCACCTTCTATAATCAGATTTTTAAATTCCATGAAAAGCTCTTATGGAATTTTGATTGAAATTGCATTATGTTTTGCTATAACTGAGAAGAATTTACAATACCGACTCTCTACATTAACAGAGAGTAGTATTTAACTTTCCATTTATCCAAGTCTTATTTGATGTCTTTTAATAAATATTTATGATTTCCCTGTCATGTTTACACATAATTCATTAAGTAAATATCTTGATACTTTTAGATGTCACTGCTTTTGTGAGTGATATTTAAATAAAAGCACTTTCTTCAAAAATATTATTCATGAATAGGAATGCTCTGATGTGTATCTAAAATTCTGAGTTTCTTGGATTTTGTATGTAGGTAGCCATATATTTTTGGATAGTGTTTTTTTATTTCCAATCCTTATGAAATGTATATTTTCTAACTATAAAATCAAATTATTTGATAAAAGTTTTAATTTCCATTCCTTATTTACTTTCCATTCCTTATATATCTTATTTATTTTAATACTTTTCTTAAACTAGGACCTTGAATGAGATTATGAATACAAATACTGATATCCAGTATTATTGTCTCATCTCTGATTTTAAATTCCTGATTCTATCTTTAACAATCAATGAGTATTCAAAAAAATTCTTGTCACTCACAAGATTCACCAGATATTTGTGAATAAAAATTCCAATACTACCATATTATTTAACAATGCAGAAAAGGAAGGAAACACCTTAACTTGCTGGATAAATTTAACACAGTTTTTAAAGAAAAATGCTAGATAAAGGTGAGATAGAACACACAAAATTATGAGCTAATTATACTAATAGTTTTTGAAATTATTGCAAACCAAATCATTTACCAATTTTATGATCCAATTATTTAAAATGCATTTGTTAAGATTCACATTCATTACTGATGAAAACCCATGCCAAGCAGTATGAAAAAGGACATCAATAACCCAGTAAAGAGTGCCTACCAAAACTTCAAAATCTATTATAGTTCATGAAATGATGAAAACTTTTCCTCTGAGTTAGGGAACAAAAGAAGATTACCTCATATGACCACTTCTAGTCAACAGAACTCTCCAGGGACTAGTGAGTACAGTTTAAGTTGGAAAAAAATGAATGCAAGGTATAAAAATTGGAAAACTTTTGTTCTTTGAACCCTCTCTCAGATTAGCTAACACAAAGCTAAATCTTGATATCAGTTCTTTCAATACTCTCTGAGCTATCTCACCATTTTCCATGATTTACATTCTCCCTTTCTGCAATGAATAATAAACCAAACTTCTTCAACTACAGCTATATCCCTGGTGATGTTTGAATAGAGGGCATCAACAGAATTGATCAAAATGTTGAGTGAGATTTGCACAGTGGTATGTAGGGATAAAATCACTCTTGGTTACATGAATAGTGTAAGAAGACATATGGGCAAGGTAAAGGGCAAGATATGTGAAAAGGAAACAGAAAGTCATCTAATGTAACTGGACTATCAAGTGTGGAAAGTTCATGCAATAGAGAATGAGAATAACAAATTGTGCAATACGTTTTAGATGAAACATGACACAGGTATCTCAGTTATGTAAGTAATAGGACAAATGTATTTTTTTCAGTTGTCTAAAGCAGATGTATATGGTTGAAAGATTGGAAGATGTAATAAGGAATAGATGAATAAGACTAACGCTTCCAACATTAGTGAGATATGTGTGTGTATATATATGTTTGAATATATGCGTGCAGACACACACATATGATTTAATTAATTATATGTTTGAAATCAATGTGGTTTGAGACATGGTCAGTTTTGATATCATACTTCTTATTCCAGAAATATAGTACATCTTTTTGAACCAATTCAAAAGTTAGAACAAGATTATATATTGGGAAAAATATTTGCTGTTCTCTGTTAATTTTTATTTTTATTTTTTTAATTTATATATATATATATTTTTAAATGATTGTTTAATTTTCAATTATTTTCTAAATTGCTTCACATGTTCCAGGGAGGCCCAGTAGTCAAATCTTTTTCTATTAATTTTATTTCAAAA
>NW_012120932.1:951104-976199 GCF_000951035.1 Colobus angolensis palliatus
GGAGTTGGAGACTGGAGCTGTTCCTATTCGGCCATCTTGCTCCGCCCCCCTCTCTGTTTATTTTTTTTAAATTATCCCTCATAGTCCACATTTTAATTGTTGTAGGGCTAATAACGATATTTCAACTTAATAAAATAAACTTACCCTGCTGTCCTCAGAAATGGATGCCTTTATGATTGGGGGTGGCAGCAGGAAAAAGTCTTGTGATTAGTTTTAACTGTCCCTTATCTTGGCTCAAGATAAAATCTTCACAATCTTTGTTGCAACTTAGAAACAGACTGTGTTTATGAGCATATTTCAGTTACAGACACAATAAAATGAATGTCACTTTGAATTCATGCTTTAAGCTAATGTCTCTCTGTAACTTGGTTGTTTATTTTGATAACTTTGAAACTATAACCCCTGTTGAATAAATGTACTACCTAGTAATAAAGAGACTGGTTGCCAAAATACCAAATAAATATGTACTTTACTTAACACATTTCATTTGTACTGGTAGAATTTTGCAACTACAAGGTCTTCACTTAAAGTAATGGCAATAAAGGAAACACATGGGTAGACCTCTTGGTATTTCTAAAAACACTATATTTACGTGTGTGTGTGTGTGTGTGCATGTGTGTGTGTGTGCATGTGTGTGTATTAATATTTGACAAACCTAAAATAATTCTTTTAAAAATCTGATATGATGTCCAAATATCTGTGCCTAAGAGCACCATGTGCAAGAGCTCAAATTCTTTCTCAGCCTCCTAAAGGGAAGACTTTAGTAGTGGCTAAATGAGCTAAGAGATGTGTTTACACTATTGCCAGAGTATGCACTTGAGGGTAAAACCTCCCATCACAAGAAACAACTTCACCAAGGTTCAAATATTTTAGATCTTTGTGTTTAGGAAATTAGTAAATATTATTTCTATCGCCAAGGAGTTTACAGATAACTAACATGTGAATGTTATAGGATACCTACAGGATAAGTAAGATAACCAGACCCTGCCTCCCCACAAAAAAAGCAGAAAAAAGGGAACTATAGCTAATACTGCCAACAATGGAGAATCATCTGTACTTCCGATAACACTATTTAGTATATGCATAGATCTAAATCGATCTTTCTATCTGCTTCCTTTTTCCTAGCACATTTCATTAGAACTTTGTCTGATTTTTCTAGGTAAAAATCTGTGTCACCAAATATATAATAATAAATCTATTGAGAGGATACATCTCTCTAAATGAACGAAAGGGTATTATAAGAAGCTCTGTTAAATACCTTACAGAAACAAAAGAATATATTTTATGTGGTATTTTCCAGATATATAAGCGGACCTTTTGAAATAATTTCCAGGAATCATAATTTCCCTTTCTCTGTCATTTTAAATAATTACTGTAATGATATATTAACAGATACATAAAGTATGAAAGGACAGATAAAACTAATGTCCAATAGTAGAGTAACTCTGCCAATTAAAATTATTTATGGACAAATTAATATATTCATTTAAATTCCTTCCTGGAGAAACACAGTCCTCAGTGAAATAACTAGTGACTATCTTGCGATTCTCAACCTCTCTTCTCACCTCCTCATCCAACTTAGCAGGCAACCAAAATAGACTTTTTTGAATGGAAACAAAGTCTTAAGCAAAACACAGTAAATGTAGATAGAAAACAAAGGATTAGTAGGTATGGATTTGTTGGAGAATAAAGTAATATTCATGTATAAACCTTGAAAGTACAGATAAGTCATGCATAATTTATTTAAGTCATGCATAATCATAATTATGAAACAATCCCAAGGTCATGACATCACACAACATATTTTGTGTTTCTGTGTTACACATAAAATGTATTTTTTAAAAGTCTTGTTGAGGTATAATTTATAAACATAATATTTACCCATTTAAAATTTTCATTTCAATGACTTTTAACAAATATACAAAGTGCTGCAACAATCAGCTAATCCAATTTTAGAACATTTCCATTACTCCCAGAAGATTATTGATGTCCTTTCATAGTCACTACTTTTTCCTTCCCCCAGCTGCGGTCCACTAGAAATCTCTTTGTCTCTATAGATTTGCCCTTTTTGTACATTTTATATTGGTGTAAACATAAAATATATGATATTCCATATCTGGTTTCTTTCACTTAGTATAATGTTTTAAAGATGATCCACAGTGTAGCATGATGCATCAGTA
The DNA here is from genome assembly GCF_000951035.1 of Colobus angolensis palliatus. NCBI lineage: Eukaryota > Metazoa > Chordata > Mammalia > Primates > Cercopithecidae > Colobus > Colobus angolensis. The sequence goes on from NW_012120932.1 coordinate 953,285, forward strand.
GTTTCTTCCTTTTTATTGATTAATAGTATATTAATGAATGTATATTCTTACAGATATATCACATTGTGTCTATTCATTAATCTGTTGATGTGCATTTTGGTTGTATCCAATTTTTGGCTACTGTGAATAATGCATTTTTAAACGTTCTCACACAAATCATTTTGTGGTCCTGAGTTTTCCCCTCTTTTGGACAAAGTATTAGAAGTGCATTGACTGGTTTCAATGTGAATTTATGCTTAAAATTTTGAGAATTATCAAACAGCTTTTCAAACTGGTTTCACCATTTGACATTCACACCAGAAAGGTGTGAGGGTTCCGATTGCTCCACATCCTCATCGTTTTTATTATTGTTTGTTTGATTATTGCCATTGTAGAAGGTGTAAAATGGTATCTTATTGTAGTTTAATGTGCATTTCCCCTGTAAATAATGATTTGGAACATCTTTTCATATATTTAGTGACCAATCATATGTTTTATTTGAAGAAATGTCAATTCTAGTATCTTTTCACATTAAAATTTTATTTATTTTAATTTTACTTTTATAGATTTAGGGCGGTACAAGTACAGTTTTCTTACACGGATATATTACATAGTGGCAGTCTCAGCTTTTAGTGTACCCACCAGCTGAATGGTGTACATTGTCCTCAATAGGTACCATTTCATCCCTCACACCCCACCCACCCTCCTGTACTTTGAAGTCTCCACTGTCTACGCGTACTCATTGTTTAGTTCCCACTTAAAAGTGAGAACATGTGGTTTTTAGCTTTCTGTTTTTGAATCATGTCACTTAGGTAATGACCTCTAGTATCACCATGTTGCTGCAAGAAACCCTATAGGCTACATGTTTAATCCAGTCATCTATTGATGGACACTTAGGATGATTCCATGACTTTGTTATTTTGAATAGTGCTGCAATAAACATGTGAGTGCAGGTGTCTCTTTGATATAATGATTTATTTTCTTTTGGTAGATACCCAGAAGTGGGACTGCTGGATTAAATGGTAGTTCTATTTTTAGTTCTTTAGGAGATATTCGTACTGTTTACCATAGAGATTGTACTAATTTACATTTCTACTAACAGTGTCTAAGTGTTCCCTTTTCTCCACATCCTTGCCAACATCTGTTGTTTGTTCATGTTTAAATAATGGTCATTCTGACTGGTATAAAATCCTATCTCATTTTGGTTTTCACTGGCATTTCTCTGATGATTAGCAAAGTTGAATATCTTTTCACATATTTGTTGGTCACTTGTATGTCTTCTTCTGAAAAAAATGTCTGTTCATGTCCTTTGTCCACTTTTCAGTGGGTTTATTTGTTTTTTATTGTTGAGTTGTTTGAGTTCCTTTTAGATGCTGAATACTAGCCCTTTGTTGGATAAATTGTTTGCAAATATTTTCTCCCATTTTGTAAGTTGTCTATTTATTCTGTTATTTCTTTTGCCATGCACCAGCTTTTTGGTCTAGTTAAGGCCCATTTGTCTATTTTTGTTTTTGCTGTATATCCTTTTGCATGCTTAGTCATAAATTATTTCCCTAGGCTCATGTCCTGATAAGTTTTTCCTAGGTTTTCTTTTAAGATTCTTACAGTTTCAGGTCTCTTATTATATTCAAATCCTTAATCCATCTTGAGTTAATTTTTGTATATAATGAGAGATAGGGGTGCAGTTTCATTCTTGTGCATATTAATTTCCAATATTCCCAGCACCACTTATTCAATAGGGTGTCCTGGTATACTGTTTGTTAACTTTGTCAAAGATCAGTGACTTTATTTCTGGGTTCTCTATTCTATTTCATTGATCTATGTGTCTATTTCTATATGAGTACCATATTGTTTTGGTTACTATAGCCTTGAAGTATAATTTGAAGTCAGATAATGAGATGCCTCCAGCTTTATTATTATTTTCTTTCCTGTGAGATTTCCTTGACTATTTGCATGTGTTTTGTTTTGTTTTGTTTTGTTTTGTTTGGCTTCATATGAGTTTTAGAACTTTTTTTCTAATTCTGTGAAAAATGACATTGGAAATTTGATAGGAATTGTGTTGACACTGTAGCTTACTTTGGGCAGTATGGCCATTTTTAAAGTGTTGATTCTTCCAATCTGTGAACAAGGGATGGTTTTCTATATGTTTGTGTCATCCATTTTTTTTTTCAGTGTTCAGTAGTTTTACTCCTAGACATCTTTCATCTCCTTGATTAAATATGTTTCTACATATTGTCCTTTTTTTGTAAATGGCAATGAGTTCTTGATTGGTTCTCAGCTTGATCATTGTTAGTGTATAGAAATGCTACTGATTTTTGTGCATTGATTTTATATCCTGAAACATTACTAAAGACGTTTATGAAATCCAGGAGTCTTTGGAGGAGGCTTTAGGGGTTTCTAGATATAAGATCATATCATCTGTGAACAGACGTAATTTGACTTTCTGTTTTCCACTTTGAATGCATTTTACTCTTTCTTTTGCCTGGTTGCCATGACTAAAGCCTCTAGTACTATGTTGAATAGGAGAGGTGATGGTGGACATCCTTGTCTAGCTCAAGTTATTAGGGAGAATGCTTTCAACTTATTTTAGTTTCACATGATGTTGGGTGTGGGTTTGTCATATATGCCTTTTATTTTTTTGAGGCATGTTTCTTCCATGCCTAGTTTGTTCAGGGTTTTTATCATAAAGATATGCTTGATTTTATTGAATGTATTTTCTGTTCTATTGAGACTATCATCTGGTTCAAGTTCTTAATTCTGTTAATGTGCATATGTGATTTGCACATTACTGATTGCATATGTTGAGCTATACTTGAATCCCTGGAATAAAATCCACTTGATCATTGTGTATTATTTTTTGACATGCTGTTGGATTTGGTTTGTTAGTATTTTGTTGAGGATTTTTGTATCTATATCCATTAGGGTTCTTGGCTTCTAGCATTCTTTTTTTGTGTGTGTGGTATCCTTGCCTGATTTTGGTATTAGGCTTATGCTGGCTTCACAGAACGAGTTAAAAAGGATTCCCTCTTCCTTGATATTTTGGAAGAGTTTCGATAGGATTTGTATCAGTTCGTCCTTGTATGTCTGGTGGAATTCAGCTATAAATTCATCTGGTGGTGGGCTTCTTCATCTTAGAATTTTTTTTAATTACTGATTCAATTTCACTACTCATTATTAGTCTGTTTAGAATTTCTATTTTATCCTGGTTTAATCTTAGGAGATTGTACATTTTCAGGAATGCATCTATTCCCTCTAGGTTTTCTTGTGTGTGCACATAGAGATGCTTATGACAGTCTCTGAAGATCTTCATATTTCTGTGATATAAAGTGTACTGTGACCTTTATCACTTCTGATTGTGCTAATTTGAATCTTCTTTTTTTCTTGGTTAATCTAGCTACCAGTCTATCAACTTTATTATCTTTTCAAATAACTAACATTTTCTTTTATTAATGCTTTATATTATTTTGATCTCTATTTAATTTAGTTCTGCTCTGATCTTTGTTATTTCCTTTCTTCTGTTATCTTTGAGTGTGGTTTGTTGTTTTTTTCTAGCTCCTTGAGGTGCAATGTTAGGTTGTTAATTTGAGCTCATTCTATCTTTTTGATGCAGGCACTTAACATTATGAACTTTCTTCTTCACCTTGCTTTTGCTGTATCCAAGAGGTTTTCTTTTTTTTTTTTTTTTGGAGACAGAGTCTCGCTCTGTCGCCCAGGCTGGAGTGCAGTGGCGCAATCTTGGCTCACTGCAAGCTCCGCCTCCCGGGCTCACGCCATTCTCCTGCCTCAGCCTCCCAAGTAGCTGGGACTACAGGTGCCTGCCACCACGCCCGACTAATTTTTTTTTATTTTTAGTAGAGACGGGGTTTCACTGTGTTAGCCAGGATGGTCTCGATCTCCTGACCTCATGATCCACCCGCCTCGGCCTCCCAAAGTGCTGGGATTACAGGCGTGAGCCACCGCGCCCGGCGCAAGAGGTTTTCGTATGATTTGTCTCTATTTCCATTTGTTTAAAAATTGTTATAATTTCCACCTTTATTTCGTTTTTACCCAACAAATATTTAGGAATGAGTTGTTTAATTTCCATGAGCTCCTTTAGGTATTGATTTCTACCATCATTTTGCCATGGTTTAAAAAATATTTAATACAATTTTGATTTTAAAAAATTTATTGAGACTTGCTTTGTGGCCTAGTATATTATCTATTTTTGAGAACGCTCCATGCACAGAAAAGAAGAGTGTATATTCTGCAGTTGTTGTATGGAATGTTTTGTAAATGTATGTTACATTCATTTGGTCTTCAGTTCACTTTAAGTCTAGACATTCTTTGCTAAAATTCTGCCTTGATGATCGTCGCATGTTGTCAGTGGGGTGCTGAAGCCCCTTCCCCACTATAATTTTATTGCTATCTATCTCATTTCTTAGGTCTAGTACTGTATTAGTTCATTCCCATGCTGCTATAGGGACAAACCCAAGACTGGGTAATTTATAAAGGAAAGAGGTTTAATTGGCTCACAGTTCAGCATGGCTGTGAGGAAATTACAATCATGGCAGAAGGGGAAGCAAACAAATCCTACTTCACAAGGTGACAGGAAGGAGAAGAATGAGGGCCAAGCAAAGGTGGAAGCTCCTTATAAAGCCATCAGATCTTGTGAGAACTTACTATCGTAAGAATAGCATGAGGAAAACTCATTATTATTCAATTCCCTCCTATAATATGTGGGGATTATGGAATCTACGATTCAAGAAGAGATTTGGGTGGAGACAGAGACAAACCATGCTATTCTACCCCTGGTCCCTCCCAAATCTCAAGTACTCACATTTCAAAACACAATTTATATGATTTGGCTGTGTCCCCATCCAAATTTCATCTTGAATAGTAGTTCTCATAATTCCTATGTGTTGTGGGACCAAGTGGGAGATAATTGAATCATGGGTGTGGTTTCCCCCTACTGTTCTTGTGGTAGTGAATAAGTCTCATGAGATCTGATGATTTTATAAGGGGTTTCCCCTTTCACTTAGTTCTCCCTTCTCTCTTGCCTGCCACCATGTAAGATGTCCCTTTGCTTTTTCTTTGTCTTCCACCATGATTGTGAAGCCTTCACTGCCATGTGAAATATGAGTTCATTATACCTCTTTCCTTTATCAATTACCCAGTCTTGTGTATGTCTTTATTAGCAGAGTGAGAACTAATGCAACAATCATGTCCTTCCAACAGTCCTCCAAAGTCTTAACTCATTCCAGCATTAACTCAATAGTCCACAGTCCAAAGTCTCATCTGAGACAAGGCAAGTTCATTCCACCTATAAGCCTGTAAAATCAACAGTAAGTTAGTGACTTCCTAGATACAATGGAGGTACAACCACTGGGCAAATACATTCATTCCAAGTGAGAGAAATTGGCCAAAACAAAAGGGCTACAGGCCCCATGTAAGGCCAAAATCCCATAGGGCAGTCATTAAACTTTAAAGTTCCAAAATGATCTCCCTTGATTCCATGTCTCACATCCAGGGCATGCTGATACAAGAGGTAGGCTCCCATGGCCTTGGGCAACTCCGTCTCTATGGATTTGCAGGGTATAGCACCCTTCCTGGCTGCTTTCATGGACTGATGTTGACTGACTGTCTGCCACTTTTCCAGGTGCACAGTGCAAGCCATTGGTGGATCTACCATTCTGGGTTCTGGATGATGCTGGCCATCTTCTCACAACTCGACCAGGCAATGCCCCAGTAGGGACTCTGTGTGGGGGTTCAACCCCACATTTCCCTTCCTTACTTCCCTAGCAGAGGTTCTCTATAATGGCTCTGCACATGCAGCAAACTGGACATCCAGGTGTTTCCATCCATCCTCTGTAATCTTGGCAGAGGTTCCCAAACCTCAGTTCTTGACTTCTCTGTACCCCTAGGTCCAAAACCATGTATAAACCACCAAGCCTTGGGGATTGCATCTTCTGAAGCAATGGCCTGAGCTATAAGTTGCCTCCTTTTAGCCATGGCTGGAGCTGAAGCAGCTGGGATGCAGGGCACCATGTCCTTAGGCTGCACAGAGCAGGGGAGCCCTGGGCCCAGCCCATGAAACCATTTTTTTTCTCCTAGGCCTCCAGGCCTGTGATAGGAGGGGCTGCCATGAAAGTCTCTAACATGCCATGGATACATTTTTTCCATTGTTTTGGTGATTAACATTTGGCTACTCATTACTTATGCAAATTTATGCAGCAGACTTTAATTTCTACCCACAAAATGGGGTTTACTTTTCTATCACATCATCTGGATGCAAATTTTCCAAGTCTTAATGCTGTGCTTCCTGTTGAACACTTTGTTGCTTACAAATTTCTTCCACCAGATACCCTAAATCATCTCTCTCAAGTAAAATTTCACAGATCTCTGGGGCAGAGGCAAAATGCTTTCAGAATCTTTGCCCAGCAAGAGTGACCCTTACTTCAGTTCCCATTAAGTTTCTCATCTTCATCTGAGACCACCTCAGCCTGGAGTTCATTGTCTTTATCGCTATCAATATTTTGGTGAAAGCCATTCAACAAGTCTCTAGGAAGTTCCAAACTTTCCCACATTTTCTGTCTTCTTCTGAGCCCTACAAACTGTTCCAATCTCTGCCTGTTACCCAGTTCCAAAGTCACTTCAACATTTTTGGGTATCCTTATACCAGCACCCACCCCTGGTACCAATTTACTCTATTAGTCCATTCTCATGCTACTATAAGGGTATACCTGAGACTGGGTAATTTATAAATAAAATTGACTCACTTTTCAGCATGGCTGGGGAGGCTGTGGGAATCTTACAACCATGGTGGGAAGGGAAACAAGCATGTCCTTATTCACATGGTAGCAGGAAGGAGAAGTGCCTAGAAAAAAGGGGGAAAAGCCCTGTATTAAACCAGCAGATCTCTTGAAAAGTCTCTCAGTATCACAAGAACAGCAGCATGGAGGTAACTAGTCACCCATGACATGTGGGGATTATGGCAACTACAATTCAAGATGAGATTTGGGTGGTAACACATTCAAACCATATCAAGTACTATTGTTGTATAAATTTGGGTGCTCCACTATAGAGTGCATATATATTTATAATTATTATATTTTCTTGTTGAATTGATTCCTTTATCCTTATATAATGACATTCTTCATTTTTTAACTGTATTTGCTATAAAGTCTGTTTTCTTTGATGTAAATGTAGCCATTCCTGATCATTTTTGTTTCCAATTTTCATGGCATATCTTTTTGCACTCCTTTTCCTTTCAGTATATAAATGTCTTCACCAGTTAGTTGGGTTTCTTCCATGCAGCATATGATTGGATCATGATTTTTTCTCTCATTCCAACAGCCTACGTATTTTTAGTGGAGCATTTAGTCCATTTACATTCAATGTTAATAAATGATAAAAGACACTTTGTTCCAGTCATATTGTTAATTATTACCTAGTTGCTTTGCTATCTCAATTGTGTAATTGCTTTATAAGTCCTGAAAGTTTTATACTTCCATGTGTTTTTATGATGATGAGTATTGTTTTCCATTTCCATATTTGGAACTCTTTTGAGCACTTTTTTAGGGCCAGTCCAATGGTGAACAATTCCTGCAGTGTTTGCTTATCTGGGAATGACATTATTTTTCCTTTGTTTTTGAAACTTCATTTAGCAGGATGCAAAATTCTTGGATTGCATTTTTTTTTCTTTAAGAAGACTGAAGATAGGATCTCAATATCTTCTGGCTTTTACAATTTCTTCTGAGAGGTCCACTGTTAATCTGATGTGACTTTTTTTTTTTTTTTTTTTAGATGATTAGATGTCTTTCTCTTGCCACTTTCAGAAATGTTTTCTTCATGTTAACTTTGGAGAGCCTGATGACTATATGCTTTGGTGAAGCTCTTTTTGCTCTGTATCTCCCAGGAGTTTTCTGAGCTTCTTGTATTTGGATTTCCAGATTTCTAACAAGACCAGAGAACTTATCCTGAATTATTCTCTCAAATAGGCTTTCCATGCTTTTTACTTTTTATTCTTCTCCCTCCAGAGTAGCTACAATTTGTAGGTTTGAGCACATCATATAATCCCATATTTCTCAAAAGTTTTATTTATGAAAAAAATCATTTTTCTTTATTTTTGTCTGACTGGGCTAATTCAAAAAAATCTGTCTTCCAGTTCTGACAATGTTTTTCTTCTGCTTGGTCTAACCTATCATTAAAGATTTCAATTGTATTTTACAATCCTGCAATTTTTGTTATGTCCAAAAGTTTTCTTTTTAAAAAGTAATTGTCTTCTCTTTCAATCCTGAATTGATTTTCTGATTTCTTTGTGTGAGGTTTCAATTTTCATTTCAATCTCATTGGACTTCTTTAAAACCCATATTTTGAATTCTTTACATATTACTTCAGAATTTTCATTTCTAAAGAGTTGGTTTTATACTTTGAGTATTTCCTAATGCTCTATTTAATCATACTGCCAGAGTTCTTATGCTGGTTCCTTCTCCTCTGAAGAAGCTGTTACTTTTATTTTTGAATTTACTTTCATTTAGATTATTTAGATGGAATCTTTTTTTTCCTGCCTTGAGGATGTGACTGCAATGTTTGTTGTGTTTGAATTTAATTCTATGTGCGTTCATGGGATTAAGGCTCTGTATGAGTTCCTTGGTTATAGACAGACTTTGTACTGGGGGTTTCTTATGCGATGGTTATAGTAGTAATGTACTAGGCATATAAGCAGTGCTCACTGTATTCTGTGTACTGAGGTCTCCACTGTACTGAGGTCTCCACAGTAGGGAAGGGGACAGCACCAGCTTCATATCCTTGGCAGGCAGGAACATGATCCAGTTCTCTATCGCACTTCCGTCCCAGGGCTTGTGACTCTCAGTTCAGTCACTGTCCTCTATTCCAAGGTCACAATGTAGACAAGAGCCATGGAAAACACCTGTCTCACAGTTCTCCATGGAATTGACCTTAACGTGAAACATCTTCCCTCAGCAAATACAGACAGCTTTGGGGCTCACCTGTCCCCTGATACAGGAACAATGCTGTGATGCTGTTTTGTGTAGAGAGGGGAAAGGGCTATGCCTTTTAGTGCATGCTGGTAGGTGTCAGCTATGGTGGTTTCAGCTGGTTGGGTCAGCTTGACTTCAGACCCTGGGAGGAATGATCAGGTGCTAGACATGGTGGACCAGGCTCCACAAATCTGTAGTCCTCAAGCCCCTAGACAGCCCTCTGCATGCATAGGTCTTGGAAAAACTGGGCTGGGACTTGACCAGGAGATTTACCCTTAGGTCTCCAAGTTCACATGCTGGTAGTGATAGGGAGAGGTGGTCAGGATTTTAGGGCATGCAGGCAGAACACTCAGGCAGTGGCAGGGTGGCTGCACTGTGGGCCTGCCAACAGAGTAGACAGGCCCCTCTCAGAGGGAGCAGTGGAGGCAGGTAGTGGAGTGATGCACAGACTGCACATGCTTTTGTCCTGAAGCAGCAGAAGCAACAACAACAGTCCCTGGTATGGCTGAAGGCCCTCAGTCTCCATGTACTCTCCCTGGCCTGCTACCAGTGGCAGTGATAGCCCCATCGTGGAATGCAGGCCACTGGGGACTGGGCTGTCAGAATGGTATCAGGCTGCTGCTGAAAAGTTCAGGCAAGAGCAGAGTAGCTATGCCATGGAGATGTTGGGAGGGAAGGCAGGCCCCTCTCAGCAGGAGCAGTGGAGGCTAACACCTGTCAGGCATGTGGCCCACTCATGCTTCCATCCTGCAGTGGCAGCAATGGTATTCATTGTTGGGGCACATGAAGGTTCCCAGTCTCCATACTCCCTCCATGGCCTGGCTGCCATGGCAGCTGCTGAGGCAGCAGTGCCAACCCCAGGGCAGAACACAAGCTTCTAGCCTTTGGGCTCTCAGAGTCATGCTGAGCTGCAGTTGAAATGCTCAGGAGGAGGCAGGGTGACTGCACTGAGGGCCCACCACTGAATATGGCAGGCCCACACAGAGGGAGCCAGTGGAGGCAGGCAACTATGGGGTTCACACTCTCCTCAATCTTGTAGCAGCTGTGGCTGTATCCATTGCTGGGGCAAACATAGCTGCCCAGTCTCCACGATCCATCCCTTACCTGGTGGAAGCCATGGTACAGGTGGCATTGGCAGTCCCAGAGCAAAGCCCAGGTCTCTAGGGTCTGGGCTTTCAGAGTGGCACTGGGCATCAGCTGCTCAGGACTCAAATGCCCGTATGATTCTATGTGATTTTGAGCAATGTCTTTGTGCAATTTGTAGGCAACTCTCTGTGTTACTCTGGAGGCCTCAGGTTGGGTGGTTGAGAGGCTCTCCCATAGTTAGGACTGTAAAAGACTTCAGAGAAAGTGTGGAGCCTCAGTAGTTCCCTACTCATCCCTTCCACAGGTGAGGGAGCCTCTCCCAGCTCCATGTTGATAACAGCCCAGCAGGCTGCCTGGCTTCACTCTCATCTTCTTTCCATAATTCCTGTCACTTTTCTGATGAAATCCTTTGTTCTTTCTTAGATAATCTGTCTGAAGTGTGAATATTTACTTGTCATTTCTGTTTCTCTCCATGGAAGAGGTGCCCACTAGCTACATCTAGTCAGCCATCTTGAACCAGAACTACCTTTTCTCATTTTTAATGGGCTAAGGATATTTTTAAAACATATGTTTAAGACATATTATTTTCATATCTGAATGGCAATATTTTCCCTTAGTATGTGACTCTTGCTTTTCATTTTCTTAATGGTGTCTTTTGAAACAAAATTTTTTAATTTTGATAAAGTGAAATTTATCATTGATTTCTTCTATGGATCATGGTTTTAGTGTCATATCTTAGAAATTCAGAATTTAAAATCATGAAAATTTTCTTGTATGTTTTCTTATAGAAATTTAACAGGTTTAGCTCTTACAGTGAGAGCTATCATTCAGTTAAGCTATTTTTTTGTATATTGTGTGAGTCAAAGAGAAAGCTCTGAATATCAATATTTCATTGCCCCAGTACCATTTGTTGATAAGTCAATTTTCCTCCCATTGAATTGCCCTGGCACATTTGTGAAAACTCAATGTACCACAAACATAAAAGTTTATTTTAGATCATTAAATCTGTTCTGTTGATCCACGCGTATATTCTTATGCCACTATCAGACTGTCTGGATTATTATAGATTTAATATTAGATTGATGTCAAAGTGAGCAAATGATTTTACACGAAGCGTACAGGTAATAGCATCACATGTATACGTATACATAATGTATATGTATAGCATATGTGTTGTTCGTCACATTGAACTTGCACAATCTTACTAGTATCGGAAGAAATGCAAATTAAAAGAATACTAAGAATCAAGTAAATTATTATTAAACAAGAATAATGAATTAATAATAAGATAAAATCAAGTATACATGTAGGTTTTGCAATTTCATGTTTGAGACTATACCCTGGAAAAAAAAGCATTTATTTTTAGCAATGAACACAATGCAGTGTATTGTGTGAATGAAAAGTTTCTCTCAATTAACCAACAAAATGAGGATAAGTCATATGGTGTACCACAATTTCAATAAAAGGAAATAAATGCACCCTCAGTCAGAAATGAAAATACAGCCTTAGAAAAAGCATGTTAAGTTGCATAAGCAAAACTGAGAATAAAACAGAAAAACTATTAGAGCATTTTACTATATTGCTTGTGATAAATGACAAAGATGACATGTAAATTTTGTGTGATTAAACAGCATTACTAGCCTCACATTCTTTTGTTTTTCAAATTTGTCTTTTATTAGATGTATTTTTTCTATGAAATTATCTAAATTAACAATTATCACACAAATATGTATTTTAAAATGGTAACATAATTTTATTAAAAATTATCCTTTTCTTTTCTTCTGTGTGTACGTGTGTCTGTGTAATGTGTGAGCAAAGAAAACGATTAAGATACATCCTAATCTTATTGTGTAATAAACCTATAGATCTTAAGATTTATGGAACAAAAGTTTTGAGTCAGAGTAGATTTCAAGTGATAGCTCAGTTTTATTGAGTCAAGAAGACAAATCAATAGCAACAAAGTTCTGGACAATATTTGCTCAAGAGTAGACCATGCATTTTTAGGGGTTTTAATGGTTTTATTATTTTTTCAATCTTTCCATTTCTTGCATTTTATGTCACTCCATTTCTTACATTTCAATTACCCTCACCTCACTTCCACTGCATGTATTCTTCTACATTTCTCCTTCTCTTGTTTCTCTTATTATCTCAAGCCTATAATTGTTTTGAGTCTAGTTGTTTTTAAAGGATAAGATGTTACCACGATTAGGGTCTCAGCACTACATATATTGACAAGAAACTCAAGGGATAAATAACAAATGAATAAAATGAATGACATATCTTATCTGTTCTCAGAGGCAAAGATAACACTGTTAGCATTTTTTCCTCCTTTGAGGGGAAAGACCAAAGGCCAAGCCGGGATCTGGAACAAATGATTCCAGACAAAAACATCTGCAGCAACGCAGTTTACTCTCCAGTATTCCCACACACGACACATTCTGACGTGCCCTGTGCAAAAATCCAGCAGTTTGATATCAGGAGTTTTAAGACATATGCATGGGGATATAGAAACCTAATGGTCTTTTGTTACTAGTGTGAATATCTGTATTGCCTTCTTAATAATATGTTACTGCTATGAGAGAGGGAGCAGAAATATTTATTCTCTACTCATAAGAAGACCATATTTTAAACAATCTTGTACAAACCCATGTGTTAATTGTGATTTGACTCTGACAATTATGATGTGTTTTATTTTTTTCTATATCTTCTTTGTTTTTTCCTGGCATCATTCTAATGCCTGGTATTTTAGCATGGCCTTCTGTATTGTTCTAGCAGTTTAATGTAATCTGTAATCCTTTTCCATTTAGGTCACAGAAGTTAATTTATGTTTTGCCTACTGAGCTATTAATAATAGATAGAGTGGAGAGGAATCTCTCCATTACACCCTATGCATTGCCTGACAGTGCCTCTGGTCTGTGATGATGTTGTAGTAAAGTTGTAATTGCAGAAAGAATATTTACCATCTTTGTTTAGCAAGAGAAAAAATTATTGCCTCACCTCATTATGTCAATTAATCAAAAATAGAAAAGCAAAATGAGTCTTCCAAATGTCAGTCTTCACAATATAGTTGCAAGTAATTTGACCTCTAAATCAATGCATCTGTGCAAGATAAATCATAATTACCTCCTACAAGTAAACTAAATAATAATCAATGTATTAAAATACTTTAATATTTTCTTTACATTATGATGTTTTGACATCTTAAAAAACTTTTCTAGCTGGGTCGTGACTGCTCCTCTTTGGGCTAGTTAATTCTTAAAGATAATAAAGGGCTCATGTCTTTGATGTGGAAACCAACCAATCAGGAGCTTTATCTCCTCCGTCTGGTTCATAAACCCAGAAGGCAATATGCCTCTGCCTTAATCATCCAAGGACCGGGTGCCAGGGAACTAGAGATTACCCTGGTAGCCCAACTCCTTTTGTAATTATGCAAACTAGACAATCATCAATGGTTCAATCCATCTGCCTTACCTTTCCTTTGGGAACCTCAATAAAGGCAGTGGCCTAACTCTTCCCCGCTCCTATCTTCTGCCTCCTGACCACCACAGTGTCTTTCCCATGTGAACTCAGGTGGCATTTTGTGCCTCTAGGACCTGTGAATATTAAAAAGTTTTGTTTTCCTGAGCCTCTCCTCTGTCTGCTCTTGTGGCTACAGCTAACTGAACAAACTCATGAAAGAATACAAAACAATGAACAACTTTAACTTTTGGTCACTACACCAAAAAGTATGGTGAGATCTCTTAAGACACAAATCTGCAGTCATTTTAGGGATTTAAATGTTTACTTTTATAAAATAGTTTTAGGTTTATAAAAGTTATGATTTTAATGATTTATTGATTGCTTTTGCTGATTACTTGGGGATGAACTCACTGTTTTGAGAGAAAGAGCATTTGATAGACTTTTTTCCATTTATTTATAAATTTTAATAAGTCAAAAATAGACTTTAAAATGAATTAATTATAGCTCCATGAGATTACATAGTTATTTTCCTTATGTATTATTGAATGAGAAAAGCAAGCCACAGTGTATCATCAGTCTAGTTTATTCTGTATATGTGTATGTGCAAATGCACGTGTGTGTGTGTGTGTGAGATAGATATATGGTTCTATTTAGCTTTCCATTAGTCCGGAGAACAATAAAAGAAGACATTCAGTTTTTTCTTAACAATTAGATTGGGAATAGGGGCTCAACTATAGAGTGAAAAAGAGAACAGAAGGAAGGAGTTACCAAGCAAAGAAGAAAAGAAACAACAATGACACCAAACTGTCCTTACATAAAAACAATTTGGTATTTAGTCACATTTGTTTATCCACATAAAATTAAATATATATAAATATATATGTTAAAAATATATATTTTAATTTAACATGTTGGCTAAGACGAATACATTAAAACACACACATACAAACTATTCAAACTGGGATTTTAAAGACTTAATGAGACATAACTTCAATGTAAATAATTAGTGATGAAGTGTAGAATTATTTTTTGCAAGCCGTAATGACATACATAACATTGCACTGTGCATATACTTGATAATCAATAAACAATACACATTTATAGATGGTTAGGTAGAACATTTTAACTGCTGCCACCAGGGATTCTGTAAGAAATAATTTTTTAAACATTTACTAATTATTTTTATTTTGGGAGAGGGTATTTTTATATGCTGTCTTAGGAGGGGAAATCTGGGCCTTTGATGCCTTCGTCTGTAGAACACAAAGTAAGAGCCATATTGTTATTCATGAAACATCATTAAGGAATTTTGTATTTGGTGCAAGCAGGGAGAAATGAGATATGAGAAGGGAGGTAGCAATGCAGTAAGACAGGTGAAGTTGAGTTCTGTGGGGTACGGTGGCCAGAGAAATGATCAGTGGTGGGGAAGCTAAAGAACTCAAGAAGAGTTGTAGATGTTTGTGTTTCTGATGTATAGAAATGCTTCACCACTTAATGCATCACTAAAATTTGCTCTGCATTAAAGACTCTAGATGCAATGGATTTTGGTAAATAGTTTTGGGGGAAAATGTGGAAAACTGACTTGGTTTTCCTTCTGGATGAGTGTGCTAACGCAGAAAACAGTTATCCATGAGAGGAAGAATTCAAGTGAGAATGGGTGGAGCAGCAGTCACTGGTGTTGATAGTCCAAAATTGCCTTGAAAATATACACCTTCAGAATTTTGCTTATGTTTTAAGAAAGACTTTGCACTGCTTCTGAATAACAGGGGAAATACAGATTACCTCAAAGCCTCAACTAGATAATTTTGGGTTCCCAGTTGATTTGCAATTCCTCCTATGTTATTGGGTTTTTATTCGTTTGTTGTTTCTAACTCCCTTGTTGATGGCCACAGTCCACATCACTTAAATTTCTCTGGATCCCTCTTACTCTCACAGTGTAATCTATGGTTCAGGGTTCAGACACATTAACATTTGGGGAGCTTTTTAGAAATGCAGAATATCAGGTCCACCCTAGACCTACTGAATCTGAATGTTAACAACTTCCTAAGTGTTTCCAATGTATCTCTAAGTTTTAGAACCACATCCCTAAAATACTGATAAGCCGAATACCTACTAGGCTCTGTGCAAAAGTGAGATAAATGTTAACTTCCTCCTGATTTGTCATCTGGATTTTTGAGAGCCATTTCTGCCTTGTGCCTCTAAGATTCTCTTGTGCAAACAACTTTTTATTTTCGCCTTAGAGTTCCTCTTTCTATAAGCCTCAGGCAAAAGTTCATTGCCCCTGCTGGGAAACTGTTACCCAAGATAGGCAAGATGCTATCTTCTGCAGCCTTTTCTAACTCTTCCAGGCAGTTGTACAGAAATCTTTCTCCTGGTTTTTTTTTTTTTTTTCAGCTTAAAAAACTCTCTCTTGCAAACAGCTCCTGGCGAACTCACCAACTGTACACACATCAGCCTAGAAACAGGCTGAATCAAAATCTTGTGACACTACAGTCAATTATACAGTGATATAATGTGGTGATTGAGAACACAGATCTCCAAAGCTACACACTCTGGGATGAATCCCTGATCCTTTGCTTGCTTTCTGTATAACCTTGGGTAAGCTCTGTAACCTCTCTGTCTCAGTTTCTTCATCTATACAATGAAGATAATTATAGCATCTATAGATTAAATGGGTTAACCTATGCAAAGTTTCTACAGGGCAGTAGATAATATTAAGTATTTAAAATTACATATATTAGATAATGTTAAATGATAAACATTAGATAATACTGTTGTTTCTCTTGAACAATAATATGATTTACTCAATAACTGTGACCATGATCCCCCTTTCACCTGAACTCCCTGTGAGTACTTCATACTAATGAGGTAAGAGCAGAGTAGTATCTGCTTATAAGAAAACTAGGTGGTGTATTAAACTTTGCCCCTCTGATCCCTGCAAGTTGAAAACAATTGAAATAGGTTGGTTAGGAACGAGCTACCCATTAGTGTATCCAATTAGCATATGAGTGGTAGACCAGGACCGTCGTACACTCATCTATTAAACAAATAATTATTGAGCTACAACTATACAAGAGCCTGGGAACACAGTGATGGCAATAATTAGTTCCCACCACTGAGAACTATAAAGTTTAGTAGAAAGATAGACATGAACATATAAAATTATAAAAGGCATTAATAATAATGTGTATAGCATACAAGGTAAAGTGGAAAAAGTGTTGGAAGATATTAGGTTGATTTATATGAGCCACACAGAACATCACAGAAGATGCAACATTAATCTAAGACTTGAGAAAAAGAATACGATTCCTCTGGTAAATAAGTCAAATGATTACATCAGAGCGATGAACAACAAATGCAAAGATGGTGCCGCAAATGTGAACTGTGCTTTGGAAACTGTGAATAATTCAATATTTCTGTAGCCTAGATTTGGGGATGAGGGTTGTAGGAAAGGGAGCCAGATGATAAGGGCTCTGCATCTCATGTAGGAAACATGAAAATGTGTCTTTCAGATAATGGGAACCTTTGAATAATTTTTAACAAGGACATGATATAATGCAACTTGTTGATGTATCTCCAAGACATAAGTGATGATTAGAAGGACTCAGATACTAAGTGTCAGTGAGGCACTGTTGGGTGTTCAGCTAAGGGATGACCAGTTCCTTAGTGAGAGGGAAGGTAGTGGGGTAAGAAGTGAGGGATTTAAGAGATATGTAAGTAGGAGAATTGTTTCAACTTTGTGATTGCCTGGGTGCTGAAAATGTGTCCACATGAAGAAAGAACACTTTTACATTTCTAGCTAGATAATGAAGAGATGGTGGTACTGATATAAAGGCCCAGCTTCCCTTCCCTTCTAGCCTAAAATATTCAGCATCGTGGACTTCCTTTCCTCTAAAAGATTCTCCAAAATTGCTTAGAAATGACATGCACAGGGAAAATTATCATCCATTGTGTTAGTGAAATCATCTGTAAGGTGCCAACTTTGTGATAGATTTACCATAAATAATACAGTTACTATTCTGTGTCAGGTACCATATATGACATTATTGCTAATTATTGCAAAAATCCTGCAAGGATTTTTTATTTTTACTTTTACAGATATGGAAAAGGAAGATCAGACAGGTAATAGCTTGTTAATGTCATATGCTGGGAAAGGGTGGGTGGAGTCAGTATTTAATTCCTATGCTGGATGACCTTGCTTACAACTTCATGAGCCACATGACATTCTCTAGTCCCTGAAATTATTTTTTAAAACATAATGAAATAGAGACAACTTACATGTTAATTTGTTTTCTAGGATTATCTAAATGAATTCTATAGAATCAATTCACTAAGGTATCTATATTAATCCAAAATAAAGAATAATATAAATTATAGATTATTTGTCAAAAGATTATTTGCTACATGTGAGAAATCAAAGGCTTCAACTTGATGATCTTTTGTTGTTGTTTTCTGAAGCTATGAAGAGTGGAGTAGTTATGCAGCTATTGCCTAAAAGTTTTCTGTCTTGTGAGGCCACTCCTTTTCTGTTATTTTGTCTGGAGAGAGAAGAGTTTTGTGGGCTTTTTGTTTGTTTTTCCTTTACCCATTGACATCTCCGTGTTGCCAACTTTGTCATTTCCATGTCTGATACATAAGAAACAATATCAAAACCAAGTAAGGGCCAGGAGTGGTAGTTCACGCCTGTAATTTTAGCACTTTGGGAGGCTGAGGCAGGTGAATCACTTAACGTCAGGAGTTCGAGCCTGGCCTGGCTGACATGGTGAAACCTCATCTCTATTAAAAACACAAACATTAGCTAGGTGTGGTGGTACACATCTGTCATCCCAGCAGGTGAATCACTTAAGGTCAGGAGCTCGAGCCTGGCCTGGCCGACATGGTGAAACCACATCTCTAGTAAAAATACAAAAATTAGCCAGGTGTAGCATCTCTAATCCCAGCTGCTCGGGAGGCTGAGGCAGGAGAATTGCTAGAACCCAGGAGGCACTGCACTCCAGCCTGGGAAACAAGAGCAAAATTGTGTCTCCAAAAAACAAACAAACAAACAAACAAACAAGCAACCCAAGTAAGGTCACCACTGTGTTATTCTTTAGATCCCAAGTTATCTTTAATATATACCTTCTTCTCTTTATCCTTCACAGCCTTCTTACTTCTGTTTAATATATCATGTCCATGGTTTTTACTCAGTAGAAAAAGTAGGGAGAAGTACTTCCAGTCCATCTTCCTGGAAACTGAAGTTTTATGAAGTTACATAAACAGGTTTCAGATAGAAGCAGTGAATTAAAGAAAATATCATTTCCCTTCGTGACTAAGTATTGCTCATTAGCTTGTGTCAAGGTCTCTTACGAAGTTTTAAAGATGTCTGTCTGAGAAACAGTCATCTGATGGCTTGAAAGAAATTGAGGATGCTCTTCTGAGTTGTTTCACTCACACGGTTGGCAAGCTTGTGCTTCACGTTACCAGGAGGCCTCTCTTCCCCACACACAGGCCTCTCCAGAGGCTGTTTTAATGTTCTGATGACATCGCAGATGGCTTTCCCCAGAGCCAGCCATTTCAGTAGAGCACAAGTAGCAATGACTCTAATGACTTAGTCATAGGACACACACATAGTTAGTTCCAAATATTTTATTAGTTACATAGGTCTCCACACTTTATCATAGAGGTGACTACACACCCTGATAAATACCAGAAGATGAGGGTCAATGGTGGCGATTTTGGATGTAGGCTACCACATGTGTTTTCAGTAGTCTTTGAAACTTCCTTACAACCTGGTATACCAAGATCTTTCAGGATCACATTCTTTGTTTCTTTCCCCCGACATAGACTCATTGATTTTGGTTTCTTTTAATGGAAAACATGCATGTTTTCTGTTCGTTTCGATATGTAGTTTGAATCTGTAAGTTTAGACCTAGAGATCTTCATTCCACGAGATTGGTCTTTGGTTCTAAGTCATCTCAGTTGGATAGAGCTGGAAATCTGTGTATTTTTGCATGTATATAGAGCTAGAGATCTGTGTACATGTTTGCATGCACACATACAAATGCATATGCATACATAATGTATTTTAAGAAAAATTATTCATAATTTACACTATTTGAATTTGTGTTAAGGATACAGGACTTTTACTTAATATCACGTATCTTATTCAGTTCATCTTTTCTTCCATGTCAAAAATAGTCTACCAACAATGTAATTACTGAAACAAGTTTAAATTTTTTCAATATTGCTTTTCCTTGAGATATATCCTGCTAGAGACAGGAAAAATACATTATTGTATTTTAA
The DNA here is from genome assembly GCF_000951035.1 of Colobus angolensis palliatus. NCBI lineage: Eukaryota > Metazoa > Chordata > Mammalia > Primates > Cercopithecidae > Colobus > Colobus angolensis. Next base: position 973,066 of record NW_012120932.1, read on the forward strand.
ATTCACCTCGAATAGTTTCTGTGTGTTGCTAATTATGCATCTAACAGAGTATGTAGACTTTTTTTTTATTTGAGACTCTTTAGAGGTTGCTTTTGGGTATTTTGTTATTATGTAAAGTATTATTACATAGTTAAAAAGTAAATCTTCAAGACAAACTATATTTAGGGAAATTTAGCTTCTGTCACTGTTCCCTTAATCTTAATCCTTTCCTTTCCCAACAGAGGATTATTGAATAGAGATTTGGTTTTTGTTTTCATTTTCTAAAATATATAAGCAAATATAAAGGCTTATGCTTATTCTCTACTTTTAAGGAGAAAATCATAGCACAATATGCAAACCTTTTCCCTTCTTGATTGTTTATTTGATAACATATACAAAGATCATTTCGCAGCAGTATATTGAGATATTTCTTATTCTTTTTTAGAAATACATAATATGTAATTATGTGTAGGACCCATAGGTGAATAACGCCCTTTATCCACTATCCACTGCTGAAGCATTTTTGTAAACTAAGACCAACATGTAAATTAATATTTTCCATCTTGAGTTTATTGTTAAAGTGAATTTTTAAGAGATTATTGCCAATGATTATGGGCTTCATGTATTCTTTTTAATTCTGTTTTTAATAAACAAATTTTCTATGACCTTCCTTAGCTAAAGCCCCTCCTTTTGTGCATGGAGTTCCATCTCTCACCCACCATCTACTTGGGGACATCATACTTGGAAAGCAAGAAATTTGACTATTGGAAGTATAGAATGAGAAATTAAAAATTGAAATTAAATTGTATCTCTTATAATAGCATAAAATATGAAAGATTTAAGAATTTCTAGATTAAAAACTACAAACATTGTGAAGAGATATTGTTTAAAAACCTAAGTAAATGCAGACCTATACCATATTCTCTTCACAAAATCAAGTTCTCTTCACAATAATCTATAGAATCAACATAATCCCAACCAAAATCCCAGTTTTTTTTTTTTTGGTAGAAATTGACCACTTAATTATAAAATTTATATGGACAAAAATCAAAAAACTTCTGGAAAAAAAGAAAGAAACTGTAGGACATGGACTATAGGATTTTAAGATTTCCTATACATGAAGACATTTTCAGGAAAATAAAAGCTGAGAAAATTCAAGGCAGTATTGTTTTGGAGGAAAAAGGACAAAAACATCAACAAAACGATACAGAGTCCAGAAGTAAACCCACATATCAATTTATCAATTTTTCAAAATATGCCAAAGTAATTCAAAATGGAAAGGATTTTCTTTTGAAAATGTCTGCAATAATTGAAATTCATATAAAAAATGAATCTTTACTCTTAATTCACACTATATACAAAATTTATTTGAGTGAAATAGACTTACAATGAGACAAAAGTGAAACAATTTTAGTAAAGACATAAAAGGAAAATTGTTGCACCTTGAGTTAGGCAAATGTTTATTAGAACAACAAAAAGCCCAAAAACCTAAAGAGAGAAACTAATAAATTAAACTTCATCAAAACTAAACATCCACTCTTTGAAAGGCACTATAAAAAAAAACACAAGCCATATATTGACAGAAAATACTTGCAAAACATGTATCTGATAAAGGACTTGTAAACCAGACTACAGGAAGACCCTTACAACTCAATAAGAAGAAAAACACCCCATTAAATTATAGGGCTAAAGATGTGAACAAAAGAGCATGTGTAGATAGCAAATAAACTCATGAAAAGATGCTAAGCATCATTAGAAAGGAAATGCAAATTAAACAGAATGAGATACCTCTACACACCTGCTAAGATGCTTAAATTTAGAAATACTGGCAATTCCAAATCCTGGTGATGGTGCAGAGCAATGCATCTCTCTTACCTTGTTTTGGGACTGCTGTATGGTACAGCACTTTGGAAAACAGTTTGACTTTTTTTAGGAAGATAATTATACACTGAGCACAGGAACCAACAATTTCACTTGTAGGTATTTACCCAAGAAAAATGAAAAGATATGTCTACATAAAGACCTGTACACAAATAATTATGACTATTTTATTCATAATCATCCCAAACTAGAAACAACTCAAATGTCCATCAACATGTAAATGGCTAAATAAACTGTAGTACCTCTACACAATGAAATAATTCTCAGTTTCAAAGGAAATGAACTACTAATATAACAATATGCATGAACCACTAAAGCCTTTTGCTAAGAGACAGAGACCAGATTTATAAGGCTATGTGTTTTATTATAGCATTTATGTGATATTCTGTAAAAGACAAAACTATAGAGGCAGAAATCAGATTAGTGATTTCCAGAGGCTTGGGAAGAGATTGACTACAAAGTGCAAGATGTAACTTTCGGAGAGTTGGAAATACAGTTTACTTGTGATATGGCCTCACTATCACATTCATTTGGCAATATTCAATGAACAGTACACTTTTAAAATAGTACATTAAATTAAAATAACCATAGTTCTTTTAAATTAGGAAAGGTGTTTCTGATCACCTGTGATATATATTTTGTATAGCCTTCCTTGTTTATTTATGATTATGGCCAATTGCCATTTTTACTTCAGACTGTAGAATAATTATAAAAGTAGATATTATATTTCCTATCATTTGGGAACTCACAATATAAAAGATGTCATTATAATTATACATTTCATTATCATCAAGGATTCATGTTATTTCATGAACTATCAACAGTGTAATGAATGCTTTGGGGATGGTGACACTACATATTTTTGTTAATTAAAATCATTATTTTTGGGGCAAGGGGAAGGAGAGCATTAGGACAAATACCTAATGAATGTGGGTCTTAAAACCTGGATGAAGGGTTGATCGGTGCAGAAAACCACCATGGCTCATGTATACCTATGTAACAAACCTGTGTGTCCTGCACATGTATCCCAGAACTTAAAGTAAAAAATAAAATAAAATAAAATAAAATCATTCTTTACATTTCATTATTAGGATTCCTGAAATTAATTGTGTAATGCTTTCTAAATTTAGACTGCCTTTTCAGTTTGTGCAACACAAGAAGCAAAGGGCTTTCTAATGTCTCCTACCACAAAATTTAAATAAAGAACAAAATGATTGTTTCAGAAATTGGTAGGTATTCGTTCTAAAATCAAATTTAACTTAAAATTATTTCAT
>NW_012120932.1:977634-979649 GCF_000951035.1 Colobus angolensis palliatus
CCCAAACTTTTTGGCACCAGGGACCAGTTTGATGGAAGACAATTTTACCACATACTGGGATGGGTTTTGCGGGGATGGTTTTGGGATGATTCAAGTGCATTATATTTATTGTGCACTTTATTTCTATTATTATTACATTGCAATATATAATAAAATAATTATACAACTCACTATAATGTAGAATCAGTGGGAGCCCTGAGATTGTTTTCCTGTAACTAGATGGTCCCAGACGGGGGCAATGGGAGATAGTAACAAATCATCTGGCATTAGATTCTCATAAGGAAGGCATGCAGCCTAAATCCCTGGCATCAGCAGTTCCCAATAGGGTTCACCCTCCTTTGAGAATCTAATGCTGCTGCTGATCCGACAGGAGGCGATGCTCAGGTAGTAATGCTGGCGATAGGGAGCAGCTCTAAATACAGATGAAGCTTTGCTCTCTCACCGGCCTGCTGCTCACCTTCTGCTGTGCAGCCTAGTTCCAGTACTGGTCCGTGGCCCAGGCGTTAGAGAACCCTGCCCTACAGGGTATTCCCCAGAGGATATCAGTCAGCAGTTACAAGAAATGATGTGAAACAGCAGTTAACTATTCTGGGCACTTACTGTGTGCTAGGCTAGTTTATAATTGGGTTACAGGTGGTCTTAGTTTACTTAATGTTCAGAGAAAAACCTCTTTTATTACAATGAGCAAACTGACAATTGAAGAATATAATAAGTTGCCTGAGATTGTACGGCTAGTAAGCAACAGAACTTCTATTCCAGCCCAGGTGATCTGGCTTCAGAGACAAAATATCTAGATTTTTTTTCCAGAAAGTATAGGTAAAAGTTATATATAAAAAAGAACATATTCATTTCTAATGCAATACAGAAAGAAGGGAAAAGAGTGAGGGAATTGGTGAAGGCCTCGAGAGTGTTTATATCTGACAGAAGCTCACAAAAGCCCAGGAATAAAGGAAAGACCAAGAGAATAAAGTGTACTCTGTAATCTCACTTCCCCAGCTAATTCATATTCTATTGTTTGGGAATAATCTCCAGCTCCTTTACTCAGGACATTTATTAAACTTCCATTGAGATACATACTAAATTTATTTTGGAGAGGTTTGGGGAGTGAAAAGTTAGGCAGGATTTATACCATTAAAGGGTAGAGTCATCACCCATATTCTGGACCAGCCAACATCTAGAGATGAAACAGCTGGAGAATGAGTTAATACCAGAATTCACACTCCCTAGGAGATAGCATGGTATACCCATTGTGGGACCAATGAAATTAAATCTAATTATGAAGGTTAAATTTGTTTCATGTAGGAAACATGTATCTCTCTCAACTACTAATGTCTCTGACAAGCTTTCAAGGTATATAATAATCTAATACTGTCTTTGAAATTCCTTGTTATCGTTCACTTTGCCCCAGAATATGGAATCTTCTCCATTTAGATCAAGCTCCTAATTTGCCCTACAATAGATCCTAGCAATGTCCACTTTGATGACTTACCTCGTTTTTTTAATTTTATTTTTTTTCTTGGAGTGCACTTGCTTGTTCTATTCAAATTCTCTGATTTTTGAGGTCCATTGGACATCTCTAATTCTGTTACAAATAAATTGCTTTTAAATATGCCTGTTGCTTCTGTCTTATAGTATCTATACTTCATGCCATGCTATTTATTATTTATAATAATGCAGTGTATATTGAGAATAGAAATAATATTTTATATGTAATTTTTAGTCCTTCCAAATAAAGTTGCTGGGAAAACTGTCAAATTTAATAGGTAAGAGTCCTTAATTATAATATGCAACATGCATCTCAAAGTGTTTTTATCTTGATACTTTGGAAATTAATCATCATGATGATCATAAAATACAGATAAAATATAACTGAATCTATGTATGTTCTGCCAAGTCTTACCAATTTTTTTTTTGTGAGACAGTCTCATTCAATTGCCCAGGCTGGAGTGCAGTGGCATGATCTCAGCTCACTGCAACTTCTGCCTCCCGGATTCAAGCGATTCTCCTGCCTCAGC
>NW_012120932.1:980884-983395 GCF_000951035.1 Colobus angolensis palliatus
TATGTATTTATTGTCTATATAGCTATCCACACACATATATATCCACACATTCATGTAACAATATAATATATACATGCATATCTATTCATATGTAATATTTGATGTATATTATATATTATATGTTATATATTACTTTTATACTACTCATGATCTGAAATGAAATGAGATATATGCACACACACATATATACACATATACCTAGTTATATATGTTATGTATATCTATCTATATGAATCTATAAATGTGTACATATCTCATATATACTTGAAGAATATCTATGTATACATATATATAAATGTGTATGTATATGCATATGTGTACATATGCATGAGTGTTTTTTCTAAATTTCACTTCTTTTTTTATTATTTCAAACAATTCTGCACCCAACATCTGTTATAGCTCTTGTTGTGTAGATGTTGCAAGTATTTCTAGAAGGAGAATGGCTACCAGAATTGTATTAGTTATAAGCATTGTAAATATTCTCAGACTATGTATTTACTTTTAACTCTATGGGGTAATTTTGTTTGTCTCCTTTAAAAAAGATTCTCTGCATTGATGTCATAACATTGCTTTCATATATTTTCTTATAAATGTTTCAATATTTTCATTTTCACATATAGGTATTTAATCCATCTGGAATTTATTTCAGGCATGGTAAGGAGGTAGGCATCTAATTTATCATTCTCCATATGGAGAGCCAGTTGTCCTATCATCATTTATAGGAAGAGGCATCTCTTCTTTGCTGATACATAACACTTCTTCTGCCAAGACCACCTTTCAATATATTCAGAGGCCTGTTTGTATCACATTCACAGTATTTTTTCATCTTTTGCTAGTCTCTCTCTCTCTCTCTCTATGTATATATATATATATATATATATATATTTGACTGACACTATTTTGAAAATACAGTTGTTTCAATTAATAAATACATTTTGAACTCTGATGGACAAACTTTTGTTGCTTATTACTTTTTAATATTGTCTTGGCTACTCTTGTATTCCTTTATTAGCCTTTTAGATAGCTTCGTAAGAACTGTTAAAACCCTGCTGAGATTTTTTTTTTTGAACTACATTAAATATATCACTTAATTTAGGGAAAATTATTATCTCCAAATAGGCAACATTTGATAGGATTATTTCTAGATATGTTATACCAACTTAGATCTATAGAATAGGATTTTAAAAATTATATTATCTAATTTGTTGTTCCTGATATATGAAATTTTATCACATTTTGTACATAGATTCTATAGCTAAAGATACTGCTGAAATGTCTCATGAATCTCCATGAATTTTGTTGAATCTTTTGAATTTTCTGTTATAAGAATGAATAATCACTGTTCTGTTTTTTTACCTTTCAATCCTTAAACCTCATTTCTTTCACTAATTGATTGCATTAATAAGAATATTCTCTTTATATAATTTTGAAAACATATATCTTCCTAGGAAGCAATTCTTTTTTCCAAATGTATTTTTGAAAGGTAGTGCATAGTAATTTCATGTGACTACTGTCTCTTATTATGTTGATTTTTATTTCTAACATTACTTTTTACTTTTTATTGAAGAATGAGTCACATCAATGATGTATATCAATACACCAATCATAGGTGTATGTTTTGATGAATTTTTAGATCTGGATACACTCTTTTAAATATCACACAGATCAAGGTATAAAATATTTCAGCTCCCCAGAAAACTTCCTTATTCCTCTCATAGTCACTACTATCCCTATACAAACCAAGGTAACAGTTGTTTGGACTTCTGATCCCACAGGTTTGTTTTGGTTATTCTTGAATTTCATATAAACAGAAACACAAAAATAAATAATTTTGTCTGATTTCTTTCATTCAACATTTTGTCTGAGATTATTGATATATGTTGCATGTAAAAATCGTTCCTTTAAAAAGTTCTGTCTGGGCGTGGTGGGTCACACCTATAATCCCAGCACTTTGTGAGGCTGAGGTGGGCAGATCACCTGAGATCAGGAGTTCGAGAGCAGCCTGGCCAAAATGGCTAAATCCTGTCTCTACTAAGATACAAAAATTAGCCAGGCATGGTGGTGGGCACATGTAATCCCAGCTACTCAGGAGGCTGAGGCAGGAGCCTCGTTTGAACCCAAGAGGCAGACGTTGCAGTGAGCTGAGATCACACCACTGCACTCCAAACTGAGTGACAGATCGACACTCTGTCTCAAAAAAAATAAAAAATAAAAAATTTGTAATTGCCATGTAATATTGTATTTCATTCGTTCCAATCAATTTTGATGAATACTTGGTTGATTTTCAGTTTTTAATTATTATGAATAAGGCTGCTACAATCTTTTAATAGATACATTAACTCATTAATCGTGAGTATCTCCTCAAGAGCACAAATGGATTATAAAGATCATGAGTTATATGAAGGTTTGACTTTTTAGCTTCTGTTAACTTTTTAAGTGGCTGAACCTATTTCAAATCCTGCCAGAAATATGACAGTTCTCGATGTCTACATTCTTGGCATACACTGGAAA
>NW_012120932.1:983940-1001250 GCF_000951035.1 Colobus angolensis palliatus
TTTTTTGAGACGGAGTCACGCTTTGTCGCCCAGGGTGCAGTGCAGTGGTGCGATCTCGGCTCACTGCAAATTCTGCCTCCCGGGTTCACGCCACTCTTCTGTTCTGCCGCAGCCTCCCGAGTAGCTGGGACTACAGAGGCCCGCCACCACTCCCAGCTAATTTTTGTATCTTCAGTGGAGACGGGGTTTCACCGCGTTAGCCAGGATAGTCTTGATCTCAGCCTCCCAAAGTGCTGGGATTACAGGCCACCAAGCCCGGTCTGTTTTCCTTTTATGCTTGATATACTACCCGTGTCTTTTGTTTTGGTTTTTGGTTTTTGTTTTTTGTTTTTTGTTTTAAATGTTGCTATCTCAAGGTCATGAGCACATTTTGTTGCACTAGGCTTTCTTCTAGCTGCTAATTGTTTTACCTTTACATTTAGTTCAAATATTCATCTCAAATTAATTTTTAGGCATGATTTGAGGTAATGGACACATTTTTAAAATGGATGTTTAATTGAGCACTGCACACCCTTCTTTTGTAAAGAACGTTCTTTCCTCATTGAATTGCAGAGTTTTTGTTTTTTGTCATAAATCAAGATACTTGATATGTGTGGGTTTATTTACAGTCTCTCTTCTGTTCTGATAATTTATTTTTCTAAACTTATGCCAAAATCATCCTACCTTAAATAAATAATATTGAAAAAATCTAGATATCCAGTATAGAAAATCTTTCCCATTGTTATCCCTCTAAAATAATTTAGGTTTCTTATTTTCATAATCAGTTTTACTGTAAATGTTTATCTCTCATGAGTGTTTTTAAGGAGGATTGTTTCTTATTTGCCCATCATTATCACGATTTTCAAATTTGTCTATTTTTTTCCAACTTTTATTTTAGGTTCGGGGGTAAATGTGCAGGTTTGCTACATGGTAAGTTTCATGTCAGGGGGGTTTGGTGTACAGATTATTTTGTCAGCTAGGTAATGAGTATAATACCCAATTGGTAGTTTTTAGATCCTTACCCTCCTACCATCCACCACCTTCAAGTAGGCCCTTATGTCTATTGTTCCCTTCCTCATGCCTGTGTGTACTCAATGTTTAGCTCCCACTTACAAGTGAGGACATGCACTATTTGGTTTTTGGTTCTTGCCTTAATTTGCTTAGGATAATGGCCTCCAGTTCCATCCATGATTCTGCAAAGCAGATGATTTTGTTCTTTTTTATTGTTGGTTAGTATTCCATGGTGTATATGTACCACATTTTCTTTATCCACTTCACAATTGATGGGCATCTAGGTTGATTCTATGTCTTTGCTATTGTAAGTAGTGCTATGATGAACATACACACGCATGAGTCTTAGGAGGCCATTATCCCAAGCAAATCAATGGTAAAATAATTTATATTTTGGGAGGTATATACCCAATAATAGGATTGCTTAGTTGGATGATAGTCCTGCTTTAAGTTATTTGAGAAACAGCCACACTGCTTTCCACAGGAGCTGAACTAATTTGCATTTTGACTAGCAGCATAGACATGTCTCCTTTTCTCTGCAACCTTGCCAGCATCTGTTATTTTTATTGTTAGTAATAGCCATTCTGACTGGTGTGGTGTGGTTTTTATTTGCATTCCTTTAATGATTAGTGATGTTGAGAATATTTTCATATGATTGTTGGCCACATGTATGTCTTCCTTTGAAGTGACACTTCATGTCTTTGCCCATTTTTTAATGGGATTTTTTTTTGATTTTTGCTTGCTATGTTGTTTAAGTTCCTTATAAATTCCTAATATTAAACCTTTGTCTGATGCATAGTTGGTAAATATATTCTCTCCTTCTGTAGGTCGGTGGTCCTCAACTTATTTGGGACCAGGGACTGCTTTCATGGAAGACAATTTTTCCATGGTTTTTAGGGGATTGGTTTCAGGATAAAACTGTTCCACCTCAGATGATCAGGAATTAGATTCTCATAAGGAACACACAACTTAGATACCATGCATGTGCAGTTCACAATAGTGTCTGAGCTCCTATGAGAATCTAGTGCCGCCACTGATCATACATGAGGTGGGGCTCAGGCAGTAATGCTCACTTGCTGTCAAAGATCAGATGGATGTAGGTGGGCAGCTTTTTTTCCTGGGGTCTCTAATCTGTTCCATTGGTCTATGTGTCTGTTTTGTACCAGTACCATGCTGTCTTGGTTACTGTAGCCTTGTAATGTAGTTTGAATTTGGGTACTGTGATGCCTCCAGTTTTGTTCTTTTTACTTAGGAATTCTTTAGCTGTTTGGGCTTTTTTGGTTTCATATGAATTTTAGGATAGTTTTTTCTAGTTTTGTGAAAAATGTATTTGGTAGTTTGATAGGATCACTTTGGGGATTATTGCCATTTTAACAGTATTGATTCTTCTTATCCATGAGCATGGAATGTTTTTCTATTTGATGGGGTTGTCTCTGATTGCTTTCAGCACTGTTTTGTAATTATTCTTATAGAGATCTTTTACCTCCCTGTTTAGCTGTACTTCTAATTATTTTGTTGTTTTTGTGGTTCTTATGAATGGGATCACATTCTTGATATGGCTCTCAGCTTGGATGTTATTGGTATATAGAAATGCTACTGAGTTTTGCAAACTGATTTTGTATCTTGAAACTTCATTGAAGTTATTTATCGTATCGATGAGGCTTTGGGCAGAGAGTGTGGGGTTTTCTAGGTATGAAATCATATAATCTTGAAAGAGAGATCATTTGTCTTCCTCTCTTTCTATTTGGATGCCTTTTATTTCTTTGTCTTGCCTGATTGCTCTGGCTGGGATTTCCAGCACTATGTTAAATAGGAGTGGGGAGGGGGGCTACCTTGTCTTGTTCTGGTTCTCAAGGGGAATGCTTCCAGCTTTTGCCTGTCCCATATGATGTGTGCTATGAATTTGTTATAGATATCTCCTATTATTTTGAGGTATATTCCTTCAATGCCTAGTATGTTGAGGGTTTTTTTTTTTTTTTTTTTTTTTTTTTTTTTTTTTTGAGATGGAGTCTTGCTCTGTTGCCCAGGCTGGTGTACAGTGGTGTGATCTCAGCTCACTGCAAGCTTTGCCTCCTGGGTTCACGCCATTCTCCTGCCTCTGCCTCCTAAGTAGCTGGGACTACAGGTGACTGCCACCACCCCTGGCTAATTTTTTTTGTATTTTTTGTAGAGAAGGGTTTCACTGTGTTAGCCAGGATGGTCTTGATCTCCTGACCTCGTGATCCACCTGCCTTGGCCTCCCAAAGTGCTGGGATTACAGGTGTGAGCCACTGCGCCCGGCCAAGGGTTTTTTTTTCTTTTTTTTTTTTAGCAAGAAGGAGTATTGACTTTTATCAAAGCCTTTTCTGCTTCTATTGAGATATCACGTGGTTTTGCTTTTAGTTTTATTTATGTAATGAATCACATGTCTGCATTTGCATATGTTGAACACAAAGGATACTTCCATTCCAGAAGTAAAGCCTATTTGATCATAGTGGATTAGCTTTTTTGGTGTGCAACTGGATTCAGTTTGCTAGCATTTTGTTGAGAATTTTTGCAAGCATCAGGAATATTTGCTTGAAGTTTTATTTTTTAGTTGTGTCTCTGCCAGGTTTTGGTATTGTGATGATGCTGACCTCATAAAATGAGTTAAAGAAGAATCCCTCCTCCTCAATTTTTTGTAATATTTTCAATAGGATTGGTCTGACTTCTCCTCTATATATCTGGTAGAACTTCAACCAGCTATGAATCTATCTGGTCTAGTATTTTCTTGTTGGTAAGTTTTTTTTTTAATTATTATTTTTTTAATTGCTGATGCAATTTGGAAACTCATCATTTGTCTTTTTAGGATTTCAGTTTTTTTCTGGGTCAAACTTTGGAGGTTGTATGTTTCTAGGAGTTTATCCATTTCTTTTAGGATTATTGTTTGTGTACATAGAAATATTTGTAATAGTGCCTAAGGGATTTTTGTATTTCTGTGGGGGTGGTGATCATGTCCCATTAGTCATTTCTGATTGTATTCATTTGGATCTTCTCTCTCTTTTTCTTTATTAGTCTAGTTTGTGATCTGTCAATCTTAAAACACTAACTTTTGGTTTTGTTGATCTTTTGTATGTTTTTTTGTATCTCAGTTTTGCTCAGTTCAGTTCTGATTTTGGTTATTTCTTTTCTTCTGCCAACTGTAGGGTTGATTTACTCTTGTTTTTCTGGCTCCTCTAGGTATGGTGCTAGGTTGTTGAGAGCTTTCTAACTTTCTGATATGGGCAATTAGTACCAAAAACTTTACTTTTAGCACCACTTTAGTTGTGTACCAGAGATTCTGGTACGTTCTATCTTTCTTCTCATTAGTTTCAAATAATTTTTTGATTTCAGCCTTAATTTTATTGTTTACCCAAAAGTAATGCAGAAACAGGTTGTTTAATTTCCATATAATTTTATGTTTTTGAGAGATCTTCTAGTACAGAATTTTTTTTTTTTTTTTTTTGAGATGGAGTCTCGCTTTGTTGCCCAGGCTGGAGTGCAGTGGGCGGATCTCAGCTCACTGCAAGCTCCGCCTGCCGGGTTTACGCCATTCTCCTGCCTCAGCCTCCCGAGTAGCTGGGACTACAGGCGCCCGCCACCTCGCCCGGCTAGTTTTTTTTGTATTTTTTAGTAGAGACGGGGTTTCACAGTGTTAGCCAGGATGGTCTCGATCTCCTGACCTTGTGATCCGCCCGTCTCGGCCTCCCAAAGTGCTGGGATTACAGGCTTGAGCCACTGCACCCGGCCCAGATTTTTATTTATATTGCACTGTGGTCCAAGCATGTTTTTGGTATGATTTCTGTTTTTTCTTTTTTAATTTTGTTAACAATTGCTCTATGACTGAGGGTGTGTTTGATTTATAATATTTGCCATCTGCAGGTCAGAAGAATGTATATTCTATTTTTCTTGTAGCTGTCTGTTAGGTTCTGTAGCTGTAGCTGTCTGTTAGGTCCATTTGGTCAACTGCTAACTTTACATCCTGCATGTCTTTGTTATTATTCTTTCTTTATGATTCATCCAATACTGTCAGTGGGGTGTTGAAGTGTTCAACTATTATTGTGTAATTATCTAAGCTTCTTCTTAAGTCTCTAAAATGTTTTTAATGATTCTTGATGCTGCAATGTTGACTGCGTATATATTTAGGATAGTTAAGTCTTGTTGAATTTAACCTTTATCATTATATAATGTTCTTTTTTGTATTTTTGGATTATTGGTGGTTTAAAGTCTGTTTTGTCTTTAATAACAATGGCATCCCCTTCTTTTTTTTTGTTTGTTTTTGTTTTCTGTGTACTTGGTAGATTTTTGTCCATCCCTTTACTTTGAGCCTATGGGCATCATTGCATGTGAAATAGGTCTCTTGAAGACAGCACACGATTGGATTTGCTTCTTTATCCAGCTTGCTACCTTGCACCTTTTAATTAGGGGCAGTTAGCACCTTTACATTCAAGGTTAATATTGGTATGTGAAATTTGCTCCTGTCATTGTGTTGTTAGCTAAGTATTATGTAGACCTGATTGTGTGGTTGCTTTGTAGTATCAATGGTCTATGTACCTAAGTGTGTTTTTATGGTGGCTGATAATGGTCTTTCATTTCCATGTTTAGCACTTCCTGAATCACCTTTTGCAAGGTAGGTCTATTGGTAACAAAGTCCCTTAGCATTTCCTGCAGTGAAAAGAATTTTATTCATATTTTGCTTCTGAAGCTTAGCTTGGCTGGATATGAAATTCATAGTTGGAATTTATTTTCTTTAAAAATACAGAATGTAGACCCTCAGTCTCTTCTGACTTTCAGGGTTTATGCTGAAAGGTGTTCTGTTAGCCTGATAAGGTTTGTAGATAACCTGCTCCTTCTCTCTAGCATCCTTTTATAGGTTTTCTTTTGTGTTGACCTTGGAGAATCTGATGACTACGTGTCTTGGGTCAAGTTCATGCCAGTGGGGGCCCATCTACAGAACCTTTCCAACAGTTAGGTGGGGTCAGTCAGTGAATGAGCTATGGTAGTAGCTGCTGGAAAGCACCCTAACTAAGCATCTGAAGCTGAGCTGCAAATGAGCACACCCAGCTAGGAACTAGGGAGAGGCCTACAGACTGGGGTCGCTCAGAACAGACTGTCACAATTGCACAGGCAAGAGAGCTCTGCTCTGTCCAAATTCACATAGGCTGAGTTCTGTCTCTGCTACCTCTCTAAGCATCTCACCCTGCCAGCTCAAATGTCCATGAGGGTTGAGGGGTCTCTTGCAGCTAGAATTCTGGAGCTCTGTGGTAACAGTGGGTCATTCCTTGACTATTTAACTCAACCCTTCCCTAGGAGCCACTGGGGACCAGGAATGAGTCCTGGTGCTTGTCAACCCTATGCAGGGTTCCCAGCTTTTCTTCCCCTTCAGCCTAGGGTCTGTATCCTCCCTCTGTCTGCTCCCAATGCCTTCCTTCCAAAGATCTGGACAGAGTGTGCCGGTTTATTGAGGGTCTTTTCCCTTAGGGGGAGATGCTCCTCCTGGCTGTGTCTAGTTGGCCATCTTGGCCAATTTTGATATTTTAATTATTTATACAGATATCATTATTTCCCTTCTTTGTGTTTGTATGTTACACTAGTTTTCTATCACTGCTGTAACTATAAATGTAGTAGCTTCAATCCATTTTCATTAACATTAAATTCTGTAGGACAGAAATCAGAGTAAGTTTGACTGGTTCCTCTTCTGTAAGTCTTACAAGGCCAAAATTAAGATATTGGCTCACCTGGGTTATTATCTGGGGAGAAATTTTCATCTAAGCTGTTTCATGTTGTTTGCAGGACTCAGTTTCTTGTGGCTGTGGGACTGAGGTCTTTATTTCCTTGCTGTCTGTCAGCAGGGAGCCTCTCTCAGCACTTAATGTTAGAGCTGCATTGCTGTTATATTGCCCTCTTCGTCTTCAAACCAGCAATAGCACGTCAAGTCCTTCTGGTGCTCAAATCTCTCTGACTTCTTCTTCTGCCACATTTCTTCTTCTTCTGGAAAGTTTTTCACTTTTAGGGGCTCAGAAGAAAAAGATCACATGTTGTACAATTTTATCTGCATAAAACATTAGAAAAATAAAATGCATAGTTATAGAAAGCAGATGGGGAGTTGCCTGGGCCACAGGTGGGTATTAAGATTGATTGAACAGGGATATAAGAGAACATTATGAGGTGATTGAAATCTTCTCTATTTTGATTATGTTAGAGATTAAATTATGTGTGCATTTGACAAAATTATTGAACTGTACACAAAAATGGGTTTAATTTATAAAATGCATCTTGTATTTCAATAAAGTTTGTTTCAAAAAATATAGTTCTCCATTGTTTAGATGAGCAATGTCAAGTTCAGTCATTTGTTTCAGGAGGTTTCTAAGAATATATTAGAGAAGAAAGGTAGCTGATTACTATGCTCTTTGTCTTATCTCTCTGCTGAGTCCCAGGAGAGAGAAAAGACACAAGAAAATCATTCTGAAAATTTGGAGTTCTGAGAGAAACAAATACCTGTACTAGATTATGCATTTCCTATGCCTTTCTGTCTAAAATTTGTCTTTTGAATGGTGCACTTAGAATAGCTTTTGTTCAGTTGTAGTGGCTTTTATGGCAAGAAATGCATAGCATTTTAAGATAAGAATAGCCTCTGAGAGGGTGAATTTCAACTCTTCATATGTGTTCTGAAAAATGTTTTACATTTTGTTCTAACTATAATATTCATGGGTTTCGTGGTCAATACAAATTTTGCCCCAGTAATTACCATGTTATATTTTATGAATTAACTCTTTCAGAAGATTTCCTTTGATTTGATGCTTACACTCTGTAGACACTGCTGTGAACAGATTTTTTTTTAACTTTTAAAATGTTAGTAAAACATATATAACATAAAATTTAACATTTTAACAAATTTTAAGTGTCAGTTTCAGTGACATTAAGTAAATTCACACTGTAGTGCAACCATCACCACTATCCATCTCTGGAACTTTTTATCTTCCCAAACTAAATTTCATACACATTAAACAATAACCTGCCAAGTCAGCTTCCCCCAGCTTCTGGCCATCACCATTCTACTTTATGTCTTCATGAATCTGTCTATTCTAGGCAGCTCAAATAAATGAAATCCTGCAATACTTTTTTCCTTTGTTGCTGGTTTATTTTACTTCATGTGATATCTTCAAACGTCATCCATGTTGAGGCATGTGTTAGAATTTTCTTTCTTTTTCAGGCCGAATAATATTTCACTCTGTGTACATACCACATTTCATTTATTTATTCATTCACTGATGGACTCTAGGATTGCTTCTCCCTTTTGGTTATTGTGAATAATGCTTCTATGATCATTGGTATACAAATCTCTGGCCCACCCCTGCTTTCAATTCTTTTGGGTCTACGTTCAGATATGGTATTGCTAGATCACATAGTAATGTTATGTTTAATTTTTTGATGAACAACCATTCAATTTTCCACAGTGGCTGCACCATTTTAGATTCCCACCAGCAATGCACAAGGGTTCCAACTTACTTACATCTTTGCCAACACTTGTTATTTTTTCTTGTTTTTGTGTGTATGTGTGTGTTTTTTAAAATATATCTTAGCCATTCTCATGGACAAGAAGTGATATCTCATTGTGGTTTTGATGTGCATAGCCCTAATGCAAATCCCTACTGATGTTATTAAGCACATTATCTTGTACTGGTTACTCATTTGTATATCTTCTTTGGAGAAATGTCTATTCATCCTTTAGGCCAGTTTTATATCAGTTTTGTTTTTGTTGCTACTGAGTTGTAAGAGTTTTAAAATATATTCTGGATAGTAATCCCTTATCACATATATGATTTACAAATATTTTATTATACTGTGTGGGTTGCCTTTTTACTCTGTTGCTTATAAGCTAATGCACAAAAGTTTTAAATTTTGATGAGTTAGCTTTTAATGGTCTAATTTTTTCAATTTTAACATTTTTTACATATGATTTTAGTGTCATATCCAAGAAATTTTAAACAATTTTAATTGAACTGAATATATGTACTCATATTCATATGAAAACTGAAATTTGTATATGTATATTCCATTCAATTAAAAATTATATGTGTTAAATGTAAATATATACTATAAAAATTATAATATATGAATAGCATATATACATATTATATATTTATATATAAAGGAATATGAAGCTATTTATCGACTGCTGTACACCATTATTTAAAATAAAGAAAATACAGCTGGATAACATTCTGATTATCACAAAGCTATTGTTTTCCTTGACTTTCTTGGCTTCTGCTAAACCAGTAACCCAAACGCTGAATAAAATGAGTCTACATGTAAGGAATGGGTTGGGTAAAGGAAATCACACGCAGGTCAATTGTTTACATTATACAAGTCTCTTCACCCATTTATGGCAGCAGGTCCTAAACTGCCTTTTCTAAACTTATCTGATTAGGTTTCCATGAGCCAAGGCTGAGACACTCCACAAAGCATGATGTTTTAGTCAATATAGCACAAGGATTACAGCTTTTTCTAAAGGAAAGTCTCATTCGAGGAATCTTTAAGTATGTCTATTTGACTAACACTTGCTTAGCCAATTAAAACAGCAAGATTTGTCTAGTTTCCTCATCTGAGTGAGGAGGTTGTTGGTAGTAATAAAAATCTTCCTTTTATAAATTTTGAAAACAAACAATCATATTTATATGAATATAGGTATAAATGTGTGTTTTGATGTGGATGATTTTAAATTGTCCAATTAATTATAGAATCATCTATGTAATCTGAAATATTACGACTTCAGGAAAAATTTCAATTTAACTTGAAGTGATTTATTTCTTAGGTTGCACAGAATTATGGCATCCCAGGACCATGGGCCTACCCATGGTTTTTGTTTCTGTGAAAGTTTAAAGAAAACCATGTACATTTGTATTTTAAGCATAAACACACAAAACAAAAACTCAGAATCGTTCTTTGGCATATGAGTTAAACACAAGTACTGATTGTATAATGACTAAGGAAGTTTCCCTCAACATTAAAAAAGCTGTTCCCTAGTGCAGAGGACAAAATATGCCATAGTATCAAATGTTCTTTTCTGATAAAGAAAGCAACTACAGAGAGTTTCATTTATTTGTTGAAAGTAACCAATGTGATTGATGCAAAAAAAAAATAAAAACAAAATCCCCTGACAAATCTCCCAATACTACTTTGAAAACAAACATATCAAACTTGGTTTTCATTATAATGTAGAGATTTCTTCACATTAGTAAATCAAAAACCAAGATCCAGTTTATATATATATATCATACATATGTAAAAAGCAATGCCAACAATTGTTTAGCTTCATCTTCTAGACAAGAATGTCAAGGCAATCGCTCTTCATAAGAAGCAATTAGAATTTGATGACTCATCGTGTTTGCCTCTTTTGCCTGCCGCAAGTCTGCCTCATTGTATATACATACACAAATCTCCCATTCCCAGAGAAACATCCATTCCCTGCTTCCCTCTGTAGCATTTTTTCTTTCTGGATCGTGACCTCTGGTGAATCCTCTTGGTTTGGCAGCAGCATCTCTTTCCTTTGATTTGCTGTCATCAGATTCACTGTCAGATAAACATTTCCTTTTTGTATCATCTTTTTCTTTGCCAGCTTTTTGAGAATTAAGAAATGTTTCAATTAACTCTAGACAATCTAAATGGTCTTCCGGTTCCCAAGTACTGTCAGCACTTGTAAATCCCTTCCACTTCTGGAAATACTCCAGCTTCCCATTTGCTATTTCCACCACACATTCTTCAGTCTCTGCATCTTTGACTTTTTTACTCTTCCCATTCTGCTACTTTCTAATTTTTTGCAATGTAGTTTTATTGGAGGTCATTTTTTATTGCAGGCTTGAAGAGCTATTCACTACCTCTGAGCTGCTCCAGTTTCCGGCCCTGCATGCCTCACATACATATGTTCTTATGCAGCATTGTAGAAAACATTTGAATTTCACTTGGCATAAATGTAAAACTTAGGAGTTAAGTCTCTCTGAATTATTTTCTAGACAGTCCAGGCAACATAAACTGTGTCATCTGATTTTAAATCAATCCTAAACTGAAACACTAGCGTTAACATTGGTAATGGCTGGCTAGGATGTAATTATCAAGATATATAGTCCAGAATGCATGATTAAGGTGTGTGTCTAAGTCATTATCAAAATATTGAGACAACATTAAATATATTCATAAAGAATTGAAAACCCTTAGGCATATGTTCATTCCTGTCATTCATGTTTAAATATCTTATTCCAGTTGACGAATGGTAAGTAAAGAAATTCCTTACAGCAAAATATGTTGACATACCTGAACACTGATGGAGTCTATTTAATGAAAGGCTTTGAATGTACTCACTATGGTCCCTTCCGGAGGAGACTCTTCTGTGTTTAGAGCATGAAAGCTGTGCCATCAACATGTCCCTTACCTTTCAAACATGCTAGGAAACAGTAATGGTGGCTTAACGTATTCAAAAGGATTAATTTATCAATATATATGCAGATTCACATATTCCTACTAAATCACTCTTTATCTTTCTCCTCATAATGCCTTTAATTTCCTTTAAAACCTATTAAACATTATTGCATCAGAGTTTACAACAATTATGTATTTTAGGCATATAATTTATTATTTGATATTCTTCATATTTATACAACATTTAAAGAAATGCATGCAGCTACTTCAGGTTTTACAGAAACATGATTTTATGTTGAATTTAAATGTAAATACAGAATTTAATGCAACATGCTTTAAAAATAGAATTATAGCCTCTACTTTTAGTCAATTTATTAGCAATGTTCTTTTATAGGTATATTATTTTGGCATCACCGAAATTATGTATTTTGGTTTAAGCATAACTCATATTTATGATATATATGTTCTACCCAATATAATAGGTAATATAATTCTAAATATGATCATTTAAAATATTGGATACATAGCCTACAAATGACCAGTGAATAGTGATTGTCATTCTCTTCTAAGTTTGTATTTTTCTCTCAGTTGATGATTCAAGTATCTCATTATCACCCATCTGTTAAATTAACTTTACTTATAATTAATGTCATCTCCAATGAAAACCTCCTACACTTAAATAGAACAATGTATTAAAAACCACAAGTTCTTTTAATAAATGAAAACTACTTCAAGTTAAAATTTGAAGCAACATGCAGAACATCCTTTCCTATTAGTGAGTTGTATAAAAATTTTAAAAAAATAAATGAATCAGAATGGCTTGAATCCTCATAATGCTAAACAGGAGACATTAATGAGGGTGCGATAACTCTATAACCTCTGTTTTGATGCTGACTTTCAGCTCAAATTTTTGTCTAGAGAAACCCAAAACTCTATGATGATGTTAATGTTAGGGATAGAAATCCCAAAACAGGCTGCTTAGATGATTTCAAAGTTTTACACAAGACAATGGGAATATGACTTTCCAGATCTTGGGTTTCTTGTTTGTTGGATTTACTGTCTAGTAATGAGTTCCAGTTTAGTAGTCAAGAAAATGTGGATACATAACCACATGCTTTATAATTGAATATTGACTTTCCTTCTCTACCAACTACCCTGCTACCCAAGGAAAGTGATGTTAATAAGCAGAACAACAATAATCATGATTTATTTCATCAAGTATTTATTGTGTAACAGGCATGGTCCTATCTCATTTCAACCTGAGAAAACTGTGTTCAAATAAAGAAAGAACAACTGTTAGAACCACATTTACATTTAGAATTTAAATGAATTTTCTTTTATTAGCCTGTCATAAAACATAATAAATATCAGCCAAATAGTATAGAAGATTTTATGGTTAAAATTTTGCCTTTACCACCCTTTCCAACTCTAATATTTCTATCCTGAAGGAACATTTTAACAGTCTTTCTGTTTCCATTTTTCCTAGTGATTTCCTCCATAATTATAAATATTATTTTACCACATTTTCTTTATTTATCAACTTCAGGCAGTGCTTACTGGCTGTATCTTAAAAAACTAAAAGTTTAGCTCATTTTATCTCCTACCTTCTTGTCCACTAATATTTTGTCAATGTTTGATTATTAAATTATGGTTTTATTGATATTGATTCTTAAGTAACTTTAAATATTATAATCCAAGTTTTTATTGTTTCAGCCACTTTAAAAAATTTCGTTGACTCTTTGTTTGTAAATATAAGAATAATAGTGCCTCTAAAATTATTTCTCTTTTCTTCCTCCTTTCCAGATGCTATTTCTATTCATTTTAATTTTACATTGTCAAGATAATTAATATTATATTACATCCTCAATCATAGCTAAGTCTTTCTTACTTTGTACCTTGACTCTTGAAATTTTAGAAGAGTTTTATTATCATTTTGTTAAACATTGTTTATCACTGGCATGCTAGGGTTCATTTTCATTCTGTCTAATGTCACTGTCCCTCAGTAGACACAGTTCAATTTACTCTATCCCTCTTCCCTCATTTCAAACTCCATACACCTGATGATTACAATCTAGATTATGTCCTGAGTTCTCATAAACAGTTACACTCTCTTAGTTCTTTAGTATCCATGCAGCAGCCTTCTGTGTATGACTTCTAGAAGTTAAAAAGTCTTGTCCTTTAATAACCACTCCCTTCAATTTTCTTTCCTTTACAATTTTATTCCTTTTGTGTAACTTTACTTTCATTTCAGGAGTGTTTTTGAGACAAATGAAGGCAATATATTTTCACAGGCTGTCATCTTCAAATGGAATTCATGAAAATTGGTAACTGCTTAGCTGTCTCCATGGTTCAGGCTTCTTCTCTCTAAATCATTATGGCAGTGATGGATTTGATATCTCGACACTTTTTCAACCATGTCTACTTGACACAGGATCTTTTCCAAGGCCACTCTTCCAGGAAAGGTCAATGAGATCAGGCCTCAAGGAATCATGGAAACAGGTAAGGTATTACTACAACCAGTTCCCCTGTGATGGTCAGTTAATAATCCTTCCACTTACCACTTTTTACCTGCTTACCACTGGTGCATTTATCCCAAAGTAAGCGATTAATTCTCAGTATAATCTTCACACCTAAGAATAGTGTAAACACTGTTGGGTCTCCTATTATGGTTAGTCAGCATAATACTTAACTAGTTTAGGGAGACTAAGATTAAAAAATTCATGCTATTTTTATATTCAGGCATAACAGACCCATAAAGAATCTTAATTGTTACATTTTTATTGATAAAAAGAAATAAAATAAGATCATTTACTAAGTTCCCAGGAGAAAAATCCTATTTCGTATCCATGATTGCTGCTTCTCCCATAGGCAGGCATGGTTTCACCCATAGGGAACTGGACTCCATGGGATAGCGGTGGCTTGGGGGAGAGGAGGCAAAAGGAAGAGTAGAAACACCAGAACAGGACAGGTAAACTCTTTTGTTTTGGAAAGTCCTAAAAGGAAAAGGGAACTAAAAATAAAACAAAACAAAATTCTAAGCAGGTCACCTTCAGGAATTTCGAGGATCCTCTTTGAAAGGTGAGAATTCTGGGCTGGGCAAAGGGGGAAAAGATCCTGTGTCAGTATCTGGGGAGCATTACTTCGAACCAAATTCTAGTATTCCTTGATTATGGGGGTCTCTTAATAAAGACTTAGAAAATCAAAAAATGGTCTAGCACTAATACATAAGTTTAATTACTATAGGAAAATAAATGTGGAAGAGCTCTTGCTCTTTGACCAGCATATAGGTTAAGATATTTGAACCATGAAAGTTGAGAAATTGAAAAAAATGTAGTAATCTGAGTCAGTGTTTCTTCGGGCATCTAGATTCTGTTAAAGTGTGGGTCCTCAGTTTCAGTGCATAAGACAGCAGACTGCTTTCAAATCCTGCTTGTTCATGGCAATGTATTTCCTAATATTCTGCAGTCTCGTCTTCTTTCTGTTTATGGGGTGAGGCTAGGAGAGATGTAGATCTGTAATTTGCTTTGCAGCTGTTATAAAGTCTTGAAATTTAAATGTGATGATAAAATTCTTCTTTTAATTTTATCAAAATGCCTCATGCTATTATTTTATTCCATTTTTTCCTTTTAAATTAACTATTACCATTCAAAAATCAATCATTGACCATGACATGTTTTCAGCAGGATAATGCAGATCAAATCAGATCCTCTGTTCTCATGCTCCCTGGACACTGAACAAAGGTAGATATGATTTTGCCACAAACACTCCTCTGTCTCTGGTTGTCTATTTTCTCATTTTTTTTTTTACCCACATGCCACATTAAGCAATATCCAAAAGCATCACCAGTAAATTTACAACACTAAAGAACAGCTTGCTTGCTTAATGCTGTGAGAATCGACAAGATCTAAAAAGCTAAAGCCAGAAATCTGTGATAAACTTCAGTCTGATGAACACATGAGTCAACCAAACAGCCTTCAAGAACCAGATCAATCTAAAAGTTAATAGAGAATCACTTGGTCCAAGCCATGATTTTGCAAGATATACTATCTGGTGCTATAATCCAACTTTTTAAGCATCTCCTAAAAGCAGACTTTATGTCAGAGCAGGGTTATCTAACGTAAGGTAGCAAATGTAAGTTAAAATTAAAAAAAAAAAAATGTTGAATAGAAAACATACTACAGGAGAAAAGCACATAATGTAATAACACATTTCTTAAAAATTATAATTTGTTTTCATTTAAGTGTAGCAGCATGGTTATGAAGAAAACGGGAAAATGTAGACAGAAAGAATATAACAATGTTTAAAGCCCAATAAGAGGTTTTATTTATTTGCTTTTTTAACCCATTGACATGCCCAGAGCAACAAACTTGCATTGTGAGATTTTGCAAAAATTTCTACTTCCAGAGGGCAACCTACCTAAGGACTAATGTTTAAGAACAGCTTGAATTTTATAGGCAAGGGGTGGCAAAAACACTTTAATAAAGTTCACCCTGCTGATCTTGCTGATGGTACCTCCTGCAATGCATTACAACTTCTCTGTATGCCAAATGGCTGTAGTTTTAATCCACAATCATTGCAATATTGAGCTTTTTAAATCCTGGAGACACAGATTTTAATAACTAAGGAAAACAGCATAAGAATAAAAGTGTTCCAGTTGGGAATCCATTTATCTGTCAGATCTCCATAGAATTACGTGTAATTGGTCAGCTTGTGAAAAGAATCCTTGTTTCTATCAGAGTATTTTTAAACAGATTTTTTTTTTCTGAATTGAGTGTTAAGTTTTGTTTTTATAAACATTTATGGTATATATTTAAGTTAGCATGCATTTCTCAAATTTCGCCTGTTATCAAACTGAGAAATTAAAACAAACCAGTAGAAACTAATTTTCCCAGTTAGGGGAAAAGTCGTAACTAGGAATAATGTGATTTGACCAAAGCGGATAGAGGGTGTACAGTTCAAACTTACGTTAACAATTCAAATGTTATCATTCATACCAGCACAGGATTTTTTCCCATTTCAAGTAATATGAATTTATTATCCATCTCAAGTGACATGTTTCCTATTTGCACAGTCTAATTATGGATCAATTAACACTATGGAGTTTAAACACATATCGTGTATTTTAATGCCCTATCTAGAATTAGACAGATGTTACATTTCAATATGAGAAAAATATCATTAATTATCTAACACTTAAAATGGTTTTAAATGATGATGAATGACATGTAATTCTGTGCTCTTTGATGCCTACAAATTTACATAGGCAAAGCATCTTTACTTGGCACAATATTTACAATTATTTAGCATGTAAGGCTCTTAAGTACAAAATATAATTGGTAATTTTAACTAACAAATCATAGGTTCACAACTTATTGGCATTTTGGAATTGTTTCTAGCTCTTATGTTGTGTTTTCTGAGGCAGAGGCAGGTTGCAATGTTGTGGTATACTACATGCTTTTATTTACATAGAATTTCTTTTAGTCTAACGCTAATTTATTTTAATTCCTCATCCTGGGATCTTATACTAATCAGAGAACAAAAAACAGCTTGAGCTATTCTACCACCAGCTGCTTGAGGTGCTCTGAGCTCTCACTATAACTCTGTTTTAAGAGGTTGCAGAAGCAAATATGGACAAATTAAGAAAAAATACAAAAATAATTAAATATAAAATAAAGATACAAACTCAGAAGTTTGCTATAAATCATGAGCGATTATATTCTGACATATACGAGAAAGTACTACATTTCCATAGCCAATTTTCACTGTTCAAATTACCTAATCATACACATCATAAGGGGCACATATTTCAGAAGTAGAAGAGACAATATTTAAGTAACTTCTCTTGCTGAAATATCTGTTACTATAATTTTGTGCGCTTTTTTTTTTTTTTTTTTTTTTCCAATACGG
>NW_012120932.1:1001395-1008496 GCF_000951035.1 Colobus angolensis palliatus
AGACGGGGTTTCACTGTGTTAGCCAGGATGGTCTCGATCTCCTGACCTCGTGATCCGCCCGCCTCGGCCTCCCAAAGTGCTGGAATTACAGGCGTGAGCTACCCCGCCCAGCCAATCTTGAGGTTTTTAAACTTTCCTTAGCATTGTAATTTAAACTTAAGCTATTATTTGCCTATAACTGCTTTTATAAAATTAAAGGTAATTTGATATTTAACAAGAAGATATATGACAATACAAAAACATATTTTATTAACTGGAAATGGATCTATCTCGTAAACAGAGGTAGCCATCCGTATTCTAGTGGATTTCATTTGTGATACCAAGTCGTACTACGGAACATGGGTCTCAGCTATAAAATTTTGCTCTGTTACTGAGACACTCTGAAAAAAATTCAACAAGTCTCTGACATTGGTAAAATTATGTTTACATTAAACAATTTTCAAAAGTCAACTGTCATTAATTATTTAAAGGAAAATGTGTTTAAAGTAAGAATTAATAAGCCTAGGTCAGTGTAAACACTGGGATCCTTAAACTAAACTGCAGGGATTCTAATTCTAGCTATACCGCACAATAGTTATGTGATCTTGGAACAAGTATTTATGTTCCGTGGGATTCATCCACAAAATGAGCATAGAACAGTATCTACCATGTGCAGTTATTATATAATTAAATTAATTGATGTATATAATATTATAAAGTAGTGCTTAGTGTGTTAGTATTTACATCCTTCTTGCTGTTCTTTATTTAAATTAACTATTTTCTCATATTGCTATATAAGATGAACTCCCAATTCATACTCAGTGGGCTATGAATCTAACTGCAGACAGCAAATGGGAGGAGTCATTATTCAGGGTAATAGCATCATCTATGATTTAATACTTAGCCAGTTTCAAATATTTTTGACATCACTGTGGCCCTTGTATTCGTTTATGTTTATGATGTGATGCTAGAAAAAACATCTACCAAAATGCTTCACAGAAATAAAAAGTTTCAAAGCATTTTCTTCTTTCCCCGCATGCCCTCTAATTTACCTATGCTTCTCCTTGTCAGTAAACAATGACACTTTATTATATCTGATAGTAGACTTTATACTATACCTTTCTATTCTTTAATTGAGCCTTACATGTTTTCTGTACCATAATAACCTAAAAAACGCATGAACTAATGAATTGTTAGCTCATTTTTCTGTCCAAGACTCAGCTCACACAAGGTCCCTTCTATTACAGATCCTACATTATAGTATATCTACTATAATCTATTTTATTTACATAGTTTACATTTAAACCATATTTTACTTTATATTTAAACAATTTATTTCAAGAAATATTTCATTGTATATGAATTAATATTAATAATATTTCTGTTATTTTTGAGGGACTATCAAAACTATTAAGAAGATTACCTTATATAAAACACTCAGGGTTGTCCAAACACATTATCCCAGAGAAAGTCTAAAAGAACAATTATTTTTTGATCTTTTGATTATAGCTATCTCCCAGGCATAAAGTTTACTCCTGTAAGATAGCTATAATCAAAAGATCAAAAAATAATAGATGCTGGCATGTATGCAGTGAAAAATGCACACTTTTACACTGCTGGTAGGAATGTAAACTAGTAAAACCACCATGGAAAATAGTGTGGAGATCCCTTAAAGAACTAAAAGTAGAACTGCCATTTGATGCAGCAGTCCTACTACTGAGTATTTACCCAGAGGAAAAGAAGCTATTATACAAAAGAGATACTTGTACACACGTTGATAGGAGCACAATTTGCAATTGCAAAAATATGGAACCAGCCCAAATGCCCATCAATCAATGAGTGCATAAAGAAATTGTGGTATCTATCTATCTATCTATCTATCTATCTATCTGAAGGAATAGTACTCAGCCATATAAAAAGGAACAAATTAATGGCATTTGGAGCAACCTGGTTGGAACTGGAAACTATTCTTCTAATGAAGTGACTCAGAAATGGCAAAGCAAACATCATATGTTCTCACTCATAAGTGGGAGCTAAGCTATTAGGATGTAAAGGCAAAAGAATGATACAATGAACTTTGGGGTCTAGGGGGAAAGGGTGGGAGTGGGGTGGAGGATGAAATAATACAAATTAGGTTCAGTGTATACTATTTGGACATCGGGTACACCAAAATTTCACAATTACGAATAAAGAACTTACTAATGTGACCAGATACCACCTGTTCCCCAAAAACCTATGGAAATAAAAAAGTAAAAATAAATAAATAAATTTTCTTGCAACTTTAGCAATAATCATCAAAATAATTTTAATAAATAATTTAATCATAGGTATATTATTGATAAAGAAAATGTTTGGGAGGCCGAGACGGGCGGATCATGAGGTCGGGAGATCGAGACCATCCTGGCTAACATGGTGAAACCCCGTCTCTACTAAAAATTCAAAAACTAGCCAGGCGAGGTGGCGGGTGCCTGTAGTCCCAGCTACTCGGGAGGCTGAGGCAGGAGAATGGCATAAACCCGGGAGGCGCAGCTTGCAGTGAGCTGAGATCCGGCCACTGCACTCCAGCCTGGGCAGCAGAGCGAGACTCCGTCTCAAGAAAAAAAAAAAAGAAAAGAAAAAAGAAAAGGGTCTGTATTCTAAAAATTATAATTTAGTAAATGGATTGAAATGAGCTTTGTTTGGCTCAAAATGACATTACATATAATCACATGAAAATTACAAGTTTTAAAGAAGTTTAATACCCTCTCTTTGTGGCCAGCATTTCTTAGTATGCTTTGCCTTGCTTCTCTGTTACTGTTTAATGAGGAAGCAAGTGGCCACATGTACTCTTGAGGTCTGTTCTCCATTGGTCTGGGACCCAAAGTTGGAGAACTATTGACTTAGAGATGAGAATTTCATTAGAAGACAAGGGCATAAGGAATAAGGCAAATTGGGCCTCACTTGAAACACAGCCTTATTTGTTCTAAGAATGACAAACTCCAGTGGCATCAGAATCTCCCTCCTCTCCCACTTTTGTTGCCTGTTTCTGCAATGCCTTTATATAGGGTAAAATGCAAATTTTACTTCTCTGAAATTTGAGGTTAATGTAGACATAAAGGTCACAAAATATATATGACCCTAGACTTATTATTGCTTCAAAAATTAGTCAAAACAATTTTCTTATGTAATAATAATAAGAGTAAAAAATTAAGAATTTTAATTGTGGGGACATTAAATAAAACATCTGAGACCTAGGTTTAGATTAGTGGAAGCCCACACTTCATAAGCAAAAATACTGATAATCACACTTCATATGGAGTCTCCTGTGTGTTTGGTCCTTAACTCTTGGTATTTATCTAATACCTTCCTATATAATAGAGGGACTAAAAGCTTGAAGACATTCATATGTATGCAAGCAAGCCAGTCTACAGCAACAGTATGAGTACACCTCAGGTCTTCTAGCATCTCAAAACTCTATAGGCAACAGTGGGAGAGGCATGAAAATTAACGACATGAATAGAACACATTTTACCTAGGGCTTATTATAACCAGAATGCAGTAGTCCAAACATTTTATAACCCATAGTGCTCAAGATTGAGAATAAAAATGGATGGAGACAGAAAATATTGAGTTAGCTGGTTATTTTATGAAAACTCAAATCAAGGAGGGTACTCAGTGTGAAAGCAGTCATTAACAAAATTGTATTGAGGCAGTGGGTTGGGAGGAATAACAAAACAATTCATAGATTAGTAACTGAGCAGGTTCTGCTGAGTGGGTTTTAATCCTGATTTTGCCACCTACTAGCTGGATGCCCCAGGGAAACATATTTCACACCTCTGTGCTTCACTTTTCTCATCTATACAATGGGGATGATAATAATAATAGTGCCTTCTTTAGGGTCATTTGAAGATCAAATTTAGATCTGTGAAGTACTAATATATTTGGACCTTGTGGGCACCCAAGAGGTTCACTGTTATTAATGGGCAAGGAAACAAATAAGAATAGCTAATGAAAAAGATAATAGACATGGAAAGCCTAGGCAAAACTTAAGTAACAATCAACATGATCAAAGCATAGCCATTGTTTTTCTTCCATTAATAATCATCTTTAATATAATAGATTGAGGATAATTTGTTCTAAATTTACCTGTGGTAGAAAATAGTGAGTTTTTTGTCAACGAAGAAGTTTAGTTCAATTTTGTGGTATGTGCACATCAGAGTTTCCGGAATCTTTATCACATATTTCAAGGTTTCTCAAAATTTAGAATTTATAAATATACCTTTTATCTCCTGCATCCCTTGTCCTTCTGTATTTCTCTTCATTTCTAAGTTTACTTTTTGATTTTTAACACATGTTAATCTCAAAATTATCTCAACATCTAACACTAAAAAAAGTTATTTGTTTTCTGAAAATTGCCTTCAAGTTGTTTTTGGTATTTTTAAATTATTGCCTAGGTGCTAGGTTTTATTTTGGACAGACATAGTTAATATAAAAGGTTAACTCTACGCTGTGATATAGCGTGGGACCTGTTGGATATAGCGTAGGTGGGACCTGTTGGATTATGATTTTGGATTTTTTTTTGCAGAAGTTCTATTTGCATCAACATTCATTAGTTTTCATACAGTATTCCAAATTCCCTGGAACAATTTTTGATATCTTTTTCCTATTTTCTTTTATAATTTCACATTATGATCTGCATCATTAAAACCAAGTATAAATAAAGCAACTGTTCTGAACAAAGCAGACAAAGGAAGTGGTTGCCTAGCAACAGAAATCACAGAACAGATCCTGAACTCCTACTCAGATGGAGCCTTCATACCCCAGCTTGATGGTGAAAGCATTTTTGAGTATCTATTCTATTACTGTGCATGTTCCTTACACTGGAAAAAGAGGCAGCTTTTGATCCTGCTATTAAATGGAATTGGAAATTAATAGGCTTCAGTAGAGTTTGTACCATTTCTTTAAGGTTCATGAATTATTATGTTGAAGATGATGAATGTTACACGCCTGATATGCTCATGCTTTTCTTTTAGAGCTGAGTGACTATGTACCTGAGAATTATTCTGAATGCTCATGGGGTGACCATATGGGCTGAGCTGGAGATTAAAATGCATCTGAATCTGTGTGTGAACAAATCCAAAGCGAGCACTGGGACATCCTAGAAACCAAGTCAGCTTGATTCTCTCATATTGGGAATGATGTTGTATACAGCTCTGGGATTGCATATGAGGGTTTGTGAACCCATGCAAATTACAACTACTTTATATTTTAATTTATATCGTAATTCCCTGTGTTTGAGCATAGGAATCTTCAAAAATTAAAAAAAAATAGATTTTGTTCTCTTGCCTTGTGTGTGTGTTTTTAAAAATTATCTCTGAAATTAGTAGAAAGACCAGTATATTTCACAATTCTTTTTTATTATTTTGAGACTATAAGTTAAGCTTTTTATTTCTTTATGGATGTCAGAGGCACAGAACTGGGTCACTCTTCATTTATTTTCTTAATATTATCCTTCATCCTTGCAAGGCCTCCTGGATTTTAGATATTTACTTAGCAGTATATTTTTAGTGCCTACTTTGAATCTGGTTATCTTTCACAGATAAGTTAAGCTTTGTCACTGATGTCAAATCTATGAGCCAACTCATACATAGATTCTGAGAATTCAGGTTGGAAAACCCTCCTGAGTGGAAAAACTAAACTTGATTCCGACAATAAGTACCAACCTGAGTGGAATATAATGGAAAGATGTTGTAAAAGCAGCATAAAGTGTCATTTGTAAGAGAAGAGCATGTAACACCACAGACAAAAGAGACAATAGAACAGGAACCAACTTTCCTGTGGAGATATGAAGAAAGTACAACGTGAAATGAAGTAAGCTGTTGAGGGCCTAGACCATGAACCCTAAAGCAATCATCTCAGGAGACAGTGGATAATTGCTAGTGGGGACTGTCTACGTGAGTATAGGGGGAAAGTTGGTGGCTGAGAGTAGTATATTCTGAACCTTCTAAGGCATTGTTTCAGGTTTTGAGGATCAAGTGAATACATAGTAAAGAAGTAAAAAATAAATAAAGTTCTTGCTCTCCAGAGTTCACACTAAAATAAAGGAAGATGAGCACATAAATAAATGATTCTAAATTATGGCAAGCACAAGAACAGAGATTCACATGGCATGTTTCACAGCAAAAGGGAATGGGGACAAACAACTATACAGAGGGGAGGTATGGTCAGACTAGGCTTTCCTTCGCTAGATAGTATGTCCTGTCAGTTCCCAAAGAGTTACATTCATCAGGTAGTAAGAGATTTTCAGGCATATCTCCATGGAGATTTAATCTCCACTACACTGTGGAGTCTACAGTCATAACTTGGAGATATTGCAGGTTTGGTCGCAGATCACTGCAATAAAGAAAATATTGCAATGGAGTTGTACATATTTTTTGGTTTCCCAGTACTTATATAAGTTATGTTTATACTACACCATAGTTAACTGTGCAATAGCATTATGTCTAAAAAACACAACATCCATACCTTCATTAAAAATACTTTACTGCTAAAAATAATGTTATCATCTGTGCCTTTAGCACATTTTTATCTTTTTGCTTGTGGAGCCTTGCCTTGCCTTTGATGGCTTTTGACCAATAAGGGTGGGGGTTGCTGAAGGTTGGGATGGCTGTGGAAATGTGGCTGTGGACATTTCTTAAAATAAGACCACAATGAAGCTTGCTGCATAGATGAACTCTTCCTTTCATGAAAAATTTCTCTGTAGTCTGTGATGCTGTTTCATAGCATTTTACCCACAGTAAAATTCCTTTTGAGAGTGGATTAAATCCTCTCAAACCTTGCTGCTGCCTTATCAACTAAGTTTATGTAATATTTTAAATCTTTTCTTGTCATCTCAACAACGTTCACAGCATCTTCACCAGGACTACTTTCAAGAAACCACCTTATTTGTTCATCCACAAGAAGCAACTCCTCATCTGTACAAATTTTATTATGGGATTGCAGCAATTCAGTCACATCTTCAGGCTCCACTTCTATTTCTCTTGCAGTTTCTATCATATCTGCAGCTACTTCGCCTACTGAAGTCTCAAACCCCTCAAAGTTATTCATGAGTGTTACAATCAACTTCTTTTTTTTTTTTTTTTT
>NW_012120932.1:1008695-1035667 GCF_000951035.1 Colobus angolensis palliatus
CGCCCGCCTCGGCCTCCCAAAGTGCTGGGATTACAGGCTTGAGCCACCGCGCCCGGCCTTAGAATCAACCTCTTCCAGTCTCCTGTTGATGTTGATATTTTGACCTCCCATGAATTCCATTTGTAATGACATCTAGAATGGTGAATATTTTCCAGGAGGTTTTCAATTTATTTGCCCAGATCCATCAGCGAAATCACAATATATGGCAGCTATAGCCTTATAAAATGAATTTCTTTCCTTTTTTTTTTTTTTGAGATGGAGTTTTGTTCTTGTTGCCCAGGCTGGAGTGCAATGATGCCGTCTCGGCTGACCTCTGCCTCCCGGATTCAAGTGATTCTCCTACCTCAGCCTCCCAAGTAGCTGTGATTACAGGTGCCTGCCACTACATCCTGCTAGTTTTTGTATTTTTAGTAGAGATAGGGTTTCACCATGTTGGCCAGGCTGGTCTCGAACTCCTGGTCTCAAGTGATCCACCAACCTCAGCTTCCCAAGGTACTGGAATTACAGGCCTGAGTCACTGCACCTGGCTAAAATGTATTTCTTAAATAATAATATTCAAAGGTTGAAATTATTCATTGATCCATGGGCTGCAGAATAGTTATGTTTGTAGGCATAAAATAAACATTAATTTCTATGTACATCTCCATCAGAGCTCTTGAGTGATCAGATGCATTGGCAATAAGCAGTAATATTTTGAG
Source organism: Colobus angolensis palliatus (assembly GCF_000951035.1). Lineage (NCBI taxonomy): Eukaryota > Metazoa > Chordata > Mammalia > Primates > Cercopithecidae > Colobus > Colobus angolensis. Next base: position 1,009,394 of record NW_012120932.1, read on the forward strand.
AGGAATTTTTTTTCCTTAGCAGTAGGTCTTAATATTGGGCTTAAAATATTTATTAAACTGTGCTGTAACCAGATGTGCTGTGATCCATGCTTTGTTATTCCATTTATAGATCACAAGGAGAGTAAATTTAGCATAATTCTTATGGACCCTGTGATTTTCAGAATGGTAAATGAACTTAAAGTCCAAATGGTGAATGAGATCCAAATGGTAAATGAGATTAAAGTCACCAGTAGCCCCTAACAAAAGCCAGTGTCCTTTGAAGCTGCGAAGCCAGGCATAGATTTCTATTTTCTAGCTATGAAAGTTCTAGATGGCATCTTTTTCCAATATAATATTGCTTTGCCTATATTGAAAATATGCTGTTTAGTGTAGCAAACTTCATCAATTATTTTAGCTTGATCTTCTATACAACTTGTGGCTTCACGTTCAATTTTCACGTTATGGTGAAAGCTTCTTTTCTTAAACTTAATGAAACTAATGAACCAACCTCTGTTAGCTTCAGTATTTTCTTCTGCAGCTTCCTCACCCCTCTCAGCCTTCACAGAATTGAAGTGAGTTATGTCCTTGTTTTAAATAGATTTTGACTTAAAGGAATGTTATGGCCAATTTGATCTCTCCAGACCACTACCACAAGCCTGTTTTGATTTTTTAATAATTTTTTGTGTTCACTGGAGTAGCACTTTTAATTTCCTTCAATAACTTTTCCTTTGCATTCACAACTTGGCTAACTGTGTACTGCAATAGGCCTAGCTTTCAGCCTATCTTGGCTTTTGACATGCCTTCATCACTAAGCCTAATCTTTTCTATCTTTTGGTTTAAAGTGAGAGGAGAGATATTCTTCCTTTCATTGAGCACTTGAAGGCCATTGTAAGGTTATTAATTGGCTTAATTTCAATGTTACTATGTCTCAGAAAATAGGGAAGCTGGAGGACAGGGAGAGAGATGAGGGAATAGCCAGATGGTGGAGCAATCAGAACACATACAACATTTATCAATCAAGTTAGTTGTCTTATGTGGGTGGGGTTCTTGGTGCCCCAAAACAATTACTACAGGAACATTAAAGATTACTAATCATAGATGACCATAACAGGTACAATAATAGCAAAAGAGTCCAGGCACGTTGGCTCACATATGTAATCCCAATACTTTGGGAGTTCAAGGCATATGGACCACTTGAGGTAACAGTTCAAGACCAGCCTAGCCAACATGGTGAAACCGCATCACTACTAAAAAAACAAAAATTACCCGGGTGTGGTGACATGCACCTGTAGTCCCAGCTACTCAGGAGGCTGAAGTGAGAGAATTGCTTGAACCCGGGAAGAGAAGTTGCAGTGAACCAAGATAGCACCGCTGGACTTCAGCCTGGGAGGCGGAGTGAGACTCTGTCTCAACAATAATAATAATAATAATAATAATAATGAAAAAGTTTGAAATATTGTAAGAGTTACCAAAATGTAACACAGAGACACAAAATGAGCAGGTGCTATTGGAAAAATAGTGTCAATAGATTTGCTTGAAGCAGGGCTGCCACAAAATCTCAATCTGTAGAAAACACCATATCAGCAAAAATCAACAAAGCAAAGCTCAATGAAGCAAAGTCTACCTGTACTTCCCAAAGATGTGACTTCCCAGCATTCCCAGAATTCTGTCAGCAACTATCAGTTTGGTACCTTTTCTCACCTGCCCAAATCAGAACTAACTTAGAAGTTGCCCTTTCAGAGCAGTTGCCCCTCTCCCTCTCTAACATAAATGCATATATAATTTTCCAAAGCTGTCTTTCATTTTAGTAAAGTGGTTCCTTCTCTAAAGATCAGGAGTAACTGCACGAAAGTAACACAGAATGTGAACGGTTTAGAGGCACTCAAATAAGTGTTCTCTTTAGTTCTGTGATTGTTTTCAGTTTCAAAATTGCTGTGAAATGAAAACATACATATAGCTAGACAGAAAACCCTACTGGAATTGGCCACAGTGCTAATTATTTATATTCCTCTCACTTCTTTAATTTGTTGTGGTGAAATCAACGTGATCAGCATGGGGATTCATGGTAGGTAGGTGGCTCTGCAGATAGACTGTTTTAAGCTATGTCTGTATAAGTCAAAGTCTTTATAGATTTCACTCATCCTGCTTCTACTGCCACCTTCTATGTTGCTTAGGAATTCAGAGTTTCTTTGGATTGAACATTAGGACATTTTCATATTCATAATTGTCTCTTCTTTCTGTGTGGTATATAACATTAGAAGGGCTATAGGCTACGTGGGTAGGATGGAAGTTAAAATTCAGTTCACTCATCCCAGAAATTATTCAGATGGCTGTGAAGCAATATTCTTCCTTGAAGGATAGTAGGGTGAGAAGAAAGAGCACAGGAAATTGAAGACTTAGAGTTGACATTTTGGCTCCACCATTTACTTACCATATGGCTTTGTTTGGTAGCTGAGGGGAAAGGAACTTAATTTTCTTTGGTGCAAAATTAGAATAATGCCTAGCTGTCAGTGTTGGTGTCAGAATTAATTAAGATAAACAGAAGGGCCCAGCGTATAGATAGCCCTTAACAAATGCTGGACTCTCCCCTTTGCTTAGTTTTCCTATTTGTTATTCCCTGATATATCAGCCTTATGTCTAGATGGGACTGAGACTTTGATGGTTTGGGCATATCTATTAATTAATGCTAATTTGTGAATTTAAGCACTGAGTGTTGTCACTCCTCTGATCTAGTGAAAAACTATCTGTCAAAAGACTTGAATTCCATCATTTTACATTTTGTGTGGTCCACAGCTCTTTTCTATTGTGGTCTAAAAACTTTAAGGGCATTCTCCTAGTTTCTTAGCCTTACTCACCTAGTTAGCAAGTGGAGTTACTTTGGGAATTTACAAAAATCTTCAGTTTGTGCTATGACATTTACATGTAGCTATAGCTATGATATTAAACCTCGTATTCTGAATTATTATTTTTTGTTCCTTTATTCATATATAATATTTGTTTATATTTATGGGGAACATGTGACATTTTGATCTGTGTACACAATGTGTAGTGATCAAAATTCTTCCTCCTTAATGCAGAGAGAGGCTATTGACACCTGAGAAGGAATATCTGACATACATTGACAAGAGTGCATAGGTAGCTAGGGGATGTGTCTACTTCTGAATTTTGACAGAGTCATTTGCTACATTTGCATTTGTTCATTTGCTTATTTATTATTTATTACTTATTCAACAATTGTTTAATGTATACTGATTCTATACATGACCTTGTATTTGACAGGCTTTATGCTGCAAGGCATACACCATGATTTTTGCTTTCTTATAATAATGTAGTTAGTAAGATGTGTTACACATTATAGTCACTCAGTTCTATTGAAATGAATTCTTGGGAAAGAATTTTGTAGTACATTTACTTTAGTGTTCTCTAGTGTTCTATGATATGATAGATAAAATAGGGAAAGTAGAAAAATTGGTAGATTTTTATTAACATACAGGCACTAAATTTTCTATTATATGTACTGATCTCTTATTATTAAAAATCAGCCACATATATCATATAATATTTATACCATATCTTTGCCAATGTAGTCATTATTTTGCATTCTTTAATAAATAACTATGTTCAATAATTTACTCTACAATGCAAAAGTCAGTTTCGGAACTCATGCTGTATTTCATTTTCAAGCTACAGTGAATGCTAAATACTGCATCTTACCAGATATTCATCTAGTTAAAGTATTTTTGGTAGATAAAGTTTAAATAATTAATAACAATATTTATAGCACTTTAAAATATATCATGTGACATTGTAGTGAAGCATACGATTATATTTCATTTTATAAATGATGAAATTGAAATTTTAGAAATGGAGAAAGACCCTTTTTAAACTCAGTGCTTTAAAATACATGTATCTGTCCATAATAATTCCATCTCTGATTAGTTTCAATTTTTTGACATAATATTACTTCATGTTGAGCTATATAAAATACAGATAATATAAACAAATCCATAAAAATAAGACAGATTCTGATGACTGACATCGACATGATTTGCTCAGACGTTTGTTTCCTTTGTTTCCAAATGCACACACAGTCCTTCCTCTAAGGAAATATTTCTCAAAGGTTCATCTATAGGCTACATACCTCAGAATCACTCGGGAAATCTAACAAAATGAACATTCCTGGCTACTCCCCAAACTTCCTGAATCAAATTCCATGAAAGTGGAATCCTGGAAATGTATAGTTTTAAAAGCTATCCTCCTCAATCTTAGGTAGATGAAAGTGTGAGAACAGCTGCTAAATGACTGTGCCCTTCCTGCAGTATAAGAATGTAATTCCATATACTGTTGATTATCCTGAGAGCCGGCCAGTCATGCAGAGCATCCAGGTGTTGAGTTTTGCAGCACAAATAATCCTCACAAGAACAGATGATACTTGATAGCATAGTACAGTACAGTCATTTTAGAGGAAGAAGAAATACACGAAGCACAGAATGTGATGTCGCTCCACATTGACATTAGGAAGCTCATGCTTGAGAGAAATACTTTTCCTTCTAGTGTGATCAGCATTATTGACACATGTAAATAAGCTGTGTATATGTAAGTTTGAGGTGGAAAATTCACGTTTAAAAAGCGTGAATTTTTTCTTCAAAGCAGGAAACTTCAGGGACTTCAAACTGAAGTTTTCCTATGAAGATTTAGACAGTATGGCAAAATACGATGCTATCCAATGCAAATATAATGAGCCAAAATGCAAGCTATATACAAAATTTCAAATTTCTAGTAGCCACATTATAAAAAATAAAAAGAAGCAGGAAATATACATTTTAATAATATATTTTCTTTTACCTGCTACATCCAAAATATCATTTCAATATGCAAATAATATACAAATATTTGAGATAGTTTACATCCTTTAATTCATCTCAAGTTTTCAAAATCTCATCTCTACTTTTCACTTAAAACACTTCTTGTTTCACACTAGTCATATATCAGGTGTGTGCAGCCACTTGTGGTTAGTGGCTGTCATATTGGGCTGTGCAGTTCTAATAGGTTTAATAGAGAAGAGTTATGTTCACATCTTGTGCTTATCACTTAAATGTCTGGTGATGTCTGACAAGTAACAACTTTTGAACCACAGTTTTCTCATCTGAAAAAAAATCTAAATTGAGAATAATATATAACATATAACTTACAATATTATTTTATGAGTTATACTGTAAAATTATATGTTATATTTTAACTTACAATATTATTTTATCAGTTATACTGTAATCTGCAAGCTACTGGTTATATGTGTACATACATATGATGGTATGCTGGCTGTTACAAATGACTGAGAAAGAAAATTTCTAGGATATTTAAGTTAACAAAAGGTTATGTTAAGATTGTCCAAGTAGTTATGGGCACAGAAATATTCTATGCTGGGTTCATAGACAATGGTTTACAGTCACAGTTTTATTTTTTGGTTGATAAAATCTTTTATTCTCTCAGAGAATGGAGTGTAAATGGCAGAAAAAAGTGTCTGGTGCACACATATTTACACGTCCACCCTGTGCTTTTGTTCACGAGGGAAGATAAGGATAGCTAGATACAATTTAATGTTGAGTGATCTATTGGGAAGCTTAGTTATCCACCAATATCCCAGACCTATAAATTGTAATAGTTATATCCTAACTGGTCCCTTCACCTGGAGAAAACTTTATCTAAAGTGTTTTACATTTTGGGTTCATAACACTGAAGAAATTCACCAATTTACTTAGGATTTTGCATTCTGGAAAACATCTGAGAAAACTTCTCTGCTTTAAAAGATGAGGTTGTTCTGAAAACAAAAGAATTAGCTATGCATTAATGTGTTCTGTGATTGTACCATGCACAGCACAGTTGCATTCCAAAATGAAACGACAAAAGGATTCTTATCCTTTCTTTAGACATCTCATGTCAGGACAGAAGAATGGAGTCTAACAGCTTTTTGTTTATTTACAGGAAATATGTGCAGTAAAGCAAAAATTGTACAAAATGAAATATTAGAGCAGGTTTAATAACCATTTATTTATTTATTTGTGAACTCTAAAGGGAGGGAGAAATGGGGAGATACTGAGAGGCTTGTGTTTTCTTACCTTCAATCAACTCAAATTCATAGCATTCTGGTTGAAAAATTTTTCCCCTATTATCTTATGAATTAATCCAGATTACATATTTCTTTTTAGAGCATATCATGTTTCTTTCTTTCTTTTTTTAAAATACAGTCCAGGGGTTCCCATTCTTTGAACTTTTCTTTCTACAATCTAAAAACACATAATGGCTAATTGCAATAATGTGTTCATGGCTTATCATATTTTTGCTTATTTATTCAGCCTGCAATGTTTATTTTGGAGCTGTGTCCAAAATAGCATAACAAATTAATGTATGCTTTTTCTTTTTTTTTTTTTTCCACAGAACCATCTCCAGAGATAATTGCCATTACATTAATGATGTAGGTTACTCCTCCCATTGCTGCCCTGTGCCATGGCTTGGCATGATTTCATTTCCACTTTTCAGATTATGAGACTCAGACAGAATGTACAAAATTCACAGCAAGGTTTAGAGTCACCTTGTTGAAAGCAAAACAAAGAGCTGAAAATAGCAGAGCCCACATCCCACTTTTACTTCACTTGTTTTTTTCCTCGTTAGCACAGATTATTTTGCAGAAATGGCTTCTTACCAGATGATTCTCTGGAAAACATCTTTTTAAAGTTCACTTTCTCTCTTTTGAGCTAGTTCTAATTTAGGGTGATCGGAAATGTTAATTATTACCACTGCTCCATTAGGTACCTCAGAAAGCACCTTCTGAGAGCTAAAAGGAATCTGTAAAGTGGGGTTTGTGTAAAAAACAGTTCACCTTAACATGCTATCATCCCTGTTAATCTTGCAACAGTAATTAAAATTAAGAAATTCGTATAGGATATCTAAAAAGTAATTTAAACAACACGTGCAATTAAGAGAATGTCAACCTAGCTTAAAAAGCCACAGTATCTGAAAAACTACTGTATGTTTGTATAGAGCTCATATATTACTTTCAGCAAATAATTATGTCATCCTCACTATGCATGAAGCACTGTATTAAAGCCCAGGAATTTCAAGAAGAGTTATATGTGGTCCCTAAGTTTATGTAGCCAGAGTCTGATGGAGAGATACTTACAAGTGAATAATTTAAGTAATACATAAGAATTATGTAGTAGAATCATGCCCATGATTCTTGGGAGATGAAGAGGTGGACTTCCTTTTCCCTGATTGGGAAAATTGTTCAGGAGACAACTTGGATGAAGAAGTGATACTCGGAATGAATCTTAAAGAATGATTAGGTGCTTTGTAAATGGGCAAGAGGAAGAAAAGTATTCCAGGCAGAAGGACCAGCAAGAGAGAACATGGCTCATTCAGTGGATCGTGGGACATTAAGATGTCAATAGCAGTAGGTAAAGATGTTTACAGGAGACAGGTATAGGTTAGATCCTGAAGGGACTAGATTTTTTTGTTTGTTTTTCCTATATTGTAAAATTTTGTCTTTGTGGCTCATTTAAAATAGAAGATTATAAAAATTAACTTTTGTCATGGCCCAAATGTTTGTATTTCCCCCAAGTTCATAAGTTGAAATTCTCACTCCCACTGTCATTGCATTAGGAGGTGGAGCCTTGGGCAAGTAATTAGGTCATGAGAGCAGAGCCCTCCAGTGGAATGTGAACCCTTATAAAAGAGGACAAAAAGAAGCTCTTTACCGCTTCTGCCCTGTGAGGACTCAGTGGGAAAACTGTGAGGAAGCCAGCCCTCACCAGATACCAAATCTATCAGCACCTTGATCTTGAACTTTCCAGCCTCTGGAACTGTGAGAAATAAACTTCGTTGTTTATAGGCTATCTGCTTATGGTATTTTATTATAGCAGCCCACATGGACTAAGAAAACTTCTTTTTCAGAATGAATACTCTAGTGAGCACTCTGGAGGTTATACAAAGATACAATGAAACTTGGAGGAGGTCCAATTAGAAAGCTATTATAATAATCCAGATAAGAGATGAGGTGGGCATGAACTAAAGAAGCAACAATGAAAATAGAAAAGCGGCTGAATTCTAGAGATACGTAGGAGTCAGAATTGACAATATTTGATGTCTGAATGGATATGATAATTAAAGGAAAAGGAATTAAAAAGGCTTTTTATATTTGAAGGTTGGGCAACTGGATGAATGTTGGTTCCCAACACCAAAATAGTGTAAAGGAAGAAAGTATGTTTAAGATGTGAGGTGGTTGCCAGAGTTTATATTTTACTTTGTGTATAATTCTCATTGTAGGAAGAAACTGAGGCTCACACTTGAGAATTCAGAATGGATCCTAGGACTGTAAACTTATGGTTTATTTTCCAGTCTGTGTCCTTTATCCTAGATTCTTCTGTACTATTCGCTGGTATTGCTGAGCATATTTCTAAATCCGTCTTTGTTCAAGGCTGCAGGTCCTTCCTTCTCCTGGTAACCTCCAGTGATTTACTGCGTGTTCAAATGTTTTTTGTTGGAATTGCGAAAATGTTGGATTATAGTCGTGTATGTCACTGAAAATAATAGAAAATTGGAAACCAGAAGGTGATTTGACATAATTATTAGAAAATTGGTGGGACAGTGAATGTAGCAGTGATTCATTATAGAGACCCTCTACAGACTGCTAGTGTGTATTATAGCATATTGGACAAAGTACTAACTAGATTTTAAACTGCAGACTAGAAGATTCAATCAGGGATTGATGACACTATTGAAACAACAGATAGCCTAATCACTGTGTTCTATTGATTTGTATGATATTTTTCATAGTCTTTCCTTTCCTCTGGAATGGGAAATGAATTAACACAGTTGCCTTATGTCCCTACTTGGGTAGGTGCAGTAAATTTTACAAATTTACAATTGTGTCGTCATCTCCAAATCTCACAGTCAGGGTCAGATTATTTTTGTGATGCAATTGTGATCCTGCAAGCATACACGCAATACACAATTAATAACAGGGCCTAGATAGAGATGGCTGAATTAAGTATCCCATGGTTTCCTAGGCTAGAGAGACTAAGCGACTATAGAATGATAAAAATGCTTTTCCAACTTTGCTTACTGCATAAATTCCATCTGTATTTCTCAGGCAATTTCTCATCTCAAAGTGATCAGATGTTGCATGTGCTTGGGGACATAGTTATATTATGTCACTTTAGGCAAAATTAGAAATAAGCCAAGCTTATCTTGGCATCCAATTTGCACCTTTCCCTGCCTTTTTCCCTAGCTACTCTGCCTGGTTCTCCTACTCCAACCTCTCCAGACACTCATTATGGTACTTTGCCCTTATTTTCTTCATCCTCAGTCTATTAAAAACTTTTTATTTTTGGTTGGGCACAGTGGCTCACGTCTGTAATCCCAGCACTTTGGGAGGCCAAAGTGGGCAGATCACAAGGTCAGGAGTTCGAGACCAGCCTGGCCAATATTGTGAAACCCTGTCTCTACTGAAAACACAAAAATTCGCCAGGCGTGGTGGCGGGTGCCTGTAGTTCCAGCTACTCAGGAGGCTGAGGCAGGAGTGTCGCTTGAACCACAGTGGAGGTTGCAGTGAGCCAAGATCGTGCCACTGTACTCCAGCCTGGGCGATGGAGAGAGACTCTGTCACACAAAAAACTCTTTTTCAAGAAGGCACTGGATACACTTCTTCGCACTGGGGCTTATATTTCTGATAAGACTTAAAGCATTACTCCTCTTTGTTAGATCAGTTCTTCCTTCAGCCATAGGAACTTTAAGTTCACAAGTGTAGGACTACAAGGTGCCAACAAACAAGTGGGTGATGGGGACACCACTCTAATTCTCTCCCCTGGTTGGACTACCATCACCAAGCTCTTATTAACCATTAGCATTGTGAGACTGATAGTCCTCTTGCCTCTCTGCTTTTGCACCTAGGAGAAGCAAAGTATGCTAAAAGTGGTTCGGATGTCCAAAGTAGCTCCCCCACTCTCTCCCCACTACCAGAAAACAGCGAACTGTGGGGATATTCCGCGAGACTTTTTACTGTTCTATTAGCTCTCTCCCCTATATTTTGCTTGCTCGTTTTCTGTTCTTTTTCCAGTAGGTCTTACGATTCAAGACGATGTCCTTCTTTCTTCTTTAAATGTTCTACTACATTCTGTCACTTGGAATGCTTCTTCCATCCAAATAGGTTTCTTCTTTCCTCCATGTACTTCAGGATTTCTGCGTTAAAAACAAATAAACAAAGCTGTTAAAAAGTTTTTAATGTGGCTTAATGTTCACTCCTACAGGGCAGCATGCAACTAACAAGAACAACAAAGAAGGGTAAGTGCTAAGGAATAGCCCCTTTGAAGGCTCAGAAAGGGTAGTTTCAGTGTTCCACTTATAAAATCACAGAGTCGTCTTTTTTCTTGGTTCAGAAAACAACAAGACTCAAATTGAAAGCTGTATGTGAAAAAGGAAAAATTTTTATTGTTATTTCGTTAAAACTAAGGTTAGAAAACTGAAAAAGAGAAACATTGTAAATAGCATTTTTAAAGGAAGTGATAAAATCCTTCATAAATAAAATTATTTATATATTTTCCTTTCACCTACATTTAAGAAATATATTAATCTAGTTTTACTGATTGATTAAATTTAGGACATATGCCCGAAAGAATCTAAAATTTTTATGAAGACATCATTAGGGGAACTTGAATATTCTTAAATATATAGTATTTAACCAAATATAAGCAATCGTTAAACAGATGAACACTTTTATTCATTTCTTAGTTCCTAAAGATGTTTTTCTACAAAATCATGTAACATGGATGTCGTAAAATACAGAAATATGTATTTACTTACAATATATTCACTGTTGAGTCAAGATTACATCACTGTACTCCAGCCTGGTGACAGAGCGAGATCCTGTCTCAGAAAAAAAAAAATATATATATACACACATATATATATACACACACACACGTATATATATTCACTGTCACAGACGAAGGTTTTCTTCTCTAGGTATTCCTCCTTAGAGCCACTTTTTCCCTCAAAACTTCAAGTATTCAGGAAAGACAATGCCTATGGTGACTAGGAGGAACAGGACTAGTTTAAACCAAACATAAAGTGTCCTCATCTTCCCTCTTAGCTGAAGTTAGTTCGGTTTTAGTGGTTATTTTCATCTTAGAAATGTATACCCAGGAAACCTAACATAATTTGTCTAGATAAAAAATTTTCAAACATGCTTATGCCAAATTATTTTTCCCCTGTGATTTTCAATCCCAAATTGTCACGTAAATTCCAAAAATATGAGTCCTGAGAATTTAGCAAAACCTAATTTCTCTTCAGGAATCATTAGCAGAACATCGTGTGGACTTGATCAAGGAAAGACTTCATTTGTCACATGGCTCGAAGACTTCCCTGACTTCCACCCCTTTTACAATATCTGAGTATGAAAATCTTCAGGAGCTGAAAGAGGAAGAAATCCAAAACAACTAGATGCCCATAGACGATGAAGCAGAAACAGAATCACCTTCTTACATAAAGGGTTACTACCTTTGTGCCACGAGGGCTGACGGTGAATAAAGCGTAACTTTCGGATTTGTCACATGCTACAGCTATCTTATGAAACAATTTTCTGACTCTTGGTCAAGAAATAGATGGAGTATTTAAAAGATTTTGCCTGGAAATAACTTATGTAATGAAGGGACTATTTACGGTAGTGGTGGCAGATTTACAAACACTAACCCAGGGATGATGAGATCCCTAGGAACTGGCAATAGCAGGGAGCTATTTACCTTCCCTGTACCTAAAGGAGCAAAGGGAAGTAAAATTTGGATCTATATGACAGGGGCAGTCCTACAGTAGCTGTGGCCACAGAGGGATGTAGCCACTGGCACTGTTGGTACTGGGCACTGAACTAGGGGAGAGAGAGGCCAACTAGTACACCACCACGCATTCTGTTTTCCTTTTTTTTTTAATGTTTTTTAAGTTATTTATTTTTCTTTTTTTTATTATTATACTTTAAGTTCTAGGGTACATGTGCATAAGGTGCAGGTTTGTTACATATGTATCCTTGTGCCATGTTGGTGTGCTGCACCCATCAACTCGTCAGCACCCATCAACTCGTCATTTACATCAGGTATAACTCCCAATGCAATCCCTCCCCCATCCCCCCTCCCCATGATAGGCCCTGGTGTGTGATGTCTCTGATTCCCCCATTAGTGTCTCTTATTGGTTGACTCCAAAGCGAACTTTGGAAGTGAAAAAGCAAAGGAGACGCAGTCCACAGGGGTCAGACTCCCAAATTAAAAGCAGGACACAGAAAGACAAACCTTGGATTACGGGGTTCTGGGGTTAAAAGAGAATAACAAAATAACTGGCATGTTTGTACTGCTGTCATTCTCATTGGGAGTAACTTGACACGAACTTCAAGACTGAAGATAATATGTTTGGTGCAGAGAGAACTGAGAAGTGGGGAAAAAATAATTGTAAGCCTTGTGCCTTTTTTCCTATTGTGTCCAGAATTGGTGGGTTCTTAGTCTCGCTGACTTTAAGAATGAAGTTGTGGACACTCGCAGTGAATGTTACAGTTCTTAAAGATGGTGTGTCTTGAGTTTGTTCCTTCAGACGTTCAAGATGTGTCTGGAGCTTCTTCCTTCTAGTGGGTTCGTGGTCTTGCTGACAGCAGTGAAGCTGCAGACCCTCACGGTGAGTCTTACAGCTCTTAAATGCAGCGTGTCTGGAGTTGTTCATTCTTCCCCCTGGGTACGTGGTCTTGCTGGCTTCAGCAGTGAAGCTGCAGATCTTCACAGTGTGAGTTATGGCTCTTAAAAGCAGCATGGACCCAACATGAGAGCTGCAACAACATTTATTGTAAATAGCAAAATAAAAAAGCCTCCACCATGACCAAGGGAACCAGAGCAGGTTGCCACTGGCTGCTGCAGGCAGCCTGCTTTTATTCCTTCATCTGGCCCCACCCACATCCTGCTGATTGGTCCATTTTACAGATAGTTGATTGGTCTACTTTACAGAGAGCTGATTGGTCCATTTTACAGAGAGCTGATTGGTCTGTTTTGACAGAGTGCTGACTGTTGCCTTTACAATCCCTGAGCTAGACACAGAGTGCTGATTGGTGCATTTACAATCCTCTAGCTAGACATAATATAAGTTCTCCAAGTCCCCACTAAGTTAGCTAGATGCAGACCACTGATTGGTGTATTTACAAACCCTGAACTAGATAGAGTGCTGATTGGTGCGTTTACAATCTTTTAGCTAGACACAGAGTCCTAGACAGAAAATTCTCCTAGTCCACACTAGGTTAGCTAGATACAGAGTACTGATTGGTGTATTCACAAAACTTGAGCTAGACACAGAGTGCTGATTGGTATATTTCCAATCCCTTAGCTAGACATAAAAGTTCTCCAAGTCCCCACTAGACTCAGGAGCCCAGCTGACTTCATCTAGTGGATCCCACCCCAGGGTCACAGGCAGAACTGTCTGCCAGTCCCACGCGATGCACCTGCACTTCTAAACCCCTGGGCAGTTGATGGGACCTGGCACCTGAGCAGGGGAGCAGGGTGCTCGTCAGGGAGGCTCCGTCTGCATGGGAGCCCACTGCAGTGGGGGTGGGGTGGTTCTGGCATGGGGGCTGCAGGTTCTGAGCCCTGCCCCAGGGGGAGGCAGCTGACGCCCAGCGAGAACTCGAGTGCAGTGCCGGTGGGTTGGCACTGCTGGGGGACCCGGCACACCCACCGCAGCTGCTCGCCCGGGTGCTAAGCCCCTCACTGACCTGAGCCGGCGGCGCCAGCTGGTCGCTCTGAGTGTGGGGCCCACTGAGCCCGCACCCATGCCCTCCAGAACTCGAGCTGGACTGTGAGCTCCGTGCACTGCCCCAGTTCCTGCCTGTGCCTCTCCCTCCACACCTCCCTGCAAGCAGAGGGAGCCGGCTCCAGCCTCGGCCAGCCCAGAGAGGGGCTCCCACAGGGCAGTGGCAGGCTGAAGGGCTCCTCAAGTGCTGCCAGAGTGGACGCGGTGGCCGAGGAGGTGCCGAGAGCGAGGGCTGCTAGCATGTTGTCACTTCTCACTATTAGAAAAAAAATACAGATTTTAAAATTCCTGTTAGTGTTAAAATTCGTTTTCTAAGCATTAAAATGGTTAAAAAGAAAAACATATTTGTTGTAAACAAATTAAGCAAGGCAATATATAAAGTCCCCCTTTACCTATGCTTTTTGTTCCTTTATTTCTTCATAAATTCATTCATGGTGTTATTCCTGCAAAAGATTTTAGCTAATAATAATAATTGACATCTATAAGTATGTGCCAAACAGACCTCAAAGTACTTTATTTGTATTTAATCATCAGAACATTAAAGAGAGTGCTACTATTGTTCCAGTTTGGCTAAAATAAGGTTAAGTAAATTGCTGAAGGCCATAGAGTTGCTAAATAGAAGTGGAAATGAAACACAGACAGGTTGATTCTAAAGTTTTTGTTCTTAAACACTATGCTGTGTTGTGATGAACAGATATTTACTGAGCATGCACTATGTGGCAGGGATTTTGCTAGGCATTGAGCATATAGGGATAAAAGCAATAAACAATGTTCCTTTCTCATGGAATATCTTTCAGTGATAGGTATAAGCAATAACCAAAGGCATTAATGCACTTATAATTTCAGGTTGAAGTAAATGCTATAAATAAAAACAAAGTAAAGTAAAGCCATTGGAGGGGATGTGGGGATATGTTTTAGGATGAATAGGGCAGTCTCTGTAGAGGTGATATTTGAATGATCTCACATCATTCATCAGAAACAAATGGTTTAAGAAAGGTACTTATGAAAAATGTGAATAAAAAATTTTCCAGACAAAAAGAAGAGTAAATGAAGCAAGCCATAAGCTGTTTAAGGATAAGTAAAGTCAGTAAAAGTGGGAAGAGACACTAAATTGTTAATAAACACTGATATACTATTTATATCAGGTTCTGTTCTGGGGGTTTTACTAATATTAACATTCAATTTATTACAATAATATGAAGAATATCCTGTTATATTCCCTAATTTATAAACAACATAACTGACACTCACTGCTACATAACTATTAAGGTAAGGATATAGTTTTCAAACCAAGGCAACGTGGCTGGTTCATAGTGCCTCAACTATTCTGACACTGTTCTTCCTGGATTGATTCTTTAATTCACTCCTGCTTCCCCTTCAGTCATCTGTATCTTTGTCCAATGTAAAATTTTTATAAATATTTCCTCAGAGTTGATTTTTTATTCTTCATTTTTTAAATTATCTATATTTTACATTTCTTTTTGTTCTTTTGTTTTAAATAGCATCCTTTGTTTTAATTTGTGGATAGAGATGGATATATTGTAGATTTTGAAGATTTGTTTTTGCTGTCCACATTGTCTTTGCTTATTTTTATTTTGTTTTTTAGTAATATTTGGAATTTCTCACATGGATTATTTTCCCAAAAGTCAAGTGAACCTTGGCTGCTTATTTGAAGAAGAAGACACTAAAAAGAAATTGATTGGAGGCTCTGGATGAGTACCAGATTCACACCAGATTTTGAGGTGGTGAGCCAGTTTCTTCTTTGTGAGACATGAAAATGACAATATATTTTTACTCTGGGTGCATTTAATTTTTGTACAGATTAATAGTTCAATCTCCTTCATGGTAGTGGTAAGGATAGGTTTTATGTTTAGCTACTGGCACTCCTGAAACAGAATAAGATTCCATGGTCTTATACTTCAGTGTGTAAACTTCCCTGGCTTTTGCAAGTTTTCAGCCTAGTGTTAGTCCCCAATCACTGTGAATATCCCCAAGTACAGAGCTTCCTTGGTTTTACTTTTCTGCTTTTGTAGTGAGACAAAGGCATTCTGGGAAGTATAGCCAATTGAAATTGAGGCTTTAACAAACATTTATTGAGCACCTATTCTGTCATACACTTTTCTAGATGCTGGAAATACAGCAAGGAAAAATAAGTACACCATTACCTGAAGTCTTCTATTGCTTGTATAGTTCACTTTTTAAAATAGCTTGATTGGCATTCCGTTAACTATCCTTGCAATTGTGTGTGGTGTGAGGTAGTGATCTAACATCTTTTATAAAAACTAAATATTTAAATTTTATGTGTTGAAGGTATTTGTTTTGTTTTGCTCTTTTTGATTTTGTTGCATGAATTTAATTTCAGAATATGATTTATTTTTCTCGAATCACCAGAGAAATATCCATTTTGCTCATTTTAACACCATCGCTTTCTTAAGTT
Source organism: Colobus angolensis palliatus (assembly GCF_000951035.1). Taxonomy (NCBI): domain Eukaryota; kingdom Metazoa; phylum Chordata; class Mammalia; order Primates; family Cercopithecidae; genus Colobus; species Colobus angolensis. The sequence goes on from NW_012120932.1 coordinate 1,025,634, forward strand.
AATTCTGTTTCTTTGGAGTTTTTCAGTTTGTTGGTATTGATTTGTCTCTTTTATTGATGTGGCAATATTTTCTCAAAATACAGAAGATTGCTTTTATTTTTACGTCTTGTAGAGAAGGAGGTAAATTACTTTTTGAAAGGTGGAGCGTATTTCTTAAGCAGTAACAAGTCACGCTCTTTGTGTGACATCATTTTTTTATTAAAGTTTTCAGGTGATGTATGAGAGAGAGAGTCTGGATATGAGGTTGCATGTAGTGAATGAATTATCACAAACACTGCTTTGATTATCAGGCCCTAGCAACCATGGTCACTCTAAGAGTGTCCCGTCAGAGCTATGACTTTAGAGAGCAGTGTCGAGTGATTTACCCTTGGTTCCTGTTCTCAAGTTGGCTGCTCTGAGTGTAGGAAGCTACATTTAATTAATTTTAGTTTGACCACGTCTGATGTTTTTCATCCTTCATTTCTTCTGTTCCTGGTTCTCTTCAGAGTTCTTTTAGGAGATAAATGTGTTTTTTTGTTTTCTTATCGTTAGTGTTTCCTTTCTTTCTTTTGTCTTTCTCTGTATTTAAATACTTTCTGCCTTCTGGTTTCTATTTGGAGTAGTATGTTCTTCTGTTTTTTTAAGTAGATTTTGCTCCCAGTCTACAGTCATCTGCTTTATGCCATCTAGAATATCCTCACTGTCTTCGTTTGCTGGTGATTATTGTGTATTTCTCATGACTTTGCATAAAAATATATTTATTGTGTAATTTCCTATGGATTTAAAGAGGGGAAGATAGATGTCTGGAACATTTCTTTTTTTCTGATATATCCTTTCTCCCTCTTTCTTTACCATCAAAGACTTACTCTACCTGCCATTTATCTTCACTTATGATTTAGAAGGTATGTAAGATGTAATTTTAGTATTGTTTGTCTTTTTGCCTGTGTTTGTTAATATACTTTGAGATTTGATACCCAGATTCTTGTGATCAAATCATAGCTATAACTTATTTCTCCTCTTGAAATATAATGTTTTATTATTGCTTTTCATTTTTAACCATATTTGCAAGTTTACTTTAGAAAGAAATCTGAGAAATCATGCTCTGATAATGTAAGTTATACTTCATAGCATAAAAGCATAACTCTCCATCTCTGTATCGAGTGATTTGTTTTTCTTAACTGGGTCTTTCTTTGCAGTTAGTAGAAATACCTTAATTTAATCGGTTCTAAATTTCAGTGGATATCCTTTCTTTTCTTCTACTTTCTGGGATTTTTAGGGGAAGTTAGGAGAGGTTTCATCATGGATGCTTACCAAACAGTACTTCCTTATTCATCTCAATACCTAGTGCCTTTATAATGTAGACTTTTAATAGTTAAGCATTAGATTAATATTATTCCTCACCTTATACTCTTTTATTGTCTCAATACCTTGTTAAAGTCTCCTCTAGTCTAGCCTGAGAAGTAAAGCTGAAAGACTTTATGCTCATATTATTTCTTCAATGTTATTGATCTCATCTGCTGTTTTAAAAATATATTTAAGGGAAATCTTTATTTCCCTTGAAGATAAAAGTGGCTCTTACACTGCAACAAATGATCTTAAATGTCTCAAATACATGTAGTGGCCAGTTGCTGGCAGAAGCAGAAGCACAATGTTTAAAAAATGAGGCATTGTATTCTTACTGATACATCTTCAAATTCTATTCATACTGAGTCAGTTTGATGAAAACAATAAAATCTCTAAGGAACAGTTTGTTTACCTCTTGCCCAGAACATTATCACTCTGCCACATTATGTTAGATAAATAGATTGAATGATCTAAATGATAAAACTCAAGCTTTTAAAGTGAAAGTACAAGAAGATAAGTTGTAGATGAAATATAATCAAGTTGAAAATAAGTATATTTTATATGAGCTTTTATATTAAATATTCTTATAAGAATTTGTCTAAAAAGAACAAATGTTAATATACTAATATTAATATATATTGCCTTGCTATTATTACTTATGTAAGTATGGAAATTTAATTTTCTCAAAAACATGTAGTTTGATACAGGTTCCTTTCTTCAATTCGTGATCTTTCTCTGAGGCTTCCCTGGAAAGAAATCATGTCTAATAGTGACCATACAATAACACCATCAACAGACAACTCATTATTTATGAAAACTTCACTTCTCAGTAAATTATCTGAAATGTTTGATAGCTAATTTCTGACAAACATTGTACATTTTCTCCTCATCAAATAAAACTATTTCCAAAGTACACAATAATCTTTTTATAAGATAGCAATTTGAATGGAAGTTAGCTTTTTTTATATTTTTATTTTTACAACATGGTTAAGAGTAATTTTCTCTAAGAGGCATAAAGGCAGATTTCCTCAAGCATAATCAAGCTAGTTAGTTACTGCTGCATGGCTACTACAAAGGCAGAAGCGTTCTGGGTGGTATAAAGGGAACGTCTGGACAATTACATTCTTTGAAGCCTCTTTAGTATCCAGTAACATTATCTCTAAATACAAAAAAATCATTCTGATCCACAAAAAGACTGTGGCAGGCAGATGTATGCAATTGATTTAAGAAAATTATGAAGTTTCTTAATGCTGTAGAATCAAATACAGAAAAACTTGAATGGGCTTTACAAATTATACCATTGAAATGAAATGTGATAATAGCATCTGTCAACCACATTCAGTGTTCTCTTTGTGTCACTAATATCATATGTGCAAAATAAAGCCTCAACCAAACAGTAATGTTTGGGATTCCTTAGAATGGTTTGTAAAACATTTATAAATGTTCTAAGGAAGTCAGTTTAATTAGTAGCTGGAATGCAATATTATTTCAAAGCCCACACTGATCTTTATCTTACGAAACAAAATGTCACTCAGAATCTAACATAGAGAAGAGTTTTTTTCAAATTAAATCATGTTTTAAGATGTAGTGTAATGTTTAACAACTCAAGGCAGGACTTGAGTCAATGTTTATAGACTCAAATTTATATTCTTCATGATCCTATTTGGAAATACGTTCTTAAAAATGGACATTTCCATAGTAAATGCATTTCCAATGAAATTGTTTTATTACATTTAACATACACATTCTTCCTCCTCACTAGGCATACTGCTGACTTTTCATGTTGCTTACATACAGAAAGAGGACAAACAGAGTAAAATGACTGTTTGATCTTCATGACAATTATATTTCTCCTTGTAAGTTCATAAATGAGTATTTTGACATCATTATCAATGTATTTAACATCTAACAGAGCCTGGTATACATATAGTAGGTGAAATATATATATATATATATTTCATGTGTGTGTGTATATATAAATATATAACTGTGTATATGTGTGTATATGCATAGTGTATGAAATATATAGTTCATATACATATATATGAAAAATATACACACATATATACATGCACACACATATATACACATAAATATATGTGAAATATGTAAAAATATATGTATATATGTGAAATAGGTATTTTATATTTACCACAAAATATGCTATATATACTATATATGCACACATATATTACACACATGTATATTTCTTTTGTTTGTTTTTTGCTTTCATTTGTTTATTTCTGCATATGCTATAATTCTATATACTGCATCAACTGAAAATCCCAATTACCCTATGTTTAGACACATTGACATGACTCATTTTCTGAGTTATTAAAGAGACTGACTTTAGGCACTACTGAGTTCACCAAGCTAAAGGCCATCTTGAAAAGATCTCTCTTGGTTGCCAGTTATCTTTTCCTAGGTGACACTGCCGATTTTTTATGATGATAAGTATACCTTGATGTAGCACATAGAGTGGGTATGGTTTAAAGGTTTTATATAGATATTCCTTAATAGGTAGTTTGTTACTTGGAGGTTAATGGTAACTTATAGCAATATATTTAACTGCATAACTGAGACTTTTTTAGAAAGTAGAATATCCTTCCTACTTTCTAAAAATCTTGAGATTGAGAGACCCTTAAGCTAAGAAATTGAATAAAGCTTTTGTCCAACATAGATAAAACATGGACATAATTTACCATCCCCTCACCTGCTTCTATTCTGAAATGACACAAAAATGGACAAACACAGTGGTTTCCAGAAAGTGACCATCAGATGATGAAGAATGATGATTTCTAAGTGATGGGAAACACATGAGATGAGCCCAGTTATATAGCTTATTCTCTTGAGCTACCAGAGTAGGGCACAGGGAGAGGATGCACAGACAAAGCCCAGTAAACTGTGACTCGAGCAGATGAAGAGTTCATAAGGAGCATATAGGAGAGTAGAGAGCTGTGGTTAGAAAGAATTTCAGGGAACTATAGAAAGTCCCTTCAAGCATTCAGCTAATCATTGAGTGAGTGCATATGAGGAAACTATGCAAGCCTGGGGGATGAATTTCCCAAAAGGATGTGAGGGAACAACAACAGGGCAACACACGGGGTTTAGAAGATTGCCTGTACCAACCAGCCAGATTGGAAGAGCTCGTGATTCACGGTACATAGCGTAGAGTACTCGTAAACGTTTTGTCTCAATACTGATAATTTCCTCTAGACTGGGCATAACTCTGCTTATAACTAATAAACCATAAAAACCCAAATGTTTAAAGTCTTTCCAACAAACAACATTTTCCTAGAAAAAAATCTGAAATATAAAAATATGAACATATTCAAAACATAACAAGGTAAGGTTAACGATTTCTGACATCCAACCAAAAATCATTAAACATGAAAAGAAGCCAGAAAATGCAAACCAAAATGAACAGAAAAACTGACCCACAACTGTCAGAAATGTTAGAATTAGCAAACGATGGCATTAAAATATTATAACTGCATTTCATTTTTTCCAAAATTTAAGGAAAGATATGAAGGATATATATTTAAAAATCCCAATTCAAACTTCCAGAATAATGACAACAACAACATATGGGGTGGAAAATAACTGCATTGATAATGGAGTTGATATGGTAGAAGAAAAGGAAAGTGAAATTTAAAGCATAGCAATACAAATGATCCAAAATGAAACCACGAGCAAAGAGAATAAAAATAAACAAACAAAAATGAGCACAGTGTCAATGAACTGTTGGACAATTTTTAGCAGCCTAAACATATGTATACTTGGAGTCTTCCAAGGGACAGAAGCGAATAAGAGAGAAAGGAGGATTAGGAAACAAAATATTTGAAGAAGCAATACCAAAATTTATCTAAATTTGATCATAGCTATAAACCCATAGATCTAAAAATCTCAATGAACCCTAAGCACAAGAAATAGGAAGGAAACTGTGCAAAGGTAAATTAAAATAAAATTGCTCACACCCAGCAATAAAGAGAGACACTTGAAAGTAGTTATAGATACATTATGTGCAGAGGAACAAACATAAGGGTGACAGATTTCTTGTTGAAAACACTGCAACGACATATGTATACAAATTCTTGTATATAAATGTTCCTAGAAGCTTTGTTTGTAATATTCTAAAACTGGAAACAAACCAAATGTTTATCAGAAGGTGAATATATACCAAACTGCGGTATATTCATGGAATAGCCATGCAATGGAATGCTACTTAGCAACGAAAAGAAACGAACCATTAACACATTCTATAACATGGATGAATCACAAAATAATTATGCTGAGTGAAGAGTCCTTACTGAAAAGAAGTAGAGATGACCCTTGAATAACACAGGGATTAAGGGCACCAACCCCATATGCAGTAAAAAATCTATGTATAATTTTTGATTTCCCCAAAACTTAACTACTAATAGTCCACTGTTTACTGGAAGCCTTACTAATAACATAAACAGTCAATTAACATATATTTTGCCTGTTATATGTAATATATAACCATAAAGGTCTTCATCCTCGTTGTCTTCATGTTGGGTAGGCCAAGGAGAAAGAGAAAGAGGAGAAGTTGTTTTTGTTGTCCTGGGTAGCAGAGGCAGAAAAGGTAGAGGAGGTGGAAGGGTAGGCAGGAGAGTCAGACAGGAATATTCAGTGTAAATTTTGTTTAAAAAAATTCCACATACAAGTGAACCTGTGAAGTTCAAGCTCATATTATCCAAGGGTCAACTGTATATATTTTGTTATTTTGTGTTTTTTATTTACATAATTTCTAGAAAATAAAAATTTATGAATAGTGACAGAATGTTGTTTAGTGGTTGCCTGGGGATACAGTAAATGGTGACTGAAGGGACATCTTTAAAGGATCCCAAGGAAACTCTTTAAGGTGATGAATGTTTCATTATCTGGAGTGTACTAACCATTTCACAGGCATATGCATTTGAAACAATGTATCAAACTGTATAGTTAAATCTGTGTAGTTCAACACATGTCAATTACAATAACACACACACATACATATATATACACACCACCAAAAAAGTCAATATAATTTAATCCAGTTATTGGTGAATCTAATTATTGTATTAAGAAAACTATAAATTAAAAAAATTAAACATGTAAGAATCTAGATGTGTAGAATAACATAATTTTACAGCTGGAAGCAATCTTAGAAACTACCTAATTTGAATTTCTCAATTCTTGAGTCATAGTCTTAGAATTTAAGAAAGCTGGAAGAAGCTGTGTGAAATAGCCTACCCGTGTTTATTATGTTGCAAATAGGGAACCCAATTCCACAGAAGCATGCTGACTTCTGAGAAAATATCTCCTGAGTAGTCTAGAGCTGTTTTCATTTTTAACATATTATCTCAATTAATTTATATATCCTATTCTTGTATATTTTTAATTATGTCATTCTCAGAATGCAAAGTTAAATTGCCATTGACTTTACCTCAATTTATAGTCATTGTTAAATTGCTATCATTTGTCAGTTGATGAAAAATTTAAATGCCTCATTTAGGCGCACATCATTATTTCAGCAAATTTATGACATTGTATACCTATTTTCATATAGTTTTTGATTTTTATATTCCTAATAAAACATCTTGTTGGAGTTCTTCTGTCTCAGACGGTTTAAACAGCCACAATTCTTGTTTAGCTATTCTTATCTGGTCTTATTGCTTGATCTCTTGACTGTTCAAAAATCTGAATTCTATGATTTTGTTTGTACTTTAATTTATACCTGCAAGGCTGATTTTGCCAAAGTCTTAATCATTCGAATCTGTTGTTCAAAACCTGGTCAGCATCCACTGTTTCTTTTTTTTTTTAATGTTATGTTTTCACATAATAGTAAAGAACTGCCATATCCAAACTCAAATTACCTTTATGGCCTTCTTTATTCTTATGCCTCTGCATGTATTAATTTGGGTTGCTTGTATTTTCTTAAAATAAAGTGTCAAATATTTATTTCATGTTCCTAAAATATTTCTGATTTTGATATATAGTTGTTGAGATCACACTAGTCTTGACATTCCAGACTAAATACCACCATCCACCATCTCTAACAAGCATCGCCTGTTCATACAAACCACAAGTACTATCTCCGTTCCTTGTGTTTAATTATGCTTCCTTGCCTTAGAATATGCATTTGATTTTGACTAAAATATCTACATCTGCCAACATATAAATAGAAATAAAAATTTAAATACAACTTCCTGTGTGTTAAGATAGGGATAGCAAATGATAAATGTGATTGTAACACAGGAAGTAAACCTAAAAGGGTGTAGTCTTCATTAATCTTGTAGTCCTGATGCATAAATTGTTCTCTGGCCTCCAAAAAGCAGAATATTTTGTGTAATTCCTCGTATTTCTCTCCTTTCTGCTACAGAATATAAAATAGAGCAAAATCCATTTCTGGTGCTAGCAGATAGCAGCAGTAGTCCTAAATTGGTGTAAAACCATATGATAATTAACAGAAAAAACAACTATATATACTTCTTTGATGAAGACTCAGTGATAAAGCCAAAAAGTCTTGAGCAATTATAGACAGATGTTGAAAATTTTCAATTTTTGCTGTTTTTGTACAAATATGAAACATACAAAGCTATCAGAAGTAGTCCACCAAAGATGAATCAGGTATGAAAAGAATGAAAATCTATATGATATTCACATCTGAAGGAGGGTGGGATGAGGGAGAGGGGCAGAAAAAATAACTGTTGGGTACTAGGCATAGTATCTAGGTGATGAAATAATCTGTACAACAAACCCCTATGATCCAAGTTTATCTAAAAACTAACCCGCACATGCACCTGTGAACATAAGATAAAAGTTAAAAAAAGCACATTAAGTCATTTGCTAACTGAAGAGATTATAGAGTACCAGGTTGCGTTTCATTTTTCCATGAAATAACTGTACTCACATTAACTGTTATTTGTGCTTTGGGGAACACTTTTTTTTTCCCACTCTGAGTCATGCAATGTCAAAGGCAAAATGAGCAGTACTGGCCGGTGGTCTAGCTTTGGTTGTAGGTCTCCTATGCCTTTCATCTACCTACCTCTAATCTTAAGAAAGGTATTGTCCACATGATCTTGGTATTCTCCCATCATTCCACACTGGGATTTTAAGACAAAAACCAGAATGATAAAACATATTGATTTGCTGGTACAGGACTTCTGTACTCATTGTGCCTCACATTGAAGGTTGTTGGTAAACTTTAATTCCTCAAGATAATCACAGCACCTTAAATTTGCCTTTTCTATAAGAGTGGGAGGCATTTTTATGTAAATAATCTCATTTGATCATTATACAATATTTTGATATAACTAATGAATTATTATTGTCCTCGCTTTGCAAATGTTCTGAGCCAGGACTTGTGATTAGTGTTGTGGATATGTTATTGAATAAAATTGGCATGGTTTCTTTCCTCATGAAAATTAGAGTTCTACAAGCAAAGCAACAAATTGCAAAGACCCTTTTGATAAAGCTTCTTCCAGGTGAAGGGATCAGTTAGGATGTAAGTATTACAAACTATGCTAAGTCTTGAAAAGAAAGAAATAGGGCTCCGGAAAGAGAATAATGAGGAAACTATTTTGTTTGGGGGGTCATGGAAACTCTCCCTGAGGCAGTGACAAGGAAGATAAGATATGAAGTACAAGAAAGACCCAGCCACATCAAGAGTTAAAGGGAAAAAAGATCTCCTGACCCTGGGAGTCACTGTAGGAATGTTCCAAAGTTATGCATCTAGTTAGGAAGCAGAGCTAAAATTTAGTAGAAATTTCTGAAAATGATAATTCACATTTGCCTAGCTCTTTTCAAAGAGCTTTCATGTGTATAATCTCATTTAATAATTATGCTATGAGGTGGAAAACTTGGAGAATGATTGACAGGTAGAACATTTTCCAACCTCCTTTTGCCTTAGATTCTATTATTAATTGTGAAGGAAAAAAAATCTAAGATTAGGTAAAAGACATTCTGAGTGGCATATGAATTGTTTGTAGGTAAAATATTCAATAAGATATTTCCCATTTGTCAATGTTGAGAGTGAAAGCATCCCCCAAATATTCAGAACATGTGATTAGATGCTAATCATTTGCCTTCAGTGAGCCCACACTGTGTTTAGAGCTTTAGGTGAAGTATTTTAAGGGAAAAAAATGACTTCACAGAGCTGTAAGTTAAGTTTTAAAACATTCTAAAAATCTTTAAATGAGGTCTTAGGACACATACATACACATGTATAAATATTTCCAAGCGATGTATGTGTGTGTGCATATATCCATGTGTATATATACATTTTCAAATTCTCTAAGCAATATGTACCACCTATATGCAAATGTGTAGGAATGCATACATAATGCCTACAGTTATTTTAAAGTGTATATATAACCGACTGACCATAAATACGTTTTAAGTCACATAGCCTGTGCCACATTTTTCTCCATCTATTAAAAATGACAATCATATTAACTTGCCTATAATTAATATACCTTAGTAAAGACTATGACAGAAAAATTAAGACAATACATTATTAAATTTCAAAAACATCAGGCTGTGAACTATTCTAAAATAATTTATTCATGTAGACAATTTATTAACATAATCACGTATGTAGAATTTCAAAATATTATTTTTGTAAACGTTTTTTGTGTTCTATATGCAAATGCAGAAGTATGCATTGAATTGTTCATTTTGTTATGTGTATTCTTCAGAAGTCATTT
>NW_012120932.1:1036197-1039888 GCF_000951035.1 Colobus angolensis palliatus
TGATCCGCCCGTCTCGGCCTCCCAAAGTGCTGGGATTACAGGCTTGAGCCACCGTGCCCGGCCTATGTTATAGTCTTTACTCAGTAACTAGAGTGGTTCTTTTAAAACATAATGAACACACACATAAAATGGGTTTAAAGAATGCCTACATACAGATGTGTAGAAATGCTAAGTATGATTGGCTGATTTCAATTATCAGTATACCGTGTAGTTCCAAAGCTCAAAACACTGCACTGGCAGACCTTCTCACCCAGTCAAAGCCTAAGTGTTCCAGAGGCCCACGGCACCCCATAATTTGCTCCCATGACAACTCTTATTTTATCTTCTAACATTTCCTGCTTGTATATTCTCCAACAGCCTTACTGGCATTCTGACATTCTTGGAACATACCAAAAATGCTCCTGTCTCAGGGTCTTTACACTTGTTCCCTCTGCCTGGAGGATTTTTTTTCCTCAAATGAACATTTGAGTCACTTCCTCATTTTCTTCAGAACTCCAGTCAAATGTCACCTTATCAGAGATGTCTTTCTGCACTACTGTTTAAAAATTGAACACACATTCTCCTAGTGTTCCCTAGTTCTCTTATTCTGTTTTATTATTCTTCATGGTGCTTATCACCATTCAACAAATAATTTTAGTATTTTTTTGTTTTACTTCTTCTGTTGTAATATAAACTCTTAAAGGGAGGGAGTGTGTCCTTTTGTTTTGTGTTAAATCTTCGGGCTGGGAGAAAGTGGGCACTCAATAAATGTTTGTTGGATGGTGGAAAGAGAGTGTTGTACAGAGAAGTAGTGAAAAGTTTTCACTATCACACTAAACTCTTCATAGTAATGGGTTGCCTAGCTAGAGGTAAGACTATGTAGCAGTTTTTCTAATATTTCCCCCTTTGAGAAAAATGATGTAATCATTTGGCCAAGATGGAGATCTTTATTTACATAACATTCATCTCCTGTAACAAGGAGAGCAAACACAAATGAATGCAATGAGGGGAAAGCAGCCTATTTTCAGAGAAGTACACACATTTATTTACTTTTGAACTCTCTAGTAGGGAAAACAATCATAGACTATTTGATAAGCAAAGGACCTTAGATGTTAGCTGAAACACCTTCATTAGCAGAAGGAAAAAATGACACATGGAGAGGCAAGAAAGACACAAAGCCAATGAATGGAGGAGCCAACGTTACCTTCCGTTCTGTTCCTAATTATCAAACCCAGTCATACCACTGTGCCTTCATTCTCATTACAATGCCGAATAAAGTCACAAATCAATCAAAATAAATTTTACAAGTGATAGATAAATAAGGACAAGGGCATAGCAGTTTGTAGCTAGCTATCAAGAGATAAACAATAAATCACAATAACCAGAATAATTAGAGCCGCAAGAAGGAATGGTGACAAATTTGCATACTCAGAAGAGCCAAAAATATTCTTATTATGGTAGGTATCTGCTGGTCATAATCTTTGACATCAAGAGGTACCATGTTTTGTTTCAGATGGCCCCAAAACTTTCTTCACATATGGAAAGACCTGTTTGCTAAAAAGTTTAGTGGTGAATTTCATGTGTTTTTTGGGCTTTTATGCTTCACAAGTCACCTGACACCATCTTGGTTATCACAGTACAACTTTTATATTTGGTGTAAAATTTGTCAACAATAACTGACATAAATACTTTTGCTAGAATTCATACTTACAAAAATGCTTCCAATTTAGCTAGAGATGAAACAAAAAATTACAGATGTAAAATACATCAATAAGGTGAACAGAAGAAAACATAATGTATGCAAAATTCTAATTTCAATGTATATTATAAGGTTATGTGCTATCAAGAATGGCTGTAAGTCTACTTTGGCAATGGGGCAGATCATTGTCTTCTTGGAAGATTTATGCTGACTATATTGAATTTTAACAGAAAGTTTGAGGATAGATGGTCCTTTAGGTCTAATCATTTCTTTTTTATAAATATGGAGCAAAGAACCAAATTCCTATTTCTGCATGTGCCAGATGTTTGACCTCAGACAAGTTAGTTAACCTCTTTGTAAATGTTTTCTCCTATGTAAAATGGAGATGTAGCTGTTAGGGTTGCCATGAGGATTAACTGATTTATTATATGCAAAGCACTTAGAACAATGCCTGGCACAGATAGGTACAATTAAAGGGCTTACTACTAATATTATTGCTACTACTTCTCTACTACTGTTACTGTTGTGTAGTTGCTGTTTCAGGGATCTACAGAAAATCAAAATATGAAAGTTTTACTTACTTTATTTTTTGTTTTTCCACTTTGGTTTTCTTCTAAAGTTAGATTCTCTATTAGATCAAAAAAGTGGTCCAGAAAAGAGAGAGCGAGAGAGAAGAGAGATAGTCCTGGACATAGGACCTGGCAAAGATTTCATGACAAAGACTTCAAAAACAATTGCAACAAAAATAAAAATTGACAAATGGGACCTAATTAAACTGAAGAGCTTATGCATAGCAAAGCAAACTATCAACAAAGTAAACAGACAACCTACAGAATGAGAGAAAATATTCTCAAACTATGCATCAACAAAAGTCTAATGTCAACAATCTATAAAGAACTTAAACAAATTAACAAGCAAAAACAAAACAATCCTATTAAAAAAGGGCAAAGAACATGAACAGACACTTCTCAAAAGGTCTACACATGACCAACAAGCATATGGGAAAATGCTCAATATTAATGATTGTTAGAAAAATGCAAATCAAAGCCACAATGAGATACCATCTCACAACAGTGAAAATAGCTACTATTAAAAAGTCAAAACATAACAGATGCTAGTGAGGCTGAGAATAAAAGGGAATCCTTATACACTGCTGGTGGGAATGTAAATTAGCTCAGCCATTGTGGAAAGGAGTGTGTCAATTTCTCAAATAACTTAGGACAGAATTACCATTCAACCTAGCAATCCCATTATTGGATATATTCCTCAATGAATATACATCATTCTACCATAAAGACAATGCACATACATATCCATCACAGCACTACTCACAATAGCAAAGACATAGAATCAACCTAAATGCCCATTAACAGTAGACTGGATGAAGAAAATGTGGTACATATACACCATGGAATACTATATACACCATGGAATACTACACAGCCATGACAATGAATGAGATCATGTCCTTTGCAGCAACATGGAGGGAGCTGGAGGTTATTATTTGAAGTGAACTAACAACAGACACTAGGGCCTGCTTGAGGGTAGAGGGTAGGAGGAGGGTAAACATTGAAAAAGTACCTATCAGGTACTGTGCTTATTACCAGGGTGATGAAATAATCTGGACACCAAACCCCCATGACATGCACTTTACCTGTATGACAAACCTGCACACGTACCCCTGAACCAAAAATAAAAGTTATAAAAGAAGAAAGATTATAAAGAGAGGGAAGAGGAAAATAAGACACACACACACACACACACACACTGAGAGAGAGAGAGAGAGGAGAAACTTGAAGAAGAATCCAGTTAAGAATTCGGAGGAGGCCGGGCGCGGTGGCTCAAGCCTGTAATCCCAGCACTTTGGGAGGCCGAGGTGGGCGGATCACGAGGTCAGGAGATCGAGACAATCCCACACTAAGACACACACACACACACACACACACTGAGAGAGAGAGAGAGAGGAGAAACTTGAAGAAGAATCCAGTTAAGAATTCGGAGGAGGCCGGGCGC
>NW_012120932.1:1039959-1040269 GCF_000951035.1 Colobus angolensis palliatus
AGGAAAGGAAATGCAATTATGGCATAATGGGGCAGAATGGTGAAAATCCCAGGAGAAGGAGGACTTGGTGATAGCCTTTTCTGATTAAAATAAGAGAAAGGTTTGACTCTGGAGTTTCAGTTGATGGAAACTCAAAAGCAGATTATCTGTTTGTGCATGCATATGATCCATATAGGCTCCAATTGGTATATGTAAACAACTGCCTGCAAAGTTCTCCAAGATTCCATCCCTGCAAAAAGTGACACTAAACTCTCCCTTTCAAGAACTGCAACTGAGGCAGTTTTTCCCCTCTGAGTTCTTCTATGAGTGT
>NW_012120932.1:1040764-1044739 GCF_000951035.1 Colobus angolensis palliatus
ACACAACTTTGGGGGCCATCATGCTGAAGACCTAACAAAATAAACACCATGTTAAATTCTGAGCAAGTTTTATTTTTCTAAAGTTATTTATTTATTTATTTATTTATTTATTTATTTATTTCAGCTGAGAGTAGGCAGGAAAATTGTAGCTCACTCTTAATTATAGAGTTGCAAAAGCAATGCTGTAATTAGAGCTGTGAAAATTGTCTGGCGCCAAATTTTCTTTGTAGTTTGAAGGAGTGAAAAGTCCTATTGACAGTATTTGATATGAGTTTCATCAAAGTACACCAAAGGGATACACTAACTTCTTAATATTTCTCTAACACTTTGAATGGGACAACTGCTAATTGTTATTATTCTAGTATGTGGTGGCCATTTTTAAACATTCAGGCTTGTATTTATAAAAGTTTTGCCGCTTTCATAACTGGAATTTTACATTTAGAAGATTACAGATATGGGCAGGATATAAATACCAACTGAACACTAGAGTCAAAGCTTTTACTCTCAATTTTTATATCACATCAAAAGTATTATCTGCATGTAAATAGTAAACATTCGGTGATTTGTAACTAGTTATCATCTGATCAAACCTCCCAGTTTCAACAAAGGTTATCTAAACTCTGCAAGACAGTTGGCTACTTTGTGTCTAAAAGTGCTTAGGAACTTTCATGGTGGCTTGTCCCGATATTAATTATTTTTACTGAGAGGACAATTAATTCCCTCATCTTTTATAACACCTTCTGAGTCACTTAAGCAGAAGTCTAAAAATAAGAAGATGGATTTAATATCGATTTTGAAATTAAGTTTCTTAACTTGATACTCCTGGTTTTATTAATTTAAACCTAAATATATAGAAATGAAGTTTTTGATGTATTTCTTGTAAAAACTGGCACAGCTCATAGAAATATTAAACAGCAAGAAATTGAATAGATTGGTAGAATGGTAGGAACACTGTTTTCTTTGATTGTTATTTATTATTGTTTATCTTTGTTATTGTTACTTTAGTACATAATCTGAAATAAATTAAACTTTTTAAAGCACAAGAAAAAATATGCAGAATACACAAAATGGGATCCAGAGATATTTATGGAATTTAAGAGGCTATTTTGTTCAATTCCCAAGCCTAGCTCGAAATTTGTTCCAGGCTCAAGGTGCTGCAGTTTTTAGGAATAGCCTTCTTCTATGCAGAAGAAATATGAGAAACTATTGACCAGAAACTTATAATGAAATTAAGGAGGTGTTAATTCTGCTCTGGCCACACTTTAAGGTTCCAGAAAATGGGCTTGCTTTTGTTCCTTTTTATTCAATGTTGTTTAAGAAACAACAAAGAAAGGATTAAAACATATTTGCTTTATGTTAAATAAAAATTAACTCATGCTCTTTTGGAAAGGATACATACCAACCAACTGTCTGGTCTTACTATCCTAGTCAAAGAAATATATGTATTTTTAAATAAAACATTATTGTCTTTATATACAAAATACCAAATCGGAGAAAGCTTTCAAAGTTTTCCCTTCAAATATATCTATTAGAAAATGGTTATTAAAAGAGGGATAATGGTAACTCCACATTTTAACTATTTTACTAAAATATATATTGAAGATGTATTTTATAACGTTATTTATTTCATATATGTAAATATGAGCAGGAGGAATTTGTAGCTCAGGAAACATTCTTTTCCACCCTTTGGTACACAAAGCTGAGGGCCTTTGTTTGACAGCCTTCATGGGCTTTTGTTGCTCAAAGCCCCTTTTCAGGTGTCATTTGACTGTCTCTTAGGAGCCGTTGTTGTTCAAAGTCTTTTCAGTCTCATTTTCTGCTGTTTAGTCTTTTGGGTCTCATTTTCTGCTGTTTGGGCCCGTAGGAACAATTGGTTTTCCAGCCTTTGAAAGAGTTGAAGCCCTCGATTCTCTATCATTCATCCTCAGTTTGTTGCAGATCAGCTAGCTTATACCACATCATACTGCTTTCTGAAACATCTTGTTAAAAGCAGCAAGGAGAAGCCAACAGACTCTGACATATTGACTCCTTTCCAACCACTTCTCCTAGAGCTACACACTCAGTAGGAACTTTGTAAGCCTGCCAAATTATCATAAGCTTCTGCTTTCCCAAATGTTTACTGTGATGTAAAAAGGATTTCCAGTTTTCCTGTTGACTAAATCTGTTTCCTTGTTGCCCAGTTACTGACAGCTGAGCCAAAGTCATGACTTTTATTTATTCATTTTTAGCCCTCCAACTTTAGCATGGCCTTTACACTTAAATTTCTCATGTAAAAGAGCAACGGTTTTTTTCCTTTAATTTCTTTTTTTAGTATTGGCCAATAAAAGTTAAGTATATATTCTTATAATTTTTCATGTAATTGTCTGAAGTATGATATACAGTACCTTTTCAGATATTTTTTAATCTCTCAAGTCATAATGTTAAATATTCTACCTGTTGTAGTTTATAAATATGCAAGATGTGTAAAGACAAGTCATTCTGTTTTTAGACAGTGGTGATTGCAGAGCTTTTTGACGTTTGTTCTTAAAAACGTTTAATTGTACGAAAACTCTTTTATCTCTTATGTTTAATGAAGTAAAACTACACATATGCATTTATGTAAAATAAGTTTGTGACTTTTCAGATTTACTCACTTGAGGGACAAGATGCATTCATGGTACATTAGCAAGAAAATCTATGTGACATTTTAAGAGAAAATCAAGTGAAATCAATGAAATAATTTTGTAAAACTCATCTCATATAGAAGCATATCAGGTCTTTAAAAGTAAATGTCAAAATTAGTTGACAGAACAAAATATTTCACAAAGATGATTTATTTTTTCTCTTCTGTTATTAAATTCAGCCACTTAAAACTACTGAGTAACTTATGTTTGTAAATAAAAGCAATTTTATAATTGAGAAACCAAGATGATTACTATGTAGTGTGACTTCAGAAGTGTTTCAAAATAAAATTCAAGTGCTTTTTTCATAAAAAGAAATTGAATTAAAATTGTAAGAAAGTGTTAGTAAACTGTTTAATGATGAGTTACTGGGATTCAGTGAATGTGGGGGCTATTGGATATTAACAACATGTCCATTGCACAGGCCAGAAGCAGAACTGATGCTAAGAAAGAAAACAAGAGAAATAAACCTTAAAAAGCAGTAAAAATAAAAAGAGAGCATGACTGAAATATACTTAATGTTACCCACAAAAAGGTCAAACCTTCTCAGCAGTATTTTAGTTTAAAGATAATTTTCCTAAAGGCTCGCTTCCCATTTCTGGAATCTGATGGTCCCTAGGAAGCACTTTCCCTTTCAGAACCCAGAGCATTGCCTTTCACCTAGGTACCCATTTCCAAATCTCTGTTCTCAAGAAAGTATTTCATAAAAGTCAAGTATACTTTATATGAACAAGGGCAAATGTGGACACTCCAAGAGGATCTGAATTTCATCTTCTGCCACTAATTTTTTGAATAAAATCTTTATTTTACTTAAATAACCATAAGTATAATAAAATAAGAAAAAAGATTTAAAGAAGCGGAAAAGGTTTTCTTGGTAAAAAAAATTACGCCGTTAAAGACATTCTGGCCAGGCGTGGTGGCTCACACCTGTAATCCCAGCTATTTGGGAGGCTGAGACAGGAAGATTGCTGAGGCCAGGAGTTCAATAACAGCCTGGGCAACGTAAGGATACCCTGTCTCTAAAAATAAATAAATAAACAAAAGCCCCTCTGACTACAAAGCATATGAGATTTAACAGGCTAAATGTCACATGGGAATCCTATTCCTGTTATGTGTACATAATCTTCAGTTAGAAGTAATTCATGACAAGTTACAAAATAAAGAAAGATCTGACCGGGCACGGTAGCTCATGCCCGGAATCCTAGCTCCTTGGGAGGCCGAGACAAGCGGATCACGAGCTCAGGAAATCGAGACCATCCTGGCTAACACGGTGAAACCCCATCTCTACTAAAAATACAAAAAAAAAAAAAAAAAA
>NW_012120932.1:1044814-1095475 GCF_000951035.1 Colobus angolensis palliatus
GCACCACTGCACTCCAGCCTGGGCAACAGTGCCAGGCTCCGTCCCCTGACACCACCTCCCCCCAACACACACACAAAAGTCTTCATGAAATATGCATATACATTAAGAAGCAAAAGAAAAAGAGATTTCTAAAAATAAAAAATTAGCAAAATTCAAAAAAGCAAAATTATCTAATTTTAAAATGGGCAAGATACAAGTATAATATCTCAAACCAAATAACCATGTTTAAAAAACAAAATATATTTTTAAATTTATTATTTATTTCTATATTTTAGTTGTTTTAAAAAATATGCAGCATCTAGATTTCAAGAAACTGCCACCTTCCTACAAATGCAAGGCTGAAAGCAAAGATTATGCAGTTGAGAACAATAGTATTTATTTTATTAAGAATCTTAAATATGAATAGACTTACATTAAAGGAGACCATTGCAAACATCTGTCTTCGCTCCCCGTAATGCTCAAAGAGGAAATCACAGTTAGTGAGCCATCATACTACATGGCTCAGAAGGGCACCCTTGGAGTGTGCCTTTGCTATTACCTAACTATAAAACTTTGGCGATTAAATTCCCAATCTTCAGTTTGTCTCATAAAGATTAAAATGACTCCATGGCTGAGTATTTCTGAGATCAAAATAAACAACACTACCCTAGCACATACTTAGTATAAACGAAGTTATAAAAATGTGAGATTCATAAGGTGAACAGAAAACAACGTTATTCTCTGTTCATATCAATCCAATCTATCCTGACTTTTGGGTAAAATATGAGGCAGGCCTGTGCCTTTTTTGATCATTCCCAGGTTAAAAAAAAAAAAAGAAAAATCCCCTTCAGAATTTTAAAGAAGCAAGGGCACTCTCATTCCATAATTAAACTTATGTTCCACAAAATAGTCAAAACATTGTTTTATTTGAAGTTAGTATCCCCTTCTTCAGATTTGCTTAAAGCACAAACTTGAAATAGAAACAAAGAAACAAGGGTAGGGGAAGCTGGAGGGGAGAGTACGATAGATTTCTTTTGTCCTTGATCTGTCAGCTCCTTTCTCACCTTCCATGACTATTATTTCTTACCCCTCCATGGCCAGAGATGAAAAAAAGAGCTATAATTTAAAAGTAATAAAAGGTCATATTTGCTGTGATTAGTTGAGACATACTCTGGGTTTGGCAGGCATTTATGGGACATGTGATATCAAAGATGCAATCTATGAAAGAAATAATAGATAAATCAGACTTCATTAAAATTATGCACTTCTGCTCTGTGAAAGACACTGTCAAGAGAATAAGTGGATAATCCACAAACAGGGAGAAAATATTTGCAAAAGACACAATTGATAAAGACTATTATCCAAAATAGACAAAGAATTCTTAAAACTCAACACTAAGAAAACAGTACAACTTTACCTGAATAGATATTTTATCAAAGATAAAAAGATAGTAAATGAACATATGTAAAGATGTACCCATCATATTTCATTAGGGAACTGCAAATTGAAATAACAATGAAATACTATGACACATCTATTAGAATGGCGAAAATCCAGAACACAGACAACACTAAATGCTGGAGAGGATGTGTAGCAACAAGAGCTCTCATTCATTAGTGGTGGGAATGCAAAAAAATGGTACAGACACTTTGGAAGACAGTGGGAGTACCTTACAAAACTAAAAATACTCGAGCCACACAGTCCAGTGATTGGGGACTTTGATATTTATCCAAATGAGTTCAAAACTTAGGCCCACACAAAGCCCTACACACACATTTATAGTAGCTTTATTCATACTTGCCAGATTTGGAAGCAACCAAGATGTCCTTCAGTAGGTAAACGGATAAATAAACTGTCATGCATCTGTATCCAAACTATGAATATTATTTACTGCTAAAAATAAATGAGCTATCAAGGCATGAAAAGACATAGAATATTAAAATGCTACAAACTGAATGATTCCAACTATATGGCATTCTAGAAAAGGCAAAACGATGGAGACAGTAAAAAGATCAGTGGTTGCTAGGAGTTAGAGAAAGGAAGGGATGAAGAGGCAGAATACAGATAATTTTTGGACATGAAACTACTCTGTATGATACTTTAACAGTATCATGATACATGTCATTATACACTTATTGAAATACAAAGAATACAAACAATGTACAACACCAAGAGTGAGCAGTAATGTAAACTTCGGGTGATTATGTTTTGTCAATGTAGGTTCATCAACTGTAACAAATGTACCATCCTTGTGGGGGATGTTACATTAGAGGAGACTGTGTGTGTTTGTGCCTGTGTGTGTGTGTGTGTGCGTGTGAGTTTGTGTGTGGTATATGGAAATGCTCTGTACTCTTTGCTCAATTTAGCTGTGAACCTAAAACTGCTCTAAAATTTCAAGTCTATATTTTAAAAGGAAATAAAATTGGAAAAAAATTTCTTTAAAAGCCAGATGTTTGTTAAGGGTTTATAGCAAGTTTTAAGTACTTTAATAAGGATATTACTATCTGTGGACTAAGTTAGAGCTGAATTTTCACTAGAAAATTTGACAATGTGATGAATGCCTATTATATGTTAGTAAATATCAGACCAGGAGCTTTGATATCCCCAGTTGCTTATTTTTTTGTTTGTTTGATTTTGCATTGCTCAACAGAAACACAATATAAAATTCGATTATTTCTAAATTGCCCAAGCTTTTCAGGATGCTTTGAAGTTCATCTTTTAAGTGCATGTGATTTAAACTGAGTTGTTTTTAAGATAAGCTCAAATGATTATCATTGTGGTTTGGGAATTGCTCAAATAATTTCTGGATCCAAATGAATAATGTATATATGTCAGATGAAAGGCAGATTTTATTTTAAAAAGAGTGTGCTGGGGACCCTGGAAAATAGGATATTACCTAGGTGAGCTGCGACTCAGATCCATAAGATAAGCATAAATTAGAAATTAGGGCTAGATATTTCTGAATCTTCAAAAATCTTGAGAAGCACCAAGTCAAGGTTTTTAAAGATAAAGTTGTTCTCACTTTTTAAAAGTTGGAAACCAAATCAATTAAAAAATTAGTACCATTATGTCAAAACACCCGTATGTGCTCTGTGCTCTTTCTGGATCTTGGGCAGCAAGTTTACAACCTTTGATATAGACTCTCTTTGATTAACAAGACCAAAAACAGCCATGTATAAAATAATAACTTATATAATCTACTTCTTTCAGGTTAATTTATTGACATTTGGAAAAATAAAAGTAGGGGATTGGCTACTGAGAATAGCTTGGTCATAATTTTATAAGGGTAAGATTAAGAGATTTTAATTTTTACTTTTATGCCTTCCAATGAACTTCTTTAAGGAATACTTCTAAAGAAATATGTATCTCAAGTTGTCTTCTCTTGATAAAGAGTCTATAACAAGCTATATCAACAACTAGAGGGAGACCTTTCTAAATTTGAATTACTGGTGACATTTTTACTTTGAATTTCAAACTTGTAATTTAAATTTTAAAAAATGATCACTAAATGGCAACTTTCAAGCAAAATCTTTAGTGACAGAATTCTAGATCTTTCTTTATGCTCTCAGATTATTTCTCCTTCCAATTGAAAATATAACCTATTCATTTAAGATTTCTGCCTTTAGGCATGACCAATGATTTTATTTTATTGCAATTGCATTCTATGCAAAACAATGCCATTTTTCTAAAATAAAAATAAGGTAGAATTAAAAATTTTCCAAAATGAAGCAGAATTCTCGAAAATTAAAAGCATGGATACTGATATTTTAAGAAAAAAGAAAAAGCTCAATAGATAATATGAGTAATTAAAAGACAGTTTTGAAAAGGAAGATAATAGCTTCAAAAGGCACAGCACATTTATTATAGACATTTTTAATGGACAGACAATTGAGGCCAAGAAGAAGAGATATTAAAGCATCTCAGGAACAAAACAAGAAACACTTTCCTGGGCTGAAAATGCAATATCCACAGTGAAAAGTCTGAACAATGCAATGCTAAATTAATGAAACAGATCCACATTTAAATACACTTGTTAAGATTTTCAAAAATTGAGGCTAAGGATATCTTTCTAAGTAAAAGAGAGAACTAAAGAAAAATAGGATATATATGAAAGTAAATGTGTTACAGACTTATTTTTATAAGAATGGAAAATAGAAAATAGGAAAAATTTTCTGAAAATTTAATGACAGAGATATTTCCTAAGATGAACCTTTAGTAACAGAATTTACTTGAGTGAATGTTCCAGCAAAATAAGGCATAGACCTATGAATGCAAAAGATAAAGAATATAACTAACCGTTAAAAACTTTTAGCTGGGTTAAAATAACTGGTGAATTTGTGGTTTATATATTTATACCTACAAAAGCTCACAAGGTCAGCAATGAGGACAAGGAAAAGAATGTTTAATACCTAATATCTCATATTATGGAATATCTCATATTATCTTATATAATAGAAACAGAAGCTAATTATAATAATTTAATTTTCAACATTTATTGAAATATGCTATTTCTGGTACTCTCTAGAATTAAGGAGTTAGAATGTGTAAGATCTATCCCTACAGAAACAAACAAAAAAATGGAAAAAGCCAAAGAATGAAAGGGAGGGGGAGAAACAGAAATAAAAATGCAGCCTGATCAAATGAAAAATATAAAACAGATGGCAAAATATGACTAAACATACAAAACAGCACGTTAAATGTGAATGTGTCTATCAAGAGAAACAAACTTTCTGATTGTAAATATTATTTTATTTAAAGCTAGATATATGCTCTTTAACTTCTCCCCAAATCCTGAAATACATAAATTAATTAATACAAAAATCAAAATGTAATTGAGTAGTGAAAACCCAGATGACAGAAAACATATAATAAACACATTCTGACCCAAAATGTGATACATTTAATAATAATCAATGAAACATGTCATCAGTGTATTATCTGACACTTACATTTTTACTTATTTTAATTAACACGTGAGAACGATTGTACTTTATGCTGCAATCTCGGATGTCAGGTCCTTGGGTTCAAACCTTGTCTACAGCTTGGTAGCTGCTTAATATTTAATACGAATATCCAGATGAATCGAATAATAATACAGAAAAATCCAAAGTGTTAACACAAAGACACTTGGAAAGCTCTACTAGATCAATGCCATTCTAAAAATTGGAAAGATAACTTATTCCTATACAAATCCTTTAATCATGTAACTGTCCGTATGAGAAAAAATAATTCTTCAAGAAACAGAAATTTTCTCTGTTATTTACATCATTATGTAGGCTGAAACTTTACAATGCTATATGACCAAGAGAAGACAGAGAAATAATAGACTAAGAAACTTTGGGAACATAAATTAAAACATCCAATATTAATATTGGAATTCAAAAGGAACAGTATAATAAAAGAACAATTATCATTTACCAACAGTGATATAATTCACAAATGCAATGGCATCCAATAGTGAACTATGACTCACTACATTAACAATTTACTAAACATAATCAATGATCTGTGTACCTTTCTCAATAGGTACAAAGAATGTATTCAAAACCTTAAAAAAAACTTTTTAGTAAACTACAGTAAAAAAAAGTCTCTATTTTGCTAAGGAATATCTTGTAAAATAAGAGCATTATACTTAATTGTCAAACATTAAAACTGTTTTCATTAATTTGAAGAGCACGGCAAGGACCACCATTACTAATTGGCTTCGTAGCGAAGACCATAACTAGTGAAATAAGACACACATACACACACAAGAAGTATAAATTTAGAAAAGAAAGTAAAATTTTCTTACTTTCTGTAGATCACATGGTTGTATTAATAGGAAAATATTATTATGCAAACAAGAAACTTGGAGAATTGGTTAAAGTTCGATAAAAATAAAATGTCACCTTCTTCACTACCAAATCTCAAAATAAAAAATTGTAATAGGAAAAATAATTTTTCCACAAACTTACAAAATCTATAAATACATAACATAAATTTGAAAAGGTATGTGCAAGTATTTAAACTATTTAAAATATTGAAGGACATAAGATACCTCAACAAGACACACCATTATGATAAAGGGTTAATTCTTTTAAGTAACCTAAAAACATAACCCTAAGCAAAACTTCAGAGTTAATCTTGAGAACTAAAAATGCAAGAATAACACTACAATTTTGAAAAAAAAAAAAAGGAATAACAATAAGGGTATTTTCCATTTTTATTTTAAGACATGTTATCAAACTACAGTGCATCCATGTGCACAGAAAAAAATGGACTAGAAGGGAAAATGAGGGGAGGAAAAGGCTTAGATATCACCGGGAGTTTCCTTTGTTATTAAGACAGAATTTCAAACCAGTGGAGGAATATGCATTTTGATCAGGGATATGTGTCTGTGTGACTTGTGTATATCCACTTATGTATACATTCATTATATATCTATATCTATCTGTATGTATCTTTATTCTGTCTATACCTATATTTATTTAATGTTTATTTTTTCAGCCTTGCTTATGAAAGTGAAAAATTTTTAAAAGATTGACACCTGACATGTATTCTTTTTAGGATTCTCTTTGCAAGGAGGATTATATGAACTTTGTGTTTACTCATCTAAATTAGCAAAGTAGATTCCTGTGAAAGTCTTGTTAGAATTAACCAGCTGTCATCATGTCATATCCTTATAATCAACATGAAACTTTGGCTTCTGCAACCACCATACCTCTAATAACTGTAACCAGTAGAGTAGAGGAAGGCTTAGCTATCCTCATTTTAATTTTACTTCTGAACTTTTATTATTGTCTTTCATTATGTCAAGCAGGTGGAATGAATAATAGTCCTCATCTGTGACATTCAGTGGCTTGTGAAATTCTAAGGCTGATTTAGTGTGATGCTATTGGCCTACATCCCATATGTTATTCTGTGGTTCACAAAAATAATACTGTTTATCATATTTCATTCCAAGATTTAATCTTCTGAAGTCATATTGCTGCTGTACCATACAAATAATATAATTACACATATTTCCACTTTTAATTCCAATTTGCAACCGTGAGTGGTCTAAGGTGTCTACGTTTCTAATCTGCATGTATATTTCAAAGATTAGAAAAGCTACGTTTAAAGTGAATTTAATATTGACAGCAGACTGACACTTAGTGGTCTCCTGAAGGACTATTCTAATAAAGCTGGCATGTTTTTGCTTCAGAGAAACTAACAACAATTAGTAAATTAATTGATCAATTTCTGGTGCCTGACTTATTGATCCATGAAGTGAGCACAGGATTTTTATCATGTGACTCTCCTGGGGACTAAGAACAGTACTCATCAATGCATTATTCTCTCAGAAGAGAAAATGAAGCAGTAGAGAAAATACAAAAACTCAGTCACTTGAGGCCTATGGAGAGTATTAAACTCTTACTGCTTGGCAGGCAATTAATAAAGAGGATAGCAACTAGGTATCTGTGTCCCTGAATAACCATATTATGTTCATCTTTGTTTCAAATAACATTAATTATGGCTTCCTTCTCCCCCTCTACTTCCTCTACTTCCTCACTGACACGTGTGCACACATATTCCAACAGATGCACCTGAAAATTGAATTCATGGAGGCTTTTGGTGTACTTGATAATGCCCACTGACATATTGATCTAAGTAGGTCATATTAGGGTGGATATTATAAGATTCAATGTTTCTTCTGTTAGCTTTGTTGTTGTTTTGTTGTTGAGACAGAGTCTCACACTGTCTTCTGGGCTGGAGTGCAGTGGCACAATCTGGGCTCACAGCAACCTCCGCCTTCTAGGTTCAAGTGATCCTCCTGCCTCAGCCTCCCAAGTAGCTTGGATTACAGGCGCCCACCACCTTGCCCTGCTCATTTTTTGTATTTTTAGTAGAGATGAGGTTTCACTATGTTGGCCAGGCTGGTCTCAAACACCTGACCTCATGATCCACCCTCCTTGGCCTCCTGAAGTGCTAGGATCACAGGCGTGAGCCACCACCCCCAGCCTCTTTTAGTGTTTTAAAAATTAATTATATCGTTGATTTTTATAGGTCATAAAACATGTAAAAAACCCTTTGGGCCTCACAGAACCATGGGAAACTGATCTCTTGTGTTTTTCCACTAGAGTTTTCCTTGATGGTTTTCATGTTTGTGTCCATAAAATGTTTCTGTCCAATCTTTTGCTTTAAACAAGCATTTTCAGATTCATCATGTATCTGCATTGGTCCTATCCCTCACAGAAATTAAAAAAAAATTACAAATTGCAGTGAAAAAATTGTATCTTTAAAAGTTATTATTTTTATTCTTGTAAAAATTTGTATAGTTTAAAGCTTCTTGTCATCCCTTTTCTCTTATAAATTTATCCATATTTGTCTTATTTTTTATTTGATTTGATTTCCATGTCACTATCCCTATTAGTACACTAAAATTAATTTCCATATTACCCAATGATTAACTTGGTCCTATCTTCTATGTATTTAGGAATACATATCAAATATAATCTTCAGCAAATGCTACAGTTTTATATATGAAAGGGATACAACTTCTGCTTTTCCTAATTAAAGGTAAATATACATTAACTTCAGTGAGTGTTTCTATTATCTTATAGCCTGAGTGACTTCTTGTCTGTGTGTGGGTATGTGTGTGGCTGTATGTTGTTTACAAATTATCCATTTCTAAGGAGACTTTGAGTAATTCACACATTAAAACACATTGTGAGAAAAAGCAAATTGAGGGGTTAACAAAAATGGAATACATTTATCGCAAACAGAAGGAGTAAATGTTTCTAAACACTTGCGATAAATTGATAGCTACAACATGGCACTAAAATGTATTCTTAGTTTTCTTGAAATAAAGGAGAAAACATATTGGATTCTAACCTTTCATTTGAAACCATATGTGTGCATCCACGAAGACAAAATATATCTGGATCAAGGAAGGTACAAGGGAAAACAAAATCTATTCAATAAACATGCAATGAAAGTCTGCATTTAAGAGGTATATGTGATAAAAGTACAAATCTCAGAAAAGTCCAACATTAAAAATAAAAACCCCACTTATTTAAAGATCCAAAATTCCTTTGTAGGAAATGAAGGATTTTGGTAATCTTAATCAGACAAAGTATACCAATATTAGGATAAAAAATAAAGAGAAAAACAAAACAATTAACAAAAAATCATTACAAAATTAGAGATAAAAGCACTTCCAATTCCTGAGAACTCATCTCAGGATAGTAGAAAGTGTACCCAGCTACTGTAGTCAGAACACAAGTTTTAAGGGTTTGAAAATTACTAAGAGAACTAAACACAATGGTACCTCTTAAACAGACTTTTTGGAATAGCCTCACTGACATGTTTTAAATTCTTCAAAGAAAAGAGATACATGTTTTCATTAAGTTTGGTTGAAAAAGAAGATAAATTAGAAAGTAGCTATTCTATTACTCTCTGGGACCGAGTAGAAATTTCCCAAGGTGAGTAAGGGCAGAGTTAGGGCAGAAACTGGCTGCAAAGGTGGGTGCAGGTTATTGAACAGAAGGGAAAGCGGCCAGGCGCGGTGGCTCAAGCCTGTAATCCCAGCACTTTGGGAGGCCGAGACGGGCGGATCACGAGGTCAGGAGATCGAGACCATCCTGGCTAACACGGTGAAACCCCGTCTCTACTAAAAATACAAAAAAAACTAGCCGGGCGAGGTGGCGGGCGCCTGTAGTCCCAGCTACTTGGGAGGCTGAGGCAGGAGAATGGCGTAAACCCGGGAGGCGGAGCTTGCAGTGAGCTGAGATCCGGCCACCGCACTCCAGCCTGGGCGACAGAGCGAGACTCCGCCTCAAAAAAAAAAAGAAGGGAAAGCCTGCTATGTGTCTCCAAAGCGAAGCCTGCTATGGTGATCAAGTTAAAAAAAATTGAGAAAAGAAAACTACACTAGAAAGAAGATGGGGCAATTAACATGATGGATACTACTATATGAAAAACAGAAGGTGGAAAGGAGGAAACAAACAAACAAAAAAGAAAAATAAAAATTAGAATGATTAAGACATTACTATAAAATGTCTTGATGTCTGATAGTATAATTCCTCTTTCTGTTCTTCAAGACGGCCATAGTTATTTTTGGTACTGTCTACTTTCTGGAAAATTTTAGAAACTTGTATTAATTTCTAAAAAAAACAAATGCTATATTGACTGGATTTGCATTAAATCGATAATCTATTGATAAATATGGGAAGAAATGACCTTTTTTTACACTTTTCACTACAAGAGCATCAATTTAGATCTTCATTAGTTTTCTTCAAAAATATTTTATAATTTTCAGGTGGATATAATATACATTTTTCCCATTTCCTTAAAATTTATAAATATTGATATACATGGTATGAATTTAAAAATAGCATTTTCTATATATAGCAGATATGCTATCCATAAAGATGATTTCAAAATTGATACTATACAAAAATAGCATTTTCTTTTCACTTTCTATTCTATTTCTACTCATTTTCTATTCATTTTTGTTTGAGAGCTCTTTATTTTATTTCTTAAATTTTAATTGGTCTGTTTTTACTATTATTAACTTTCTCTAGTTTTATTTTTCTAATAAGTATTCCATCTAGTAGTTGAAATTTATTTGCATAGTTTTGTTCAAACAATATTAAAATTTTCTCTTTTGAGGGTTTTTTCTTTTATGCAATTTACTAATTTTCATCAACTAGATCTTTCACGGATAGAAAGTGAATAGAAAATGCTATTTCTAAATTCATACCATGTATATTAATAGCATATAGCTATATGCTATATATAAAGATGACTTCAAAATTGTTACAAATGTATGGGCACATATATTGATCACGTTGATGAATTCAGACAGGATTATCTCACTCAAACAAAATTATTTAGGTTAGCCAGTAAATTTCAACACTATGTTATTTATAATATCAAAACCTAAAAAGCAAAAAGATATATAGAGGTTAAAAAGGAGAATGTTCAAGTATATACTACAGAAATGCAGAAACAAACAAATAAGAACGTTCTTTTTTAATGGAAAAATAATGGACGAGATAGAAATTAAGACTACAGATTTCAGAACAGAATAACAATGATGCTTCTTAAATGCTAAGGGCTGTCATTCACACTGCAGATAAATTTTTGTTCCCAATAACTCAAAAATTATCAGGAAGCAAAAACTACAAGAAATGAAACAGTAGCACATTAAAAGTAGCAGACATTAATACACTTCTCACAATCCATGAAAGATCTACTTGATGAAAATTAGCAAAATGCATGGAACAAATAACCCTCGAAAGAGAAAATTTAAATATTATTTGAATAAAACTATGCAAATAAATGTGGACTACTAGATGAAACACTTATCAGAAAAATAAAATTAGAGAAAGATGATCATAGTAAAATCAGACCGATTAAAATTGAAGTAATAAAATAAAGAGATCCCCAACAAAAATATCACAAGGGCCAGATGTTTTTTTCAGAGAAATTCTACCAATCCCTTAAAAGATCAAGCAGTGCCAATATTGCTTAAAGTATTCAGAACATACAAAAAGAAGGGAAACTTTTGTATTTACTTAAAGGAGTGAGTGTGATGTTAATTGTCCAACATGAAAAAAGATATTTAGCAACTTAGTAGCATTAACTATAGAGTTAAGATCCAGTATAATTAATATGATTGGATATTTTGAGTGAGAAATATCCTAAGACAAAATAACAAAAATTATAACTCTCAATGGATAAACAAAATTTGATTTTGCATTTCTACAATCCAAAATTATACAACATCTGAAGAACAAAGAGAATAAAACACAATCTTATGGGGAAAAAATAAATCAAATCTGTTCCTGTGATGAACCACATATTGTATATAACAGACAAAAAACTAAAGCACTTAATACATGCACACACACACAATGGAATAAAACAAAACATGTTTTTAATGATTATAATCTCAGTATTGAGATTGAATGAATAAATAGAAATTCTCAGTAGAGATATAAATCCCTAGTAAAGAAAGAGTATAAAAGAATCAAGGGAAATTTTAGAACTGAAAATACAACTGACAAAATAAAAAATTTAAAAATACTAAATGGACTTGATACTCCAAAAAAATGACAGAGCAAAGAGTAAAGTTGAAGATAGAACAATGTTAAGTAATCTAAGGTAAAAAAACAATGAAACAAAGGCTTGAAGCAAAATGAAGAAATTCTTATGGAACTGTTCGATATCAAATTGTTAGATGTATGCATTTGGTATTCCAAAGAGAGAATAGATGGAAAAATAGGGGAGAAAATGTATGTATGAAAAAATAATGGCCAAAAAACCCTGAATTTTATAAAAACACAAATTTACAGATGTGATATGCTAAATGAAATGTAAATTAAATAAACACAAAGAAGCCCACACCTAGGTATATCATTGTTAAGCTTTTGAAAACCAAGTATAAACATCAAATCTTTAATGTGCCACGAAAATTACTGAAATTACGTACAAGAAAGCTAAATTCAATTAAGGCTGACTTATCACTAGAAGTCATGGAGAGTGATAAGGTAGACTCTGAGAGTAGAAGAACATTTGTAAGTGTTAAAAAAAAACAATCACCCCAGAACTACATACCTAGAGAAGGTATCATTCAAGAATAAAGGTGATTTCCAATTAAGTTAATTTTATTTCAGAACTAAGTTAAAGATTATTTATGACTACAAATTTCTCCAGAAACACATATGTTAAAATTCACAATAGTTCAATAAAATATTATCAGGTTTGCAAGGGAGCAGGAAAATACAATCTGGAAAGAAGGGGAAAAAAAATGAATAAAAAGGTATTAAGATTGACAGCGATTGAAGTTAGGAGAGAAATAACTTAAAACAGAAATTATTACTATATCCCATATCTTAAAAAATTAGTAAAATCATGGCCTATATAAGTATGGCCTATTTCAAACGTGTAGATGTAAACACTACAATGTCTAAGGTGAAAAATACAATAGATGGGATTAAAAGCATATTAAAAATTGCAAAAGGTAACTTCAGTGAATTTGAAGACATATCGAAAGAAAATATTCAAAATAAAATACGTAGGGTAAAATGACTGACAAAAACAATCAAACACACACACACACACACACACACAACACCATGACACCATGGGGTCTGTGGGCCAATTCAAGCAGGCTAATATAGGTGAAATTAGATCCCTCCAAAAGAGAAAAAAATGCAATAAATATACACTTTAAATAAATAATGCCCAAATATTTTCAGAATTTGGAAAACTCAATGAAACCTAAGCTCAGGACACACGAAGGAAACTAGCTTAAGACACATAATAACTAAAGTTCTTAAAACAATTGATAAAGAGAAAATTTTAATAGTAGCCAGGGGGAAAAAAATATTTCACACGGAGAAAGATAATGATGATAGCAGATTTCTTGCTGGAAAAAAATGCAAGTGAGAAAACAGTGGATGGTGTCTTTCCAGAAAGAAAGGTATGCCATTCTAGAACTCTGTACTCAGCAAAAGTTGGTAACTTTCTATGTCATCTAATATATGGCCTGAACATGATTCTTAGGTATAGAATATATTTCATTTAGAGCCCAAGGATGCCTTTCAGGTAGTTGTTTTATTCTTTGTATGAAGAGATGGAAGATCTAGAACATTCATAACTTAATTGGAGGTAAATTAACTTACACATGGTCGTTGCCATTTCACTCCTAAAAATATTACTGAAGTGGCAGTTCCCTGAATGTTAGAGACATTATCTTGTACCCTCTGGAGCTCCTGTGTCTTACCCAGGGTTTCAGTGTACTACCTCTTGCTGTCTAATCAATATATCCTTGAAGCAATGGGTTAGTTTGATGTTTAGTGAGATCACCAGTTTGTCCAGATCTCTTTAGTCTATATTATGACAAAAGTAGGAGAATTATTATAACTCTAAGGCAAAAGTCTAAATGAATATTTTTATTTGTCCCACTAGAATGGGAGCAGTTTCTTAACTGGAATGGAAGAGAACACACTATGTAAATCAACAGCATGTACCCTGTACTTGAGTCCGTATTAATCTGCTCTAGCAGTAATATCACAGCAGCTGCTAACAAGGATACTGCTTGACGAAGACTGTGTAGTCTACAGTCTGAAGAATTCTCTCAGTTCCTTCAGAGGCCAGATTGGTTAGTTAAACTTAGATAAGACAGGGACAACTGATCCTACTTTCTTTAGGTCCTTAATGGTGACACCAATATTTATCATCCCACAACCCTAATATACAATATTGTTTTTTATATACTTTCTAGTCAGGGGCAGGGCTGATAACAGTTTCAGAGATTTCCACACATGCCTGGGAACTACTGTGGTGTTTTCTCCAACGGCCAAGCACATCGATTCCAATTATGCACTAAGGTACTGAAGAAATGATCCCTGGGAGGGTTCACAGACTTAGTGGGCCCCTGTAAAATAGAGTTTAGCCAGGACATTTTTCATTAGCTGGTCCCATACACACCCACTTTAACAATGAGGCCGTGATGGTGATTTGGGTTTCCAGATATGAATACCAACTCAAACACAGTGTTCAATCATCTTGGAAATATATTATTCTCCTTTCTCTAACATTCAGTCACCACAGCGAATGACCACAGGTCCCACTGGTGAAGGCATGTGGAAATCATTGTGGTAAATACTTGTCATAGTGGTACAGTGTTTTTTCTCTTAGGATCATGGCCACCTCTTCAGACAACTGGTTCTAGTTCTAAATATTGCTAATGTTTAGCAACTGAGCAAAGGAGCAAGACTTTTTTTTCTTTCTTTTATTTTTTTATTATACTTTAAGTTCTAGGGTACATGTGCATAACGTGCAGGTTACATATGCATACATGAACCATGATGGTGTGCTGCACCCTTTAAGTCATCATTTACATTAGGTATATCTCCTAATGCTATCACTCTCCTTTCCCCCCACCCCACGACAGACAGCGTGGCGATTCCTCAAGGATCTAGAACTAGAAATACCATTTGACCCAGCCATCCCATTACTGGGTAGATACCCAAAGGATTATGAATCATGCTGCTATAAAGACACATACACAAGTATGTTTACTGTGACACTATTCACAATAGCAAAGACTTGGAACCAACCCAAATGCCCATCAATGATAGTCTGGATTAAGACTTTTAAATAGAGCGGCCACACTCAGTGGGTAGATTCTTTATTATTTCTTTCCATTTGATCTTAGATGCTAAGTAGTAACCCATTGTACTTGCTCCTAGAGACAGCATGCTTTATTAACCATCTCCCATAACTCTCTGAGAATCAAATCTCCTTGGCGGCCCCTCTGACTTTTCCGGTCATGAAGATAATTGCAGTTCATGTTTTCTGGCTAAGTGAAGTCACTTGCCCTCTATTACTTTGGGGCTCTACCTTTCCCTTGAGTTTGAGCAAACACGGATCTGTGATTGCCTTTCCTATCATCAATCATGGCTGACAGAAGAGAGTGATGTTGGCACTTTTCACATTCCCAGTGATGTTGGCACTTTTCACATCATCACATTTTTGATTGTATCAGTAAATGGAGGGTTATTTATGTCCTCCCAAGGGACATTGTCCTTTGGTGAACCTTCTGGCCTTTACATAATGTATCCATTCCAGCATGTCCATTTTCCTTAGCCTCTATTTTTTCCTCTCCTATCTGACAAGACAGTTAAGACCTTTCCATTTTGCTGAGTGCTGGCCATCACATTCGCCAAAATTATAGATGCCATCCCAAAAGCAAGTTTTTCTAGCCGCACCCCCACCAAACCCAGGGTTCTTGTTACGATGGTAAAACCCATGTCCTGTTAGGAACAACAACAACAACAAAAAAAACCCTAAAAACATTCTTTTTATCCAGCAGTATGTCCAGCTTCCTTAATGAAGCAACCTTCAAAATCAAATTCCAGGAGCACTCTACTGGCTCATGTTGGTACCCGCTCACTAATTCTTGCAACACTTTTGGTGTATAGGCTTTTTCCTCTCTCATCAGGCCTGGCACATGACCAGAGATCAATGCCAAGTACTACTGATAAAACATTTTAATAGATTCCTACATTGGGATCAGACAATTATCCCAGCCCATCCAATATTACTCTATCTCCAAAGATAAACATTTTTTTTTCCTGATTTCCTATTACTTTTAAATGAGATTTAAATAAAGAACTAGATATGACATATCTGATTTCTTGGACAACCTTGAATTTTACTTGTGCTGGTTGAAATATGAAGATAGAGCACCACCATACTTCAAGTCATTTGACCTTGTTTGGATGTCCATGTCTGCCACTTACAGGTTTTGAACTTTGCCAACACATTTAAACCCCATAAGCCTTAGTTTCTTATTTTACCCAATGTTATCTTTTCTGCTTTAGGTAATATGAAGGTTTATCTAATGAGAAAGGAGTGAAAATAAAGAGAACTTGGCTTATGGATACAAAAATACAGTTAGAAGGAATAAGTTATGCTGTTTGATAGTACAGTGGGGAAATTATAGTTAACAATAGTTTATCATGAATCTCAAAAGAGCTGGAAGAGAAAATTGCAATATTCGAATACAAAGAAAAATGTTTGAGGTCATGGATAAATATTCATCCATCTGGACTTGATCATTTCATATCGTACATATATATCAAAATATCTCACATATCACAGAAATATGTGCAGCCATGATATATCAATAAAAATACAAAAATAAAAAAATACTAATTTTTAAGGTTTTAAACTATACAATGTATCAGGCAAAAAAGTATCGCATTGGGTGCCATGTAAAAAAGAATCATACTGAAAGAAGAAATCTCATAC
The DNA here is from genome assembly GCF_000951035.1 of Colobus angolensis palliatus. NCBI lineage: Eukaryota > Metazoa > Chordata > Mammalia > Primates > Cercopithecidae > Colobus > Colobus angolensis. Next base: position 1,061,582 of record NW_012120932.1, read on the forward strand.
AGAAAAGACCCATATTAGATTAAACCTTGTAAATATGAAGTGAGATTAAATTTAATATATACACAAGCAGTGCCATATTTTTAGGTGTTTGGGGTGTCTAATAGTTAGTGGTCATTGATTTACATTTAATGAATGAAGGCCTGTCAATGTACTAGCCAAAATAGTTGTTTCTTAAGATCCATGTTGAAGAATGTAACAAAATCCAGAGTATTTCCCCAATATCCAATTTTATTCATCATGTTTATTTATTTAAATCACTGTCTAAAAATACGAACAAATTACAGATTAGCCATTAGCACCTGTTAAGAAGCCTTATTAATTATGTTAACTAGTTACTGCCAAAAATGATAATTCTTTGGAAATAGGAAAATTACTAAACTAATTTTTACTTGATGTAATAATGATGATTAATGACTCAGAAAAGTATCTTATTTTGTGTCCTGTTACTGTATATATTTCAACCATTTAATTTAGCTTTCCAATGCTTACTCCCACTTTGATCCCACCACCCCATTGCTTTAATCATACTTCCTAAAATATTATTTTCTCCACTTATATAAAAGACGTAGCTCAATTTACATGTTTTTTATTATGCCTTATTATTCACTGACTGTTTTCTTGAATAACCATTGTTTTCCCAGCTATGCTGCACATTTTTAGGAAATATTGATCACATATGATATAATTTTTATGTATAATCTGTGTGCTTAATCTGGTTATATATCCACATATAGATGAATATTTTTGGAAAAATTGAAGGAGAATAATGACATTGCTAAATGTCTGAGACAAAGAGTACTATATTGTCCTTTGCCAAGACAATGGCAGCTCAATACACAAAGTATTTTAAGAGAGAGATTAAATGAGGTTAAAAACCACCAAAGAATTCTTTTCCTGGTTTTAATTTTTGAAAGTAACAGAAAAGAAACAAATTCATTAATGCTAAAAATACTGATAAATATATTCCAAAATTACTCTAATGGTTTTATTCACTTGTACTTTATTAGAAACTAAATAGAATACTGAGCTGTTCTCATGTCTCTCTTTTCATCACTTTCCCCACTGCAATAAGAGAATAAAGACAACAGGGCTTTTAAAAATTCCTTTAAGTATTCAGGAGACATGTATCAGGGATTACAGTGTAATTCTAAATAACTGATGGTTATACTAAAACATACAATATTAACAATATTAACATTATTGGTTCAAGAATGAAAGTTCCTTTTACTTGTTACACAGTTCATGTTATTAATCAGGAAGTAAGCACCTACTATGATTAAAAGTATGATTTACACTGATCACAATGAAGAAATGTGGCAAATACCTCACTAACAAAGTGATTAAGGTTAACATCACCAATAATAAGTCATGTTAATAGCATATATCAGTTGATGTGATGTGATGAAAGGGCACTTCATCTCTATGGTATTCTCCCTATAAATGTATAGCCCCAGCCCATTTACAAGAAACCATCACAGGAACCAGAATTGAGAGGTGATTTACAAAATGCATATCTGACCAACAGTCTTCAAAAATGTTAAGGTCATGAAGGACAAGGAATGACTAAGAAACCATCACATGTTAGAGGAGACTGGGAGACATGATGACAAAAAACAATATGGTATCCTGCATTTGATCCTGAACAGGAAAAAGACACAAGTGTAAAAATTCATTAGTGATAGCTGCATAAAGTCTGATTGCTTAGTTAGTCATAATGCACCAATGTTAAATTCTTAGTTTTAATAAATGTAGCATGGTTATGTAAGATGCTGATATCAGAGGAAGCTGTAAAAATGGTACGCAGGAACTGTCTGTACTGCCTTTGCAACTCTTTTGTGAATTTAAAATAATTTAAATATAAAAACTTTTAAAAATAAGAAAGGCTTTAAATAGGCAATAAAAGCTATTATTTATAACATTTGTCTAGCCAACAACAAAGATCCCACAGTTTATCATAAATGCCATTTATATTGAACTAGGAAATGTTTGCATAGAATGAAAGCTATTTGAAAACCCGAGAACTCTTTTATTAGAGAAAATTCATACAACCTAATAAGGGCACCCAGATTATTATAGAGCTGATTTGTCCAAATTTATTCTATATTAAGTGTGTTTTGATTTTTACTAAAAGTCTATAAATTTTTAAATTCTTTTGAATGTCACATGTAAACAAGCAGAATAAATAATTGCCCCAATGAAGAATTATCCAAGAAATGTAAATAAAATATGAATAATTTAAAAATCAGATGCTGAAGCAGATTGCTACAAAGGGTATAATGATTTAGCAAAATATTTGTTCATATACTCATTCGTCATCCATTCTAATTGCTGAAGACTGCATCAGTCACTGTTTTAAGTTCCAAAGATCCAGAGCCAGAAGTGAAAACAAGAGATAAGATTCTGTTGTCATTAAAATTATATTCTAGTAAGAGTAGTTGAAGAGAAGACATAAAGAAACAAGAAGATAGATAATTTCAGATAAAAATAAGGGTTAAGAAGAAAGTAACAAGTATGACTCTACAGAAATTAATAATGGGAGGTATTATGTAATAGACATAAAAGAGGTTTTTTTGAGAAGATGATTTTGAGGTAATGACTTAAATAGAGAAAAAAACTTCAATCAATTGAGAATCCAGAGATAAATTATCTAAGAGGAGGAACAAAACAGATTTCTTGAGGCATAGAAAAATTTTACATCATACCAGTGAAGATCCTGGCAGAAAAGAAAATTCCACTAAGATGGATTCAATGAAGAGAGTACCTACAGAGGAGTGGTAGTATATTTACTCACCTCCCTTAGGCAAGAAGAATAATCAAAAGAAATACAGTTCCTGGAGCCCAGTAATACCCGGAATCTTAAATCTTCAGGTAGGGGAGCCACATGGCAAGAGCTATAACTTGGAAAGACCCAATAACCAACCAGAAGCTCTATGTCAAAGCAGAGATGGATAAAATAAGAAATCACCTACCTTATCTCTCATTGCCTTCAGATCTTCTGCTCTTGTGTCCTTTTGAACTCACATATTGTTCTCCTTACAGGTCACACTGCTTAGTAGATAGACACAGAAGGAAAAGAAATGGATCAGCAAGTGCAAATTGAAAATTAACAACACAAGATATTTGAAGAGAAAATTCTAGAGTGACAGAAGCATAATACTGTAAGAAAATGTTATAAAACACATCAAAGTTTTAGAGGTCAGCTTAAGCTACAGGGAGGAGTTTGGACTTTGAGCACTGGAAAGCTACTGAGAAGTGTATATTTAGAAATTCAAGGAGTGTTCTGGCGTAATCAAGAGGCATAAAATATGCTTCAAAGTAAATTGGAAATAAGAGTAGAGAGGGAAGATATTGATCATCTAGATGACGAAAAAGGAAGAGGAATTTTTGTATAACACTAATGGCTGCATGTCTTGGATTGTAAATTCCCTAAGAGTATATGTCTATATGATGTGGTATCATCTACATATACATAGGTTATAGAATCAGAGGAATTAAAACCAAAATAAAGTTACAGGTTATCTTTTAAATAACTCATTTTCAGCTAAGATGACTCAGTCAGCACGTACTTTAGTAATGCCCAACTTTACTAAATAGTTTGTGATAGTTTGTGATAAAGCTATTATTGAAAGATATTTCTTTATTTCAAGAACAGTGACATAAATATCCATAAATGTTACTGTGCTCTTCTGAATCTACTGAATAACGATCTGGTCACAGATACTTATTGATGAAAATCTAAGTACATAAAATATATTACTCAATCATTATATCTAACCAGTGTTGTAAAATTTAACTTACATCATTAGAAATCATTTCTTAGAGTTAATTTGTTCACTTCTGCAGTGTTTTACTATTTCAGCCAAAACTTCCTAACTTTGACATTTTCTGAAAAGATAGAAATAGTATTAAAAGAATTATCAAAAATGTGTAGTAGGGAGCAGGGTTATCTTCAAATTATTTCTTCTAATCTAATACAAATAACAAATTCTACTTTTCTATGGTGTTACAATTCACATCATTGAAATCAGACTTTCCATGATAAAAAGCAGATTTTTATGCATTAGCACAAAGGCACAGTGGTTATAAAAAATATTTTTGGCAAAATAAATAGAGGTATCTTGAGTATCAATAAAAATGTATTATAAAGCAAAGTGTATTTAACTATTGGACAATGGACAATGTGGAGCTATAATCCTGAACTTTATAGTAAGTCTTGAATTCATGTAGGGTGAATACACCCATTTTGTACTTCTGCATAATTGTTTATCTATTGAAGCTCCTTTATAATTATTAAAATGATCTGTACATTTAAATGCAGCTCCAATCCAAATCCCATCAAGATTTTTAGTGATACAGAAAAGCTGATTCTAAAATTTATGTGGAAAGATCAAAGAGCTTCAATAGAAAAACAATTTTACAGAAGTACAAAGTGGGAAATTCACCCTACATTTTTTTTTTTAAAGACAGAGTCTTGTCTTGTAACCCAGGCTGGAGTGCAGTGGCCGGATCTCAGCTCACTGCAAGCTCCGCCTCCTGGGCTTATGCCATTCTCCTGCCTCAGCCTCCCAAGTAGCTGGGACTACAGGCGCCCGCCACGTCGCCCGGCTAGTTTTTTGTATTTTTTTGTAGAGACGGGGTTTCACCGTTTTAGCCAGGATGGTCTCGATCTCCTGACCTCGTGAACCGCCCGTCTCGGCCTCCCAAAGTGCTGGGATTACAGGCTTGAGCCACCGCGCCCGGCCTCACCCTACATTTTTACTGATACTCAAGACAACTCAATTTTCTGGAAAAGATTTTGCAGAGTTCACATTATTTTTTCCTTAAAAAGTTTGGTAGAATTTGCCAGTAACGTCACTTAGGCCATCACTTTATTCTATTTTTGTTTTCCTGAAAGCATTCAAACTGTGAGTTCAATGTATTCATGCAATTTTTTTGGGTATTCTATTTTTTCTTCAGTGAGTTTTGGTCATTTATATTATTCAAGAAATTTATTTTGTCTTAATTGTGAAATTATGAAGATAGATTTGTTCATAGTATTTTGGAACCATTTTAATGTGTATAGGGCCAGGAGTAATGACTTTGGTTTTTTCCTGAGATTTATGATTTATAATTATTAATTTCTTTTATTAGATTCCTAATCATCTCTCTTTTTTCTTGGTTGGGATAGATGGAGATTTATTCATTTTACTGATTCTTTTTCCAAAAATCCAGCTGTAGATTTTATTGATTTTTCTCGATTTGTGTTCATTTTACATTTCATTAATTTTCACTGTTTATTCTTTCTTCTGTTGGCTTTTGTTTATTTTCTCATTTTTAATTAATTATTTAATTTTTAATTGACAATAATAATTATGCATATTCATGGAGTCCATAGTGATGCTTCAATACATATAATATACAGTGGTAAGATCAGGGTAATAGCATCCATCATCTGAAACATTAATCATTTATTTTTGTTGGGAATGTTCAATATCCTCCTTTCAGATATTTGAAACTATATAATATATTATTGTTATTTTTGCATTTATCCTCCTTTCAGATATTTGAAACTATATAATATATTATTGTTATTTTTGCATTTTTTCTCTTTTTATTTTGAGAGGAACTTAGATTACTGACTTGAAGTTCTATTTTTCAAAATGAAACTTGAATGGTACACATAAACTATCTTCTAAGACCTCTTAAAATCTACATCTTAAACCCATAGATTATTTAGAAGTGTGTTGTTTGATTTTCAATTTCTTAGGGAAATGAGCAACACAAAATATTTGAAGAAAAAATTCTAGAGTGACAGAAGCATAATGCTGTAAGAAAATGTTATAAAACACAGCAAAGTTTTAGACAGAGGTCAGCTTAAGCTACAGGGAGGAGTTTGGACTTTGAGCACTGGGAAGCTACTGAGAAGTGTATATTTAGAAATTCAGGGAGTGTTCTGGCATAACAAGAGGCATAAAATATGCTTCAAAGTAAATTGGAAATAAGAGTAGAGAGGGAAGATATTGATCACCTACATGATGAAAAAGCAATTATTTTCAGTCATTTTGGGAATTTTTTTTCCTACCTTATTTTAATCATACTGAGTATTTCATTATGAACAAAGACCATACCATTGTATGATATCAATTCTTCTACATGTGTTAAGACTTATTTTATGTTTTAGAATATGTTCTCTTTTTTATTTGAAAAGAATGTGGGTTCTAATGATTTGGAATGCAGTGTTCTATAACTGTTAATTAGGCCAAGTTCATTGATAGATTGTTCAGGTAAAATCTAACTTTATTTTTTGTCTGCTTGCTGTATTATCTACTGAGAGAAGCGTTGGAATCTCCCTACTTACTTGCAGGGTTTCTTTTCCTGATAATTCTATTGTTTCTACCAGCTGTTATTTCATAGACATGTATTCTCTTTTGTAACACTTACTACTTTCTGGATTGTTTTGTCTTCTTAAAGACTACAAACTTGTTTATTATTATGTAATGTTTGTCTTCATTCCTGTTAGTATTTCTAGTTTTGAAGTTCACTTTTTTTTTATTAATATAGCTATTCCAGCTTTCTTTTGATTAGAGTTTGCATGGTATATCCTTATCATACATGCCTTTATATTTAAAGTGTTTCTCTTTACAAATAATTTAGTTGGGTCACAATTTCTTTTCAATCTTTGTCTTATCAATGGTATCTATAGACCACTTACTTTTAATGTGATTATTGATATAGTTTGGCTAAAATCTACCATTTTACTTGCTATCATCTATTTTTAAATTCTATACTTTCTTCTCTCTTGTTTTCATCTCTGAATACTTCTACTAGTTCATTGAGTTTTTGCTTTGTTTTATTTTGTTATTTTGAGACAAGGTCTCTGTTACTCAGGCTGGAGTACACTGATGTGATCATGACTCACTGCAGCCTTGACCTCGTGGGCTAAAGCAATCCTCCTTCCCCAGCCTCCCTGGTAGCTGGGACCACAGGTGCATGCCACTATGCCTGACTAATATTTTTGTTATTTTTCTTTTTATTTTTTGTAGAGACAGGGTCTCACTATATTGCCTAGGCTGGTCTCAAACTCCTGGATTCAACTGATCCTCTTTCCTTATCCTCCCAAAATGCTAGGATTACAGGCATGAGCCACCACACCCTGCCTCATTGAGATTTTTAAAATAACTTTTGCTATATCTCTTCTACTGATTAGTTTTTTATAACCCCTTTAAAAAATTACTTCTAGTTGTTCTGTGGTTTGCAGTGTATATCTTTCACTATTCATAATATAACTTCAAATAATATTATACTATTTCATACATAAGAATATACAGAAAGCTATTCCTTAATCCACCTTCTTGTCCTTTTTCTCTATTCTGTCACATATTTTACTTTTAGGTATTCTATAATCTTACAATACATTGTTCCTCTAATTTTCTCTCTTACTTTAAGCAGTCAGTCATCCTTTTTAGTTACTGAAAATAAGAAAAAATAAATTTTATTTTTATCTTCATGTATCCCATTTTAAGCATACTTCACTTGTTTGTATAGATACAAGATTTTGTCCAGTATATTACCTCTGCTTAAAAAACTTCTTTGACATTGATTTTAGTTCAGGATATGGTGGCAAATAACTATTTTGGTAAATGTTTTGCCGAGTACCTTTATAATGTAGCCTTCAATTTTGAAAAATAAAATAATTTGTATAGAATTTGGGGTTGATAGGACTTTTTACTTCTAGTACTTTAAATAGACTATTTCATAGTCTTTATAATTGTATAGCTTTGGAGAAGAAGTCATATGTAATTCTTATCACTGGTCCTTTGGGGGTGGTGGGCATATGTGTGTGTGTGTGTGTGTGTGTGTGTGTGTGTGTGTGTGTGTCTGAATGCTGTCAAGATATTCTTTTTGTCTGTAGTTTTCAGTAGTTTGATAATTATTTCGTCTGTGTACTTGACATTTATACTGCTTAATTTCTCTGAGCTTCTTGGATTCATGGTTTTGCGTTTTTCATTCATTGTTCACTATTGTTTGCTAGTGTTTCTTGAAACATTTTATTTTTGTATGCTCTATTGTCTCTCACTTTCTTCTTGGATTTCAATTTAACTTATGTTAGACCCTTTTAAACTGCTCCTGAGATCATGGGTGGGGCTCGGTTCAGTGCTTTAGTTTTTGTGTGTGTTAGTTTAGAAAATTCATATTTTCTATTTCAAGTTCACTGATTCTTCCTCTGGCTATTTTGAATATGCTGACAAGCGCATTGAATGTATTTTTTTTTTGTCTCTATTTGTTTTATGTGTAGCATTTCCCTTTGATTCTTCTTTCTATTTTTCATCTCTGTCCTGTTGTTATCCATCTGGATTTGCATGTTGTTAACTTTTAACATTGTAATCTTTAACATGTCAATTATAGTTATTTGAAAATTTCCATTCTGATATTTCCAACATTTATGTTATATCTGAGTTTAGTTATGTTGGTTGCTTTGCTTCTTAAAACTGTGTTTTTCGTTTATTTCAAGATTTTTTTCTATTCATAATTTTGTTGAGAACTGGATATCTTATGTATGACATACTTTGTTAAAAAAGATGTTGAATTTTTTTTGTAGAACTTAGGAAATTATAACTATATTTTATACCATAAAATTGGCATACTTTTTTTTTTCTACTAGGCTTCTTGTGTCAGAGTTTGGCTCAATCAAGTCAGGGTTTGGGCTATGTTTAGGATTTGTTGCTGGTTTGGTTTTCTACGCTGCATGCAAAGCCTCAAAGTACTTTTGTGACATATTTCATTTGCAGCGAATTTTAGTTTGGCAGAGGATTTTTCTCAATGTCAACTCTACACTATGCTCTAGGTTTTCCTTTTGTGGTGCACATTAGAAAATAATCTCTATGTGCCACAGTAAATATTCCTTCAGTACTCCCTTGTTACCTTATTAGTTAGTGTTTTTAGCCTAGTGGTGGGATGAGTAATCTCTGTTGTTGTAGTTAAGTTTCACTTTAGGCAGACATGATGTTTCTAGGCTTCAGAGGTGTGTTTATTTCAGTGGTTTTTCCCATTGTCCAGCTATAGTTCTGGGCTCAGCATACAATCCTGCCCTTTTCCCAAACACATAGAGGTTGTTTTTCTGTTCCTTTTTCTCAAGTGTGATAAAGTTTTCCAGTGCCCTGTGGAAAAACATGTTTGTTTCTCTTGCTGGCCCGCACTCTACATTTACCAGTTCATTAAACTTTTCCTTGAATTACATTTACTATTGTCTGGGTGCATCTGCCTATGTATGTAACTGCCTATGTTCCATCTTTCATTGTAGACAGTTGACTTCCTTAGACTTCAGATTACTTGTTTGTCCTATGGCCTCAAACCTGTAATTGATTGTAGAAAAGTGTGAGAGTGCAGATTGTCTCAGTTTGTTGCCCAGTTTTGTTTTGTTCAGGAATGCAAGACACCAGCTGTCTGTATTCTAAGAAACCAAAAGTCACAGTTTTCTTTAAATGAAGAGAGTAAATATTAGTATATTAAAGAACAACATAATAATTCTTAATGTTTCACTAAGATTTCAAATAGCATAATAATATGCCCCATATGCATGTATAATAACAGTCAATAAAAGCAGATTCAGAATAAGTGTAAATTAGCATAAAAATGTTTAAAAAGCTACTAATAACATATCCACTGATTTAAAGAAAATTACGTACATAATGAGTGAGTCCATGGAGAATACCAGGCCCAAATTATAAACTTTAATAAATGGAATTCTTAAATTCAAAATACAATGTTTGCAATAAAAGTTCCCTGAATTGACTTCAAAGCATATTGCAGTTTCAAAATAAGAGAATGAGTGAAGTTGAATATTTTCTGGTCGTTACTAATGGAATATAGTCTTCAGTTTTATAAATTGGATTTTGTATATTAATAAAAATGAGAGTCAGTATTTTCCTAGAAATTGACTAACTTTAGTATGCAGAGAGAGAACATAAATTTTATATACTTTAAGTGCTAATAATTTCCTCACATAAATATTGATAAAATGTATGAAGCAATGAGAAAATCACTGAATACAAGTATGTGGTATGGTCAAATTACTTTAGAAATATGGAAGAAGTCAAAAATCTAAAAGGACTACAATAATACTTTAAGATTATACAGTCAAACTGGTACTTGAAAGATGTAGAAGTATTTGAATAGATAATGGAATAAACACCTATATAGCCCTTACTCTGTTCCAGGTCTTATTTTAAAATTTTTATACATATTATTTAATTTTCACATCAATTTTTTTAAAAGGTAATATTATTATCTCCACTTTGCAGATGTGGAAATAGAGACTCAAAGTGAGTAACTGGCAAAAATTAGTAAGTGGAAGCCCTAGGATTTGAGTCAAGCTGTCCGGTTCCAGGCTGAAGCTCTTAAGGACTACATCAGGTTGCCTCAACAGGCTGAATGTCAGCCAAGAGAAATGAGATCGTATAAGCAAAAATACAGGATGGGAAGCTACCTGCCTTATTTGGAGGACAACAAAGAGATCACTCTGTAATTAATGATCTGAGTTGGGACTTGTCGGAGATACTGGCGAGGTAGGCTAAGCTCAGGATGGTGAAGGCTGTCTCTATTGTTGACGAAACTCAAAACTGGTGAGAGGCTTCCTTAAGGCACAAATAGAATTTCCTGTTCGTTCCATCACTTTCAATTGATTTCTAGGCTAAGACAGAAAATGGAAATTGTATCTGTTTAAGTGGCGGATGATCCTCTTTAAGTGATGGACTCAGAGCTCAAAAGTATCAAAAGAAAAATTCAATTCACAAAGCACTGCTTCCACATAACACAGAACACGCTGTTAGCCCAATTGGCAATTTTTTTTTTTAATGGCGCTGCCTTTTGTGACTCCATTAATTCTTCTCAGGGGCCATTGCCTGAAAAATCTAGAATTATTTGTTTGGGAAGACTGAAAAAATATGCTTTTGTGAAACTAAGCTTTTCATAAGAAAGAAATGGCTTTATTGTCCTTGTTCTCCAATTATTATAATTTAGGAGCCCTGACCTTGCTTTAGTGCCCTGCAGTTAGCAAGGGGAAAGCACAGCTAATACCCACAATAATGATTTATTTCTGATAGACGTATGTTTTTCTACAGCCTGGCCTTATTTTATCTGCTACTAGGTGCCCTTGACACCCTGAAAGCCTTCAACTTATGTACAAGTATTAGGTATTATATACATATGTGTATAGCCATTAGAGTATACTTAAATGACATTTTTACTACTAAAAAGAAGCTTAATAACCATAAACAATGTTGATTTCCTAAAGAAATAACTATTTGAATTCAATTTTTAGAAGTCGTAATATGTAGCCATGACTTGGTAATTTGCCCAGCAGCACAATGTACTCAGCACTAAGCATTTGTATTAATGCCAATTACTTGAAATGGTACAAGGAAAAATGAAAAACCACTCAAGATTCTAGGGTTTTTCAACTATTTCTGAGTGCTATTTTGGTTAATTAAAAGGTAAATATTTTTTCAATACATTGAGTTTAAAAACTGGTGAAAAGAGCTAAAAATAAGTGTCAGGTAAAAATCTTTAGTGAGAATTGATCTCTCCTTGCTAAGATCAGGAAAGCTTTTTACTCTAAACTATAAAACTAAGGTGATTTTAGTGCCTAACATGTCAGTCATAGAATAGTAACTCAACAAATAATTATTGAACAAACATATTGTTGAAAAGGTTATATAAAAATACATGAGGCCTCAGTTATAAATACTCACATCACTAATATGCAATTTCTTACCTAGGCTTTAGGGCTAATAAAAACTGACTGTCCTACAGTGGTAAGGACCATATTTCTCTAGTAGTATCAAGTTATTGCTGAGAGCAACATTCATGATTTTGCTCAAGGACTTTGTGTATCCATTGTGTAATCTAACTTTCTTAAACACTTAATTTCAGGAAAATGCCTTTTATCAAAACTGAAGCACTGCTTTTCCTTATAGAATGGAAATTGTATAACCTGCTATGTTTTCTCCCTTTTTGCCTTGACTCACAGCAATCATATTAGTTTAAGTAGTTCATATATTTGTTTTCCGTCTAACTTTATTTTTAATTTTGTTTTGTAGTTAATTGGTTATTTATCTTTATTGTAAGCTAATTTTAGCAGTATTCACTGTGTTATATTATTTTTTATCTAAATTATTCTGTTTCACTCCAATTATCCTGTGAGGCCATAAATGGGAACTTGATTTACAGGAGATTCTGTACTATGTAAGCAATTATTTTCAGTCATTTTAGGAATTATTTTTCCTACCTTATTTCAATCATACTTAAAATCTACAGAAAAACAAATTCATAATTATAGCAATTCTAGGGAGTATTATGATCATATTTATAAGTCAGGCTTGTTTGTAGTCATAAACTGGTTTCAATTATAACTGAATTAAATTTAATAGCTTCTTCATGAGAACCTGAATTATGCTAAATACTGTCAGCAAGCCCTTCTGATTCAAAGATGAATATGACATGGTTGCTACAATAATAAGTAAACAATTGCACCCAGTCCAATCCTGCAGGACTAGATGAAATCTTTTTGAGTCACTTTGTATGTGTTAAATATTCACCTTTTGATATGCATGCTGACAATACTTCCCCTTGTGTTACAAAAACTAAGCACAATAAAATAAAGCTTTATGTCGTAAAAATATGTCTTTGCTTCCTTTTTTCAGTTTTTCTAAATTCCATATGAAAGTTTCTGTGTCTTGGCTTTCAGTTCTCTACAAAGTTTCATTTAGAGAGATGAAATGATTACTGGGTTCCATTAGAGGGTTTCCCTTACACGTAAACAAATATTTTAAAGGTCTTAAAATTTGACAATTCATAATAAATAGTATAATAGTAGAATGAATTAATTAAACAGAGACCTGTATGGCATGTTGCTTTGCTTTTCAACATTCTGCATTTAGTGTATGGAATGATATACTACGCAAATGATTCAACTGGATAATTTCCAGTTTTCCTTCTAGAGTAACTCTGCTGTATATGACTACAATTTAACTGCGGTTTGAAAAGAATAGTGAGAAGAGAACCAGATATGCAAGAGTACTGTTAAATCCATAGAAGATGCTGAAAAAATTTTTTACCAACTGACCAATAAGTGGATTAAATGAATAAAATCAACAATTGTATTTATCCCATTTTTATAAGGAAAAAAATTACCAGAAATTCAACAGAGTTTATTTCACAAATACCATTACGTTTATGCGCTTACTCTGTTAATGATAATAATAAATTAGCATTTTGCTTTTCTGGCATGATTCTTCATTTCACACATAACAAGTATGTAATCTTATGAAATTATTTGCAAGAATGCTTTTTTTTAATTAAAATGAATGTTTTGGTGACGATTTTGCCACTGTTTCCAAGTTTAATTCTTAAAGGCACATACAACAAATTATGTTTGGGAAAATTTGACTTTCATTCATCAAAGTTAAAATTCTATTTATCAATTTACATATATTTTGATTATGACATAATTTAATTCCTTTTTTTTTTAACTTATTTTTTTAGTTCCAAGGAATCCATGTGCAGGCTTGTTAACACGGGTAAATCATGTGTTGCTGAGGTTTGATGTAAGAATGATCTCATGGGCCGGGCGTAGTGGCTCATGCCTGTAATCCCAGCACTTTGGGAGGATGAGGCGTGCGGATCATGAGGTCAGGAGTTTGAGACTAGCCTGGCCAACATAGTGAAATCCTATCTCTACTAAAATTACAAAAAAGTAGCTAGCATGGTGGTGGGTGCCTGTAATCCCAGCTACTTGGGAGGCTGAGGCAGGAGAATCACTGGAACCTGGAGGCCGAAGTTGCTGCAGTGGGCCGAGATCCCGCCACTGCACTTGAGCCCTGGCGACACTGTGAGACTCTGTCTCAAAAAAAAAAAAAAAATTCCCATCACCCCCTCACCCAGGTAATGAGCATAGTACCCGATAATTAATTTTTCAAAGTTAGTTCCCCTCCTTCCTTTTCCTACCAAGTAGTCACCATTGTGTATTGTTCCCATCCTTATGTCCATGTGTTTTCAATGTTTAGCTCCGACTTTCAAATGAGATCATGCAGCTATGTTTCTATAGGAACATCTAACATCAACTACAATACTGCTTAAAAATTGTTTAAGATTCATCAGTAACACAAGGATGTGTCAGCCACACAATGTCATGTTTTCATTCTCCCGCCAGTCCCCCCTTTCTTTTGCTGCTTCTGCCTCTTAAACTCCAAGAGGAATTTTCACCAGCATAGTGAGAGAATAAACCCCACATCTGCCTCCTTATAGTTTCTGAATTACCTTGAAGCTTGCCAAAAATCTTGATTTATTTTTTACATGCACCATTACAGTACAGGATATCTAATCACATACATTTTTAGTAATTGATCAATTATAATAGATACTGCAAAATTCCTCAAGCTACAGGAGGAAAAGAGATGCTAAGTGAGAACTTAGATTATGCAAAACTTGCATTCACCTCAATCACAATAGAAAATTTACTTTAGATCTGCCACAGAAATGGATATATGGCAGATGCTCATTATCCTTATTCCAGATTTTATTGGGAACAAATGAGCAATGAAAATGTATCGAATAGACTTAAAATGAAAGTTAAAAAGAAACCAGAAAGTAAGGTTACACAGTTTATTTCAAATTTGGGTTAGGCACAAAAATATTTTGAAAAACTGCATTTTTCATGTGCATAAAACTTTAAAATTGTTTTTACTAATTGTCATGTTAGAACATAAAATGATTTTCTGTTAATAAAGAGAATATGTATAATATTTAATATCCCCTTTATTAATGTACCCCCTTATATATATACCTTTACAGATTTCCTTTATATATATTACATGATATATAATGTAGATATTAATAATACATATTATATGATACTAATATATATTCCCTTTACATAATTTATAATATACTGCTATATTATATATATTGTCTTTATTAATGTATTTCCTTTACTAACAGATAATTGTTTTATGTTCTCTCTGTATACAGTACTTACACTAGTAACTTACAACTGAGAAGATAACTCAAATAAGAACCTAGGAAGTGCATTGACATGAAAAAAATTAAAATAGTAGCCAGGAAGCAGTATTAGTATGGCTACACTTATAGAGAGAATACTTAGAATTCTATTACTTTATTATTATTTTCTATAATACTGATGGTCTTCTATGTCTCTCTACATAGTATATTGAAATGCATTTCACATTATATTACTTAGTCTAAACTACTATTTTCCCCATTTTATATTACTACTGAGTTTGCTTTATATTACCAATGTTTGCATCAAGAAAGTGGAATTGCCTAAGGTTCAGTGATTTTTTGGGGTGAACACATCAACCACAAACTTCTTAAAGACAGAAAGGGCTCAACATTTCTGAAGAGTTTATCTCAAGGATTCCCTCAGAACTTACCTCTCTTGAGAAGTGATCTGCTTTAGATGTTTGAATTTAATTATCCAAGGGAACCCTATGTATTATTTGGAGGTTAAACTAGTCCTGAATTTGGACTCCTGAGTACTGAATTAATTCTTGAGGAAGATTTTCAGTTCTATTAATAGTATAAGTGGTTTTCTAAATCTTTATTTTTTTCCTAGACACATCTAGGTCATACTGGAACTGCAATAAAACCCCTTGTTTTCCAGGAAAACTATTCTGCACTCTTGGAGAGAGATTAAGTGTGTAGGAAGCCAAAAATGAAGGAGTCCACTTCCTTAAACTGTTAAATCTATACACTTGTATATATGGATCACAACATGCAAGGCCCTGAATGATACCGTTTTTTGTTTCTTTATACAGAAGTGATCTAAAAGGGACCAATTTTACTCATTGCATTTACTCTTTACAACTGACTCCACGCCCAGCATCATCACGGACAAGTAGGAAACAAGGAGATCACATTTAAGTTACTGACAACCATTAAAATATTTTACTATTGCATTTATATTCCCCACAATTCAGGAAATAACAATCCACAATGACTTTGTGGAAACTGGCATGTAGTGTTGAGAGGATGAGGGGTTGAAGGTGGAATAGTGGAAGGTGACAAGAAATAAATATTTCGTAAGTACATTTAAAAGACTTGAAATCTCTACTCTTGTAATTTCTGACCTTTCCAGAATCCTAAGCTAAATGAAGGGGAGCCATGGTCTCATTCTAACTTCTAACTTTCAATAATCTATTTTTGTTAGATTTATTCGCCTACAGATAGGTAAAAATGAAGAAAAAGAGTAAGTCCCCTTAAATACATTGAAAAAAATTCCTTAAGTGTCTTCCTTAAATACTTCACCAAATTAAAATTGTCTTCATCTGATTCCATTATATGAAGCTGATATATAACTTTTTAAGGATTCACACAAGTATTTTCAGTTCCCATAGAAATATTTTACCTCATGTCTCCTGACAGTATCACACACACAAACACACACAGAGAGAGTTGTTTAGTATTTGGGAGAAAACTGATGCCTAAGAGCCTCTTGTTGCTATTTTGGGTATTGCCTGCTGTCCTGGTACTAGTGCCAGCTTGAATCCACTAGCAAATAATGCAATGTTTTCAGGCAAAATCTCTATTTGTGTTTTGAGTTTTCTCATTTCATGATTTCACTAATAATTGTGAAATATTTACAGCAGTGTTTGGATCAAGTTACCTGAGGGAAAAACATTTCTGCCAGGCACATTTCCATACAGGCAGCATCACTTTTCACCAAAAAATAAAAAATAAAACCTTCCTGGAAAGTAGGTCATTATGTGAATTGCCATGGAAAGCACAGTGTTTTCCTCAAAGATTAATGTGGTTGTATTTCTGACCAAATGGTTTATGTTCAATAAACTTTTATATTGATTTTAAAAGAATACATTTATACTAATTCTATTAAGTGAACCATAAAGCTTAACATAAACTTCAATGTGCTATAGACTGTGTATTGTTCACAAAAATAAACTTCTATTGTACCCTCTATATAACTAGCCTAATGTTATTCTATTACTCTGGGTATAATAAGCACTCGATACATTTTTATTACCATATTAAGAGCTTAAAAGAATATTTTTGCCATCTCATGACTTATATAGAATCCTTGAGATCATTTTGATAATAAATTCTCATTAAAATACAGTTCAATCAAGTCACAACTGACAATCTAATTTTCTATAAGTACATTTCATTATGCACACTTTTAATTTACATCTTACAAAAGGCTTATCTACTCATAGTTTACACAGCCTGCACTCAAAAAAGTGTGAGTGCTTGGGCACAATGTCATTTTATTATCTATTCTAAGTCTTTCAATTTATAGGTTTAAAAGATATATATTTAATATAATCATTGATATGATTTAAGTTTGGTTTATAA
Organism: Colobus angolensis palliatus; assembly: GCF_000951035.1. Lineage (NCBI taxonomy): Eukaryota > Metazoa > Chordata > Mammalia > Primates > Cercopithecidae > Colobus > Colobus angolensis. The sequence continues at coordinate 1,078,946 of NW_012120932.1, forward strand.
TTTTATTATTTGTTTCTGTTTGTTTTCTTTTTTTCCTATTCCTTTCTCCCTCTTTCTTTCCTCCTTTTTTTTTCCAACATTGCTTTGACACAAGACTGAGTTGAATATTTGTGGGAAAGAAATAGTAGGGAGACTGTGCTGACCACAGACTGGATGAGGTAGGCATTTTCTGCATAAAAAGGATATAATCTAGGTAAAAAGGTTTAATTTCAGGGAAGAGCAACTGCTTATAAAACTAATAAAGAACCCTGAATGTACTGTCACCTATCTATATTTCCATATATCTGAATGTTTCTCCTGCCTTGACCACGTGAGCAAGCTATTCAAGCAAAAACAAACAAAAACATGCAAGAGACAGAAGATAAAGTCAGAAATGCTTGGAAAAGAAGTACAAAATCAGTCTGATTTACAATATACTTTGGACAATTTCGGTTATCTTTGGAATATAAATCATGAACAAGAGAAGGTTGGAGTTCTGTTTGAACTGCATGTTGCCACTGTGATAATAACATTGGTTCTCCACCATAAAAATTTATTTCTCAGCTAAATAAATATTTGTCAATAGATATATTACAGAGAAAAAATATGATTCATTTTTGAAAATTCATGCTGAGGGAAAAATAAACTAATTCACCATGTCTTATGTGATAGTCATGCATTTTCATTTTCACTTTCAGGGTGTAGCACAGTAAATGTTTGTCGGAAATAACACTATCAGGAAATTTGATTATTCTGGAATATATTTGAGGACAGTTGAGCCTAAATATATCCAAAACAGTTTAAAGTGAAAAAATTGCAGCAATATATCTCAAGAAATGATTTTTAGTTGCATGTGCTCCATTTTCTTACAGTTAAATGTATCCATAGAAAAGATATAATTAACCTAAATGTTTTCAAATTTTTGAATGTTTGCTTCACTCATAAAATGTTTAATACTAGTTGGTATACTTGTTTATATAATTAGCATTCATTAGTATGTTCTGCCTGTAACAAACAAACAATGTCACAGAACAATAATTTTATAAAGCAAGTAAGAAAGTTTTCAATTTTCAGTTTACCTAAAATTTGTTTCAGGTAGGGTTTACCATGAAGTCAAAATATTTTTCCTCTGTATAAATTATAAGTATAGAATTTCCTAATGATTAGGGTACTCTCTAGCAAGAGATAAATTAGCATCAGTATTACTATTCTGATAAATATTCCTCATTCACATCAAATTTAATTTTGCTTGAGTAATAAATCTTTATTTTGATTGAACTTAGTCTTGATTCTCAGACTTTATTAAATAAACCATGCATATAATTTACTTTTCTTTCCATTAAATCACTACTTTCTAGGCCACGAAAGTTATAGTCACGAAATCTCTCAACAATTTTATCTTTATAAGATTTGTTTTCATAATTTCTCATAAATTTTATCTTTTTAGACTGTCTATTACTAGGTGAAGAATTCCTTTTGTTCAGTTCTGCTGTTACTTTTTGTATCTACTGATTGATGTGTCTTAAATGATATATATATAATATTTATTTGGTGATTTATGATTTTTATTATTTTTTAATTATTTTGTCCTTTCAAGATAATTAGATTTTATAATTTTACTTTGATAATATTGATCTTGGATTGCTATCTTAAAAAATATATGGCCACATTTAAATATTTTGCCAAAAAGCAGCAGTTTTAGTCTTAATGTATTCAAAAGAGTCATAATTATATGTTAAATAAGATATTTAAATTAACATATATATTTTATGCATATTAACATGTTTAATCTTCATAAATGAGCTTATGAAATACAGAATGATACTGCCATAAGCCAAATTTTTACCTGGAAGTAAAGAATATCTATAGACTGAAAGGAGTGCTTCAAATAGAGTAAGAGTGATGTACTGTGAGAATACACAGGCCAGGTTTTCTACACAGGCAGCAGGCAGATGGTAGGGGTGGTTTCCCAGAAGAGAAAGAATAGAGCTGAATTTCAGGAATTAACAGCAGCCAACTAGGAGCAAATAGAATGAAAAGCCATTCCCTATTGAGTGAACTCTATATGTAATACCACAAAAGAAAAACATAAAAATAAGAGAAATTACGATATTCAGTAATTGCTAAGGCAGTTCTTGTAGATATAAACCATACAGAGTGTAGCCAGCAAGAGCAAGAGGTTAGAATGAACAAGGCATTTTGGTATTTATATCACAAAAGCTATATGTCAGCACATTCCTGTGTTGAGGGAGTTACTCCAAAAGTCCCCTGTTTCCTAGGTGACCATATGTCCCACATCCCTGAATCCTATCCAAAGTTGAAAGGAGTAGGCAGAGCATCTGAACAAAGCCAGACAGGCAATTTGTAGAATCGATAACCTTTTGGGTTTTATAATCTAGCCATTCTAGATATCTAGGAAATTAATATGCCCATCTCCCTTTATCAAAATTTTTAGTCAGCACTTATGACTACTGATTTGCAGAAGAAACTTGAATGTATTGGACATGGGCAGAAACTCTGGGTCTGCAAATAAAAAGCACAGAAAAAAATAATGTGAATATGCATATATTGGAGATACTATTTTGTGGTCAATGTCAAAAAAACTGAATTGCATTTAATAAGGAAAAAGAAATATTGCTTATCATCAAATAGTACTGAACAATGGGAAATACGATTTATCTTACATTACTGATATATTTATGAATATCTGACAGCTAATTAAAATATTTTTAATGTTATCACGGATAGACTTGGGCTGGGATGTAATATTTATGAGTCAGTCCATTTATAAAACTCTTTTGAAATTTCAATCCATATTTTATTGGTTTAATTAGTTTGGATTAATTAGTTAATTAGTGTAGAATTCCAAGGTAGATTTCACAAAAGATTGATACATATTTTATTCAAGAATTAATCTGTCTGACTTTTAGTTGTATAATTACTTTTCTAAAGCACACACAAATAATGAAAATACTCTAGGGTAGATTGGCATTCGTTATGTAACTACTAAATGATTTATTTGTTACCATAAATTAATTAATTTTTAAAATGACTAAGAGATTTTTATAATCTATAGAGAAAGAAATCAAGATTCAGAAAAATTAAGTAATTAATCCAATATCAAACAATAGAACATGTGTTTCTATATTGGTCTTATTTAAAGATAATATTTTTTCATATAGCACTCTATAGAGTATTTCATTGATAAAATGGACATTTGTGCCCTTAAAAAGAATTATACTTTTTAAACATCAAAAATTCTCAACTATCTTTGAAATTCACACTGACTTATTTGTTACACGAAGTTGAACCCTCTTGCCTTCTACCAAAACCATAGTGCTATACTGATTTCATAACAGGTCATAATTAGTAATATGTGGTGGGTTCTAAGAATAATAATTTATAATTATACTCATATCAACTAAAATATGTTTAAAGTAATTATATAGCTGATTTTAAGTCAATTGTGCTCAACTCTGGCTATGCATTTTACTAGTAATGGTAAATTTAAAAAAAAAAATCCTTGCCTAGAGCCCATCATACAGCATTTTTATCAGAAACAATGAAGAAGGAGAAAGGGCATCACAATTTCATGAAATTTTCTATGTGATTTGATCTGTCAACTAGAATTAGCACTTTTAAATTTGAGCCTTTTATTCAATATAGTACTGGAAGTCCTGGCCAAAGCTGTTAAGTAAGAGGAAGAAAAGTAGGGCATTCAACTGGAAAGGAAGAAGTCAAATTAGCCTTGTATACAGATGACATGATCTTATATGTGGAGAAACCTAAAGACTCCACAAAAAAAACTGTTAGAACTGATAAATGAATTCAGTAAAGCTTCAGGATACAAAAATCAACATACAAAACCAGTAACATTTTTATATGCCAACAGTAAACATACTGAAAACAAAATCAAGAAAGTAATCTCATTTACAATAGCTACATAGAATATAAAATACCCAGGAATTGATTTAGTCAAAGATGTGGAATATCTATCTACACAAGGAAAACTATAAAAAACTGATGAAAGGAATTGAAAAAGAGACAATAAATGGAAAAATATTCCATGATCATGCATTAGAAGAATTAATATTGCTAACATGACAATACTACCTAAAGCATTTTATGGATTCAATGCACTCCTTATCAAAATACCAATAACATTCTTCATAGAAATAAAGAAAAATATCCCCTATGTTGGGAGGCTGAGGCATGCAAATCGTGAGGTCAGGAGTTTGAGACCAGCCTGGCTGACATAGGGAAACCCCGTCTCTATTAAAAATGCAAAAATTAACCCAGCGTGGTGGCACGCACCTGTAGTCCCAGCTACTTGGGAGGTTGAGGCAGGAGAATCGCTTGAACCTGGGAGGTGGAGGTTGCAGTGAGCTGATATCGTGCCACTGCACTCCAGCCTGGGTGACAGAGCAAGACTCATCTCAAAAAAAGAAAAATCCTAAAATTTTTATGGAACTGCAAAATACCCCAGATAAAAGCTTTCCTGAGCAAAAAGAACAAAGCTAGAGGCAGCACACTTCACATATGAAACTATAGTAACCAAATTAGCATGGAAATGACAAAAAACATTGACACATAGACCAATGGAACCAAATAGAGAACCCAAATATAAATCTGTACATTTACAGTGAACTTATTTTAAACAAAGACACCAAAAATGTACAATAGGGAAAGAGTAGTTTCTTCCATAACTGGTACTGGGAAGACTGTATAACTATATATAGAAGAATGAAAGTAGATCTGTATCTCTCACCATTTACAAAAGCCAAATTGAAATAGATTAAAGATTTTAATCCAAGACCGAAGCTATGAAACTACTAGAAGGACATATTGAAAGAACATCCCAGGACATTAGGTCTGGGCAAAGAATTTCTGTGTAAGATCTGAAAAGGACAGACAACACCACCAAAAATGGAAAAACAGAATTACACCAAGCAAAAAGCTTCTGCATAGCAAAGGGAACAATCAACAGAGTAAAGAAATAACCCACAGAATTGAAAAGAAAATGTGCAAATTATCCATCTGATAAAGGATTATAACAATATATAAGATTATCAAACAATTAAATAACAAAAACCCAAATAATCCAATTAAAAAATTGACAAAAGGTCTGAATAGACATTTCTCAAAAGAAGACAATGCAAATGGCAAACAGGTATATGAAAAATGCTCAGCATCAATAATCATTAGGGAAATGCAAATCAAAACCACAATGAACTATCATCTCCACCCAGTTAGAATGACTATCATCAAAAAGATGAAAAATAACAAATGCTGATGAGGATGTGGAGAAAGGGGAACTCTTTATATACTTTAGGTGGGAATGTAAATTAGTACAACCATTGTGGGAAACTATGAAGATTCCTCAAAAAACTAAACATAGAATTACCATATTTCTCAGCAATTCCACTATTAAGTATAAATCCAAAAGAAAGGAAGTCAATATTATCAAAGAGATATCTGCACTCCCATATGTATTGAAGCACTATGCACAATAGCCAAAACATGGAATCAACATAAGTGCCCATCCATGCATAAATGGATGAAGAAAATGTGGTATATATGCACAACGAAGCACTATTCTGCCATAAGGAAAAAATAATGAAATTCTGTCATTAACAGCAACATGGATGGAACTGGCGGTCATTATATTAAGTGAAGTAAGCCAAGCACAGGAAAAATATCATTTCATCACTCATATGTGGGAGCTAAAAAGGTAGATCTCATGAACATAGAAAGTAGATTGGTTGAAAGTAGATTGGTTCCCAGAGGCCAGTAAGGGCAGAGAGGAGTGGGGAATAAAAAAAAGTGGATTAATGTGTACAAATATACACTTAGAGCACTTTGGGAGGCTGAGGCAGGAGGATCACCTGAGGTCGGAAGTTCGAGACCAGTCTGACCAACATGCAGAAACTCCATCTCTACTAAAAATACAAAATTAGCCGGGTATGATGGCACATGCATGCAATCCCAGCTACTCGGTAGGCTGAGGCAGGAGAATCGCTTGAACCGGGAGGCGGAGGGTGCCGTGAGCCAAGACTGCGCCGTTGCACTCCAGCCTGGGCAGTAAGAGCGAAACTCTGTCTCAAACAAACAAACAAACAAACAAAAAACAAATATACACTTACATAGAATAAAGAAGGCCTGGTGTTCAATAATATGAGTAGGGTGACTATCGTTAACATTAATCTATTGTACATTTCCAAAAGCTAGAAGAGAATAATTTGAATATTCCTAACATAAAGAAAAATATTTCAAGTTATGGGCAACTCAATTACCCTAATTTAATTATGTAAATGTAACAAACTGTATGTTTCCCCAATGAATGTACATCCATTATATGCCAACAAAAATAAATAAAACTTTTAAAGTCTCAATATAAAAAAAATTGAGTCTGAATGATAGTGTCCAAAGTCTTAACATGAGAGAATAACGTAACAAACTGATAGGTTTTGGGGTTTTTCTTAGCTTACTGTGCTGTGCAATGGCAACTTGATGGAGTTGTCACTTGTTATAATTTATTGAGTGAATAGATTCCCCTGTAGGGGATAATGTTTCAAACTGTGTTGCTAATCTATCCAGTGTATGACTTTCAAAATGACATATGGCATTTTGCCATTTTAATGCTACTTAAGTAACAGACAATTATTTCCATTAGTATATCAACAAAAATTTCAATTATTTAAATTATAGGTTCACATAGTTAAATTGCCTCTCTCTAGCTTTTGTTTTAATAAATGTATGATATGTACTTGATATAATACAAAAATATTTATTATGTTATTTGTTATTTCAAAACAATTGATTTTAATGGATAAGTGATTAATTTTACAAAGTGCCTATGAACTTATAAACACAGATTTAAAGCAATGATATTTGAGGAGCAATCTAATTTTCTCCCTGAAGGAAAGTAACATTATTTAAGTGCAAATATATAAATAATTTAGTAGAAACAAACAAAAGGGAAGTAGAAAACATATGATAAGATCAGACATAGTGAATATAGCTATGTGATGTTTGAAATAGGATTGTTAGAGAGGAAGACAAACCTTGAAGTCTTATTAGCCTGCATGCTTTCCACTAATGTAGATGAAATATATATGAAATTCACGATAAACCATTTTTGTCCTTATTTATGCACTTTTTGAAATGTTTAAATATAATTCAAGCAAAATCTTATGATATATTGCATATTTTCTATGTAGTATACTGTTAATAATATCTCAAGATTCTTCTCCTCTAGTAATAAAAGAGATTACATATTCAATATCTGTTATTACTTCAATATGTATAAAATCCAATATTCACATTAATACTTCTAATGAGTTAGTTTTGTAAAAATAATATAAGGATTAAATACTACATATTACTTTAGTATTATACACATTATTGACATATAGAAACAAATTGCTTCTTGAGTGTATTTCCTACAGATTGTTGTCTATTGTGATTGCTCTGTGCTTTTCATTTCATGAATCTTAGAAATTAGAACTTGGGAAAAGATAATACTTACCACAAAAAAAATATTATTTTCTTTATAAAAATGGTGATACCCTGGAGGCATCAACTACATATTCTACAAGAAATTGACATTAAATAATTGACTAAGGAAACATACTGTAAGAAATTTATAGGAATAATTACCAGTTACAAATTAATAACATAAAAAACTCACCAAACACTAACTTTACATATTCATTTGCCCATCTACATATAGGATAAAGGCATTTATGTCTTGTAAACATAAAGCAACATTATGAAATAATGCATTAGTTAGGGCATACTTTGTAAAAAGAATGACTGGTCTCAGGAAAAAACAGTTTTAATATTTGAAGTTGCCTAAACAGTGTTATTACATGTTTTTTTCTTTTCATATTTACGTGGCAATTGCTTTAAAATATTTTGATATACTCACTTTATTAACGTATTTCAACTGGAAGAGTTTTTAATTACAAAATTTCTCCCTGACTATATTTTTTCTTATTTAACACTGTTCTTTTAAATCTCACAAAATACTCCAAATATATTTTTTTAAAATATATAAAGTAATATCAGAACCTACATTTAGAGTCTCTTTTTTCTTTGTAAGCATACATATATATTCACACAAACACATAAGATTAAATACATATGACAAAATTAAAGACATTCTTTCAGTGTATAGTCTTTGTATTTAACAACAAATTATTTTTATTGCATCTGACTAAAGTTTATATTGAAAGAAAAATGAGAATTTGAAAGAAGGCATCAAGACAAATTGAATGTGAATTTAATGTTCTTTTGCATTTTATATTTAAATTTAATGTAATTAAAAATTAAACCAATCACACTTAACATCATTTTTGAATTAAAAAAGCATTTTTGGTGAATGGAACTCTAGGGAGTGACATTCATCTTAAATGTACTTCTAAGTTTGACACCAAGCACACTATTTTGGCCTTCCCAAACAGATTCATGCATTTATAACTTCATTTATCATTGTTTTCATTGACTCTTATTGAAGTGTATTTTGCTAAGCCTTCATATTTTGAAGTTTCATTCTCCCACGTAAATTGAATTGCAAATATGAAACTTTGTTGTGTATGTTGTTTTTAAGAAAAATTATCCCTTAAACTGACCTCCTACTTGAGTTCATTTTGTTCAATCTAATTAGTCTCAATGAGATTTTGCCATTTATTATGAGCTAGAATGAGTATTTTCAAGAGGGTGATATTATGTAGTTTATGACAATGGAACTAACTATGGAACTAATTAACCATACCCACTGTCCTTTAGAATTCCTATGATAGAGTGCTTGTCTGTTCTTGCAGTACCACTTTATCTCACGATCTAAGAACTAACTTGTCTCTAAGTTGTCTGGCTATCTTTCACAGCATCCCTGCAAAGATTGTTCATCAAATACTTTAAAATAGGACTGCTTCCATTTTAATTTGATTAGGTTTTTCCTGAATGACTAAGGATGATTTCAGTGTCCATGGATGTAAAACTTGTAATGCCCCTTGATTCTCTCTATGTTGGAAGACAAAATGTCCAGCCTGTGACTTGCATAGAATAAGCTTTCTGTTGTCATATTCTAAAATTACCAAATCACCTGAATATGAGTTTTTTAATCATTGGATGAAAAGTAACATGAAAACCACCAGAACTTTTGAAGCACAACTACAAGTGAATTTTAAAAGGTTTTAGGTTTAAATATCGTTAACTCAAGGACAATTTTAAGAAAATTTTCCATGTAGGCAGTTGAGTCATGTAAACAAGTAGGGCTTACCAACACAAAAAATTCTCCTCCTACTGTTCACACTTTATAGGCAACATTAACTTTATAGGTCATTTTTCCTACCCAGAATGCCAAACATAGAAAAAAATTAACCGAAAATCTCACCAAAAGTGAATATAATAAAATTAGTCAATAAACTATCAAGAAAATAGCACTTTCAGCAAAAATTCATCAGGAACACACTTTGAAGTCAACAAGTATTACTTGTTGCCGTGAGGGACAATATATAGCCTGGGGAAGATGTGCTTCTCAGTAAAAGTTATTAGAGTAAAACTTCTATAATATTTGCACTTTGGTTAGGTAATTTGTGGGAGTGTCTAAGGAAGCAGGGATTTGGTCTAAATTGAATGCTGACATTAATTAGGGGCAATTCTATCATTCAGTATCTCAACGAATCTACCCTATAAGGAAGGAAGCCTTGAACGAAGATAAACTGTATTTGTTGCAGAATTCAAAATCACTCATTTTAGCCAAGAGAGGAGACTTTGTGAAATAGCTTTGCTTTTTCTCTGTTTATCAAAGTTTCAGAATATCCATATCCAATCTTAGTATTCTGCAAGATGGTTTATGTCCAAATGGGGAACAAAATGGTCAGCTTATAATGAATGACACTGACATTTAGGTGGAAGCATCAGATCAGTTTCTGATATCAGAGCCTACTGTTATCTTTTGTATGAAGAGTAAGTCTGTGATTTCTTAAGACTATGCTGTGAGAACAAACAACGAAGAAGGGTCACGTCACCTGCCTGCACAAGTTGCCATTGTGGTTGCTGTCAGTTGGACTCAAGTCACAGCAACAGGCGATGTTATCACTTTGATTTCCATCACTTTAATTTCCGTCACTTTATTTATTGCATTGGGTTGTTCTTTGTTTTCTCTTCGTTGGCAATTATTTGATTATTTGATTATTTGAATCAGCACATATCTAGTGACATCAGAACCAAATGTAGGAGTCAATTCTTTGCATTTCCTTTATCTTTTAAAATATGCCATCTTTGATATCTCTTTCATGTTTTTGAAACTCTCCAGTGTCTTGAATTCTTTCTTTTTTCAAATTCTCCACCTTCCATAGTCATTGTCAGTGAGAATTTAGCCTGAAACAAACTATTCTACAATTACTTCAATCAGAAATCTCTTTAATTTCTTTTTATTTTCTTCCTCCACCATTTTCAGTTTCAACAGATTCTATAATTGGTAAAATTTTATATGTTTCTCCACTATACTAACAAGAGCAGAAACCAGTCCTTTCTCAGAAATTCCCACAAAAAGTTCGACATCTGAAACTGATTTTGCATGCAGAGCTCACTGGGGTTCAGAGTTGTAGGGGTGATGAGGTGATGGGTGCAAAAGCACCACTTGCTTCCACTTGGATTATTTCCTATACATCCAAGTGCCTGTACTATAAGCCCAAAGATCTGTATAAAACCATGATATCAAAAACAAATATTTTCCAGAGAGAATAATTATTTATAAAAATTCTACTAAAAACAGCTCATGACTTCAAGAACCAGACAAAGCACAAACTGAATGAGCAAAGGCAATCAACTGATGCCAACACAAAAATATTTTATATGTCAGTATATACTGACAAGTATTTTAAAGCAGTCATCATAAAAATGCTTCAAGAAACAATTTTACATTCATTTGAAACAAATAAAGAATTAGAAATCTTGGCAAATAAATATTTTAAGGATAAACCAAATGGAATTATAACACTGAAAAATATGATGACCAAAATAAAAACTTGATGGATGAACCCAATAGTAGACTGGAGAAAACAGGGGATAGACTCAGTGGCATTGAGGACAAATTAATATAACTGACTCAGTCAGGAACCTGTGCTACTTTTAAGTTTGGTAACAACTTTACAGTAGCAAGAGATAAATCACACATTGCCTATATGGGAATGCCAGTTTGAATTACCACTGATTTTTAATCTGAAATCACAGGATACAGAAGAAAGTGGAACATCTTTCAAGTGCTGAAAGAAAACATCCATTTATCTATAAAATACACATCCACACTTATGTGTGTATTGGAGAGAGATATATGTCCAGTATTCATTCTATCAGAGTCCTGAAATAAGAAGAGAAAAACAGTAGGGTAAATAGAGTATCCAAATAAATAATAGCTGAATTCTTCCTGAAACTGGTGAGACAAACGAAAACTATTCAAGAAGCTAAATAATCCCAAATAAGGTAAACCCAAAGAAATCTATGTCAATATACATAATAATCAATCTTCTCAAAACTAAAGACAAAGCAAAACAACTTAAAAGTAGCAAGAGATAAATGACACATTGCCAACAGGGGAATGCCAATTTGAATTACAGCAGATTTCTAATCTGAAATCACAGGAAGCAGAAGAAAGTGGCACATCACTTTTCAAGTGCTGAAAGAAAATATCTATTTATGTACATATCTGTCAAGATAAAGATATTGTATTAGTCCATTTTCATACTGCTGTGAAGAACTGCCTGAGACTGTGTGATTTATAAAGGAAAGAAGTTTAATTGACTCACAGTTCAGCATGGCTGGGGAGGCCTCAGGAAACTTACAATAATGGTGGAAGGTGAATGGGGAAGCAAGGCACCTTCCTCACAAGGTGGCAGGAAGGGGAAGTGCCTAGTGAAGGGGAAAGAGTCCCTTTCAAAACCATCAGCTCTCGCGAGAACTCACTATCATGAGAATAGCATGGGGGAAACCACCCCCATGGTTCAATTACTTCCACCTGCTCTCTCCCTTGACACATGGAGATTATGGGGATTATGATTATGATTCAAAATGAGATTTGGGTTGGGACACAAAACCTAACCATATCAGATATGTCTGGCAAGATAAATATATCTGTGAATAAATATATTTGATCTTAAATATAAAATGTTTTATCTGGTAAAACTATGTTTTATGAATGAGGGGAAAGAAAAATATTTTCAGATTGAGGAAACTAAGATAATTTGCCTCTAGCATCTCTACCATTAAAGAGTGGTTAAATAAATTTTATCAAACACAAATAAAATGATTTTAAAAAAGAATAGTGGAACATCAAAATGAAGAACAATGATAAGAGCAAAAAGATGGGAACATACAATAGACTATCTTTATCCTCATGAATTTTATACATTATATTTGATGATTGAGTCAAAAATGATAATGCTATCTGATATTCAAGGCAGTAATATTTAAAGTAGGGTAGGGTAGAGTGAGCTTAAATGAAATCAAATTTCCAAACTTCACTTGATACTAGTAGATTATGGTAAGTCACAAGGTATTTTGTGACTAGTGACTACTAATTAAAGTATACTGAAAAACACTAGAAATCATTGAAGATAAAATTCTAAAAAATATTCACACAATCCACAGAAAAGAAATGAGGAATAAAGGAATAACAATTGGAATAAACAAATAAAATACAAATAATAAAATGACAGAATTTGTAATAACAAAAACCTGAAAATAACCTAGTTGTCCTTAAATGAGTGATATAACCTATGACATATTTATACCATTATGTACTTTTCAGCAACCAAAAATGACCAACGATTAATACATAGAAGAACTTTGGTTAATCTCAAGAGAAAAGTACTGAGTAAAAATGCATCAATCCCCAAAGATTAAACATTGTATATAAATTCATTTACATAGAATCATTGAAATGACAAAATTATAGAATAGAAAATGGATTAGTTTTGCCATGGATTAGGACTTGGGAGGGTGGGCAGGGAGATAGGTATGGTAATAAAAGTGCAACACAATAGATCCTGTGGTTATGGAATTATTCTCTATGTTGACTGGGTGATGAATACATAAATCTACATGTGATGCAATTTCATAGATGTAATACATACATATACAAACGAATAAAAGTGACCTCAGAAAATCTGAGTAAGAGTAGCGCATTGTATCAATATCTGGTTGTAACATAGTTCCATAGTTCTGTAAAATGTTATCATTAGAGAAAACTGAGTAAATGGTACACAACATTTCTCTGTGTTATTTCTAACAACTCCATATGAATGTACAGTTATCTCAAAATGTACAATTATCTCAAATTAAAAGTTTCTTTCAATAATGAAAAGAAATATCAGCAATGCATTTCTATTTTAAAAGAATGTTAGCTACCTAAGTGATTACTTTGTTTTATACCTAGATGGGTACTTTTGCCTTAAATTATTTTTGCCTTTTGTCCAGCAAAGAATTGTGCTATTTTTGTAAGCTCTAAACCAATCATTTAAAGCAGTTATCAAATCAAACAAAAATATAAACAATATATTTTTCTGCATAATAGATCAACATCACCTTGATCCTCTCATTTGTTTTCATCAAAATGGAGAAAAGTTGAGTGAAGTGTAAACTTAATGATTACAATGTCCTACATTTGAAGATTCTTGGGCAATAACTCTAGAAAAGTGAGGGAAAATTAAGATCTAAACTTCTTTTTGGTAGATCATATTGTTGTTCAAAAATGTCCAGTCTCCCTTTATACATCTTGCCACAGAAGAAGTATATATTTTAGATCACAGAATTGAGACTTTGTTATCAGAATTGCTTTGTGAAATAAAACGTGAGTAATAAATAACCTGTAACATGTGCCACTTAGAAACATTAAGAGCTATCTCATCATCTGCCACATCTCCCATTTCCCCCTGCTGTCACCCTTAGTTTCAGAGTGGAGAAAATATACAATTGATACAAGACAGATCAGCCATAGCAGAGAGAAATAAACATTTTATTGTTAGCTATAGGAATTTGAGGACATTACTTTGTTTTGGACTAATGTAGCCCAAGCGAACTGATATTTTTTAATTTGACTACTATGTCCAAGCACTTATATGGAAACTAAGGATTGATTCAGGCTCATGAATTCATGTGTGTACCTCGGGGACGTCTGCTCCACATAAATATATTTTCCAGGGAACTTGACTCCAGTTTCTATAAACAATAAAATTTAAACTACATTTATTATGGAGATAATTATAATGTGTATATTAATGACCACCTTTTTCAGTATTGACTATTTCTCATAGTTTTTGATAAGCCACTGCCAAAAGAAACTTTATTCATTAATATTAACTGAATAAAAATAGTTGTGAGTCTACTTTGGAGTTTTTTTTACTTTCCCCTCTACTAGTTGTCATTTCTTTTACTGTCACTATGTTCCATCTCTGACAGCATCTTTATTTCTTCTCTTTGTGCTCTCTGTTTTGTATTGTTGCTGTTGGTTTGTTTCTAACCAACTATGAAGCGGGGGACTAAAAAAACATAAAGGCAATGATTGAAGTCAATAATTATTTCATTTGTGAAAACTCTGTTCATTTCTTTTATGCTTGGATTCTTGGTTATGGTTCAGATTTTGAAATTATTTCAGTTACTTACAACATTATCATATCTGATAGGCATTTGCATGTAAAACATTAACATCTTATAAAAACATAATTAAAATAATTTTTTATTTGTATGAGTTATTTGAATATTTGCTAAAAGTTAAAAAAAAAACCCAAACCTCTGAATCTGTATGTGCAATCAAGGGACATATTAAGAATATTAAGAAATCTTAGAATTTGAGATCAATTGCTTGAGGAGTACGACCACTTTTTTTTCTATTTCGATAGAAAAATTCTCATATTTCAGTATAAATTATCAATATTCACCTTACAAATATAATTCAGTAAAGGACGCAGACATCCAAGGCATGAGGTTAAAAGCGGAGGTTTAATAGGTGAAAGAAAGAGAAAAGCTTTCTCTCCTGCAGAGAAAGAGGGGCTCCCAAGTGGGTCTTCTGGCAATATGGTGAAATGCACAGGGTTTTATAGATGAGCATGAGGAGGTGGTGTCTGATTTACATAGGGGACTAGAGACTGATCAGACCAGGTGTGCCATTTGCACATTATGCAAAGAAGATGGCCACCCCACCCTAATCTTTTATTATGCAGATGGTTTCTCTACCTGGCTGGCATCATGTGCACATGGTTTACTGTACACATGGTTGGCAAAGAAAAGGGAAGATGGAGCCTCCATGTTGAACTTGCCTGGCCCCCAGGTAGCCTTTTCCTATTGGTACAGCTGCTGGTTTTTCTGTCTGCAGCTTGATTTTTCAGGCTGCTGTTTGTTAGAAAAGAAATGATTTGGAGGCTGCTTTTTATAAAAAGGGAAACCTTGTCAAGGGCCCTCTTATCCTCACTAACTGCCTAAATAATTTCTTTCTAGCTCCTGAATATATTTATAAGGTGAATAATTTCTTTCTAGCTCCAGATTTTTGAGATCTGTATACATATTTTCTCTATTTTTCAGTTATTTTAATTCTAATTCATATTTTTTTCTCTCACTCTGACACACTTTCTGCAATCCTCTGTGTTTACTGTAGCATGTCTTCAATTCATTAACAATACCTTTCTTCAAACTCTGAGGTCCAGTCATTTCTTAGTAACAATATTTACCTTGATACAAATTTATGTTAATGTTACCTAACAAAGTTAAACAATAAATTGATAAGTAACACTTTCATGAGAACATCAGTAAGAGAAGATGGAATACTGAAAATTAGTCTCCCTCTTGCAAGCTTTGAAAGGATGATGACACTTTCAACTATTTGACAAGGTTTAATTCAATAGTATGTTAATAATTTTTAAATCTAAGCTGAAAGACCAAAGCATTTGGGTGAGATTTTAGGAGAAAAAAAAAAATGGCAAGGACATTGAGTCATGTGTGCAGCAGCATTCTGTAAAGTATAAATGTTGCACAAAGGTATTATTGGAACCCATAAATATATTTTGACAAAAACCATAATTTAGTGATGGAAAGGGAATAAAATAGCTACTGTTGCAAATACTGCTGTGTTTTAAAATTGTCTTTATGTATTATCATAAACTCTGATTCACACATGAAATTTGTCATCCTTCCTCCATGATTCTCCTGTTTAGAAGTCACTCTGCAATAATCAAATTATCTAGGATTTTTCCCAAGATCTCATCAACATTTACTCATTTCTAAGTCTGTTCCCAGGAACAGACTAAGAAGCTCTCACTTTTAGAAATGGACTCAATGTTTTGGGTTGTAAATAATACGAAAAAAAAAAAAATACTGGGGTAGTTTAATGAAACAGAGATTTTTGAGATCTGTGAAAGTGTATCTTTCCTTTCAACTCATTGAATTTTTTTGATATAGAAAAACAATATTTATTTATAATTTTTAAAATCACAACAAATCACACATTAAAAAACGTACAAGTAGACCGGGCGCAGTGGTTCACGCCTGTAATCC
>NW_012120932.1:1095808-1116945 GCF_000951035.1 Colobus angolensis palliatus
AGCCTGGGCAACAGAGCGAGACTCCATCTCAAAAAAAAAAAAAAAATTAGCTGGGCGTGGTGGCGGGTGCCTGTAGTCCCAGCTACTCAGGAGGTTGAGACAGGAGAATGGCTTGAACCCGGGAGGCAGAGCTTGAGTGAGCCGAGATCACACCACTGCACTCTAGCCTGGGCGACAGAGCAAGACTCCGTCTCAAAGAAAAAAAAAAGAAAAAGAAAAAAAAAGAAACTTGCAAGTACTAGACATCACCAAATCTAGAAAAAAACAAAACAACAACAACAAAAAAAAAACATTATTTTTAAAATGAATTAACTGCCTGATATACCTCTGTGATACAGTTTTCGGATATATTGTGGCTTTATACCCTGATTTCCTCTTCATATGAAAATGATTTTGTCACATTATGCCTTCTACAGTTAATAGCTATTTCAGTCTTTTCCCTAGGAAAGTTGATCAAAATTTGTTTTTATTATTGATAGTTTAGAAGAATTGCTCGCTAGTCCACAATGCAACGCATTATTGAGAAAGTCACTTTTTTTTTTAAATTGTCAAATTTGAAGACATCTGTATCAAATTTTCCTCACATATAAAAGCTAAGATATGGGAGGATTTCCCACATTCTACTTTTATATCCATACATCTCAAACCCCATGACCTATATACATCCATGCTGGGCTCTGAAGTATACATTTATTTGGTGATATAATTTCTTTCCCTCTACCTTTGTGTCACAGTACTGAGTGGACCAGCTGACTGTAGGTCTTTGAGCAATCAAAATAGATGTCACTATTACAATGGGCTTTAATGCTCAGAAACCACATAACTGTATTCCACTTAACTAACTCAACTTCTTTTTGCCTAGATTCCTAAAATACCCTCGAATCCTCCAGTTCTTCCAGACACGAGGGGAATTATGACAAAGGGGAAGTTGGAATATAAAGTGGCCGCAGTCTTGCCTTGGTTTGGGCTGCAGTAACAAAGGATCACAGACTGGGTGCCTTGTTTAAAAAAAAAAAAAAAAAAGAGAGAGAGAGAGAGATTTATTTTTCACAGTACTGAAGGTCAGAAGTCCAGGATTAGGGTGCCAATGTTGTCTGGTGTTGGTGAGAACTCTCATCCGGTTTCAGACTACCGTCCTTTCTTTGTATCCTTATCTGGCAGAAAAAGGGTGAGAGAGTTCCTTGGGTTCCCTTACATAAGACTACTCATCTCATTCATAACTTAATGCCCAAAGGTCTCACCTCCAAATGCCGTCATGTTGGGGTTAGAACTTTAAAATAAGAATTATGCAAAACCCAAACATTCAGTCCTTGGCAACTTTTGAGATTAAAATATATTAGTTTTGAAATTTTTATGAAACGGTAAGGACACGTGAACATGTGCTAGGGCCCCTGCTATGATGATGGAAAGGGCTAAAGTTTTTTGGAATCTTCCTTTGAATTTATCTTTGGACACTGGCTCAGGAGGAATATTCACAAATCAGAGCACATATCTAGAAAACATGTAACCTAGGATGATGAAGGGTCAGGACACTGTGTTATATAATAAGCAGTAAAGGGACATGCAAAAACCTTGGAAAAGAGATGATTCAAGTGGGTGACAAGTTTGTCTTTACTGCTTTGAGTTCTGTCAGGTAGAAGTATTTTGTCTCAATATAAGGAATCGCTTTCTAGTGTTAGAACAGTCTCTACATGATAATAGAATCGACTAGCTTGTGAAGTACTCAGCTCACTGAAATTTTATAAGACAAGTTAACTAGCTTTATTTTTTTCTCTCACAATTTCAAGGTAAATAATTTCTACTTTTTTCAAGTTTTAAATTGATCTTTAAAAATATATATCTTACCATTGTGAAAACTATAATTAACATCTATGATACTACAGCCAAAAGGTACATTCTTCCACAATAGGAATAATGAAACCTCATTTTATTTTCTTTATGAATTCTTTTGCTCTCCTTCCTTTTCTACTCTTACCTAGCTTTGCTTGGAATTAGGAATGGACATTCTATGCCTTGAGTTTCTGTGATCGTCAAAGACTTGGCCTTTTATATTTACTACATTAATCCATCCCATTAGTGCCAAGAGAACAAAAAAATAGCCTGTCATGGTGAGATCATGGAGAATATTAATACTTAGTGAAATGTGCTTTTATATAGTACAATTTTTCCCAGGCATAAAGTAAGGAAAATGACCACCTAAGCACAGTCTAAAAGCCTTATTAATGGTTTAGATATTTCAAAATATATCACATTTAACTAGAAAAGATGAGTTCCTATTGAACTCTAGAAGGAGTTTGAAATTGAATAATCCATCTTCTTGAGCAAAGGTGCAAATTCTTTATGCACTTCAACATAAATTCTGAATTATATTATTTGTGTAACAAATTTCTAGCGTATGCAAAACTGATAAATATTAATAAAATTTAGAGATGCAAAAGACTAAATTAATCACTAAAATTTTGTTGAAGGCAAAATTATAAATTGAACAGAGTTGGGAAAGACTTCTGGAATTTGTTTTAAGGAATTATAACATTCAGCAAACGTGCACAAATCATAAATGTACATATCAGAAAATTTTCATGAGTGATTAGATAGATAGATAGATAGATAGATAGATAGATAGATAGATAGATAGATAGATGGTTTAGATGGATAAAATCAGCAAATAAATCAAGAAGCAGAGTATTATCCACTTTAACTTCCTGGTATCCATGGGTTACTTTTTCTACTTGTCCCAAAAGAGTCATACTTTATGAATTCTTTTGTTTCTGATTTATTTTATTGAATCTTGTTTATTAGAGTCATCCATGTCATGTGTGGTAATAGTTTTTCAAATTGTTGTATAGAGACCATCATGTAACTCATAAGTGATCAAATTTTATCTTGAAAAACAATGCTCTTTATATACTTAAATAAAAAATAATGCTCTTTTTATATTCTTAAAAATGATGTATTTTTCATATCAGAGAGCTGATTTGTAAAATTTTGATAATTCTGTAATGGCTCGGGCAGAAACATGACTTTGTAGGTAGAAACATGAGTTTGAGGTAAATCTGTTTATGTTGGATTTAGGGAGACAGAGAAGTTGGCACACAGCAATCCTTTACCCATTTATCTCCCCCACTCAAGGCATTTAAAAGGATAATATATCCTGAGTGATAAACAAAATTATATATTTTACAATATGTCAGTAAGAGAGCTTTAACTACACCCATTTCTTTTTACTAAATGAAGCTCAATGAAATGCAAGTGGGAGAGTGAAATAACTATTGATTTAAATTAGCATCAACACAACTCACTCCTTTATATTTAGTAGCAAATTATTTATGGAACACTTCAAAGTTCATCATGTTATTAATTATGTATTAAGACAGCTCTATTTTATTTTAGCATATCGAAAATAAGTTAAAAGCTAGCAAAATAAAATGCCTCAAGTGTCATGAATAACTAGAACAAGTATCTATACATTAATGAAAAGATGTTTCATATTACCTTTGGATAAAGTGAGACAATGTCCTAGAGAAAGTTATATGACAAATGAGACAAAGATAATGTATTGTGTGTGTAGTTATGTGCTTGGTTTGATGTAGTCCCACTTGTTTATTTTTGCTTTTGTTGTCTGTGCTTTTGGTGTCATATCAAAAAAAAAAAAATCATCACCATGGCCAATTGTCAAAGGAATTTTCCCCCTTTTCTTCAAGTACTTTTACACTTTCATTTCTAACTTTTAATCCTATTTGAGTTAATAATGTGACTGGTGCAAGATAGAGATCCAATTTCATATTTTTGCATGTAGATATCTAGTATTTCCAACACAATTTAATAGAGACACCATCCTTTCCCTATTGGAGATTCTCAGCAGCATTGTCAAATATTAGTTGATTATGTATAGGTTAATTTCTGGGCTTTCTATTCTGTTACATTGTTCTATGTATCTGTTTTATGCCAATACCTTACCATTTTGATTACTGTACTTTTGTTATGTCATTTGAGACCAAGAATTTTGATAACTTTAACTTTGTTCTTCTTATGACTTCCTTGGCTACATGAGTTTTAGAGGGTTCTATATGAATTTTAGAAATGATTTTTTTTTATTTCTTTGAGAAATGCCATTGGAATTTTGGCAGAGATTCCACTGAATCTATAGATTGTTTTGTATAGTATGGACATTTTAACAGTATTAATCCTTCTAAGCCATAAATACAGGATGCCTTTCCATTTACTGTTATCTACTTTAGTTTCTTGCAACTATGTTTTATAGTTTTCAGTGTAAAGATCTTTTGCTTCTTTGGTTAAATTTTTGATGCTATTGTAAATCAGATTTATTTTTAATTTCATTTTTGGAGCGTTGTTAGTTTATAGAATTGCAACTGATTTTTGAATGTTGATTTTTTATTCTGCACTTTTACTGAATTTATTAGTTCTAACAATTTTATTTTTTGTGAAGTCTCTCAAGTTTTTGGTACCTAAGATTATGTCACCTGCAAACAGAAACAATTTTATTTCTTCCTTTCTGAATTGGCTGGGTTTTGTTTATTTTTCTGGTTTATTTTTCTATCCATTATTTCCTGTATTATCTTCAATAGAAGAAGAAAGAAAATCTTGAAGGCAGTCAGAAAAAATGGCACATTTCATATGTGATTATAAATATACGAATTGTAGTAAACTAGTTATGTTAGTAAGGGTTCTCCATAGCAACAGGACCAATAGATACATAGAGAATTTATTATGAAGAATTGGCTCACAACGAAGGCTGAGATGTCCTGCCATCCGCTGTCTGCAAGCTGATAACCCAGGAAAGCCAATGGTGTAATTCCAGTCTGAGTCTAGAGGTCTGAGAACTAAGGGAATTGATGGTGTGAATTCCAGGCAAAAGACCAGCTCAAACAGGCAGGCAGGAAGGAAAGGGATAAATTCCTCTTTCCACTGCATCTTCATTCTATTAGAACTCTTAATAGATTGGATGATGCCCACAAACACTGGGAGGGCTACCTAATTGATTTACTGCACTGATTTCAAATGGTAATCTTATCCATAAACACACCAAAAATAATGATTAATATAGGCACCCCACGGTGCATTCAAGCTGATATATAAAATTTAGCAATCACAAATCTACCCCTTGTCAACTTGGTACCTATACGTTGCTTAAATTATGCTTAACCTCCACATAAAAACTGTACTGAGGTCATTCCAACAAATGTAATACAGCTATTCTGCAAATGATGTTTACTCTTCAACTTTATATCCTTTAACTTATATATTAGGATATGAAATTAACAATACTTAAATATTATGATGTAAAGTCAATGTATCTTATGTTACACATGACAATTATAGTACTCATTTCCATAACTGGTCAAATGGCTGGCATTTATAACTGTCTTCTATTTCCCACTCTGTACTTCCTTTTTCCTCATTATGCAACTCAGCTGGTCACTGATCTTTACCTGGAGTGGAAACACAAAACTTCATTCCTAAAGGATCTGAGCTTTTATTAGCCTTTCCTGGATTGGTTGTTGTAGTTTTCCATTGACATTAATCATAGCACATGACAACACTAAGAGACAACCTAAGGGATCCTCTGTACTCCAGACGTACATACTCTTCCTTATCTCCAATGTGGCGTAGTAGTCCAATTTCCTCCTGGGAATCAGAATCAATCACCACAGCCAGCACCCTAACTCCCTAATTTACCTATTGCTTCAGAGGTATGAGGAGCTCAAAGTGGCTGGGTGGAAGTCTTAACGTCCAGTTCAATGGGAACAACGTTATATCTTCTGGTGGAAGCATTTCTCCCTCTATAACCAAGACATCTGAGTCAGCAGGGCATAAACTTGTGGAAACAGGAGGCAAAAATTTTGCTGGTGTGTCACTAGTGGGATAATAGTGAGGGTTACTAATACCATTTCCACCTCTTGATTATTGGACCTGTGAATCCTGACTATGGTAAAAACAGGAGCATATACAGCCCTTAGGAGAATCATTTCCCAGCCTGGCAACGTATTGACAACTGGCTGTCATTAACTAGCGGTTCAAGACCATTCCACTATCTATCAAGCCGGCTGCTTCAGGATGGTGTAATTCCAATCTGAGTCCAAAAATCTGAGAACAGAGAGCAGATTGTGTGAATTCCAGTCCAAGGACAGGAGAAGACTGACAGCCTAGCTAAAGCAGACATAAAGCAGACATAAAGGAGTCTGTTCTATTCAGGATCTCAAAGGATTGGATGATGCCCACTCACACTGGGGAACATGATAAAAACAGTGAATTCAATACGTATGGGTCCACTGCTGTACTACAAACAATGCTGCATGGAATACTAAGAGAGTGGATAAGGTAGGCATTCTGTAAGTCCACAGATGGTAGTTTTGGCTGAAGTGTTGCGTGTAAAGAAGACAAATACATATCCAGAGTAACTGTCTATTCCAATAAAAACAAAATGTTTCTCCTTCCATGATGGAAGTGGTTCAGTGTAATCAACCTGCCACCAGGTAGCTGGCTGATGATCCCAAAGAATCGTGCCATTTTGGGGACTCAGTGTTGCTCTCTGCTGCTGGCAGATTGTGCACTCCATGATGGCCATAGCCAGATCTGCCTTGATGAGTGGAAGTTCATGTTGCTATGCCTGTGCCTATCTTCTGTTTCTCTCACCATGACACTGTTCATGAGCCCATTGAATGGTAAAAGCAGTGGCTAGGGAAAGAGGCTAACTGTTATCCATAGGATGAGTCATTTTGTCTATGTAATTATTAAAATTTTCCTCTTTTGAGTCCACTCTTTGGTAAGTGTTCATATGTACACAAATATCTTTGCTTTTTGCTTATTCAGAGAGGTGTATCATATACCTCTTTTCTAAATTTCTTTGTCACCACTTTTCCAATCCTGTTCTTTGTAATTCCTTGTCATCCAGCCAACCGTTGTCCATGGCCCATGAATCAAAATATATTTGTGTGTCAGGTTATTTATCTTTCCAAGCAAAGTGAACAACCAAGTGTACTGCTCAAAGTTCTGCTCACTGAGAGGATTATTCTTCACTAGCAACCTTCATCCACTCAGATAAGTCTATGTGTGTATCTCTTCCCCAAATTTCTTTGTCACTAATTTGTTTAAGTTTTTAATTTCACTAGCTTTAAAGATACAAGAGGTTATTGGTAACATGGATGAGTTTTATAGGGGTGAAGTCTGAGATTTTAGTGCACCCAAGTAGCATACCTTGTACCCAATAGGTAGTTTTTCATTCCTACTACCCTCCCCACTTCCCCCATTCTGAGTCTCCAATGTCCATTATACCATTATATATGCCGTTGCAAATCCATAGCTTAGCTTCCACTTATAACTAAGAACATGCAGTACTGGATTTTCAATTCCTTAGTTACTTCACTTAGGATAATGTACCCCAGTCCCATCCAAATTCCTGCAAAAGACATTATTCATTCTTTTCTTATGACTGAGTAGTATTCCATGTGTATGTGTATACACACATATATACATACACACATATATATTTGCATATATATATATATATACACACACACACATTTTCTTTATCCAGTCATGGGTTGATGGGCACTTAGGTTAATTCTGTGTCTTTGCAATTGTGAATTGTGCTGCAATAAACACATGGATGCAGGTGGTTTTTTTGACATGGTGACTTCTTTTCCTTTGATATAGTGAATTCTTTGCTTAGCAGTAGGATTGCTGGACCAAATGGTACATCTACTTTTAGTTCTTGGAAAAATCTCCATACTATTTTCCATGGAGGTTGTACTACCGGCAATGTATAAATGTTCCTTTTCAACCATATCCACACCAAAATCTATTGTTCATTGACGTTTTAATTATGGCCTACGGCCATTCTGGCTGGGGTAAGGTAGTATCCCACTGTGGTTTTAATTTGCATTTGTCTGATGATTACTGATGTTCAACATTTTTTTGGATGTTTGCTGGTCATTTATATATGAAAAATATCTATTTTGAGAAATGTGTATTCATTTCGTTTGCACATTATTTAATGGGTTTATTAGGGATTTTTTTCTTGCTGGTTTATTTGGGTTCCTTGTAGATTTTTGGATATGAGACCTTTATTGGGTACAAAACTTGCAAGTATTTCCTCCCATGCTGCATATTGTGTATTTACTCTGATAAATATTTATTTTGTTGCGCAGAAGCTTTTCAGTTTCACTAGGGTCAAATTTATTTCTTTTCATTTTTGTTTTTGTTACACTCACTTTTGGGGTCTTATTCATAAATTATTTGCCTCAGCCAAGACTCAGAAAGTATTTCCTAGATTTTCTTCTAGAATTTTTATGGTTTCAGGGCTTTATTTTTTAAGTCTTTAATCTATCTTCAGTTAATTTTCATATATAGTGATATATAGCAAAAGGCAGGGATCCAGTGTCATCCTTTTACATCTGGCTAATCATTTTTCCCAGGACCATTTATCAAATAGGTTGTTTTTTCCCCAATTTATATTTTTGTATGCTTTGTGGAAGATCAGTTGGACATATTTTGCTTTATTTTGGGGTTCTCTATTCTGTTCCATTGTTCTGTGTATCTGTTTTTATATTAGTACCATGATGTTTTTGGTTACTATAGCCTTGTAGTATAATTTGAAGTCAGGTAATATGACGCCTCCAGATGTGTTATTTTTGCTTAGGATTGTTTTGGCTATCTGGGCTTCTTTTTGGTTCCATATCAATTTTAGAGTTGTTTTTCTCTAATTTTGTGAAAAATAATGTTGTTATTTTCATAAGAATTGCATTGAATCTGTAGATTGCCTTGGGCACCATGGTTATTTTCATGACACTGATTCCTCCAATCCATGAGCATAACATGTATTTCCAGTTGTTTGTATCATCCATTATTTCTTTCAGCAGTATTTTGTAGTTCTTGTAAAGATCTTTCACCTCCTTGGTTAAGTATATTCTAGGTATTATTTTATCATTTTTTGGCAGCTACTTTAAAGGGGAATGAGTTCTTGATCTGATTCATAACTTGGTCATTGTTAGTGTATAGCCATGCTATTGATATGTGTGCATTAATTTTGTAACCTGAGACTTTATTGAATCTATTTGTCATATCTAGGAGTCTTTTGGAAGAGTTCTTAGGGTTTTCTAGGTATAAGAGCATATCATTGGCAAACAGAAATACTTTTACTTCCTATTTTGCAATTTAGATATCTTTATTTCTTTCTCTTGCCTGCTTGCTCTGGCTAGTGCTTCCAGTAACATGGTGAATAGAAGTGGTGAAAGTGGGCATCTTTGTCTTGTTCCAGTTCTTAGGGGGAATGTTTTAAATTTTTTCCCCTTTCAGAATTATGTTGCTTATGGGTTTTTCATATATGGCTTTTATTATTTTGAGATATGTTCCTTCTATGCCTAGTTTGGTGAGAATTTTTATCATAAAGGGATGCTTGATCTTATCAAATGCTTTTGCATTTAATCTGACAGTCACCTGGTGGGTTTTTTTGTTTTGTTTGTTTGTTTGTTTTTTTAATGAGACAGATCTTGCTCTGTCGCCCAGACTGGAGTGCAGCGGTGCGATTTTGGCTCACTGCAAGCTCCGCCTCCCGGGTTCACACAATTCTCCTGCCTCAGCCTCTCGAATGGCTCGGACTACAGGGGCCCGCCACCATGCGTGGCTACTTTTTTGTATTTTTAATAGAGAAGGGATTTCACTGTGTTAGCCAGGATGGTCTCTATCTCCTGATCTTGTGATCCACCCGCCTCAGCCTCCCAACGTGCTGGGATTACAGGCGTGAGCCACTACACCCAGTCTTGTTTTCATTTTAAATTCTGCTTATGTGATGTATCACATTTATTGACCTGTATATGTTGAACTATCCCTTCATCCTTGGGATGAAATTCAATTAATTATGGTGAATTTGTTTTTCTGAGTTGTTAGATTTTGTTTCCTTGCATTTTGTGATGATTTTTACGTCTATGTTCGTGAGCTTTTTTCTTTTCTTTCTTTCTTTGTTTTTTTTTTTTTTTCTCTGTTGTTCCTGGATTCGGTGATAGTGCCTTTGTTGAAATAGTTTCAGTAGATTGGTACCAGTTCCTCTGGAATCTCTGTAAGAATTTGACTGTGACTCTATCTGACCCTGGGCTTTTTGTGTTTGCAATGTTTTAAATTCATGATTCAATTTCACCAGTTGTTATTGGTCTGTTTTGGATTTATATTACTTCCTGATTCAAGCTAGGGTTGTGTGTTTCCAGTAATTTTATCCATTTCTTCTAAATTTTCTAGTTTGTGTGCACAGAAGTGTTTATAGTACTCTTGAATGATCTTCTGTATTTTTGTGGTGTCAGTTGTAATGCCTCCATTTTTATTTCTAATTAAGGTTATTTAATCTTTCTGCTTTTCTTGGTTGATCTAGCTAGTGATTTATCAATTTTGTTTCTTTTCGAAGATGCACCTTCTTGTTTCATTGATCTTTTGCAGTTTTGCTGTTTCAGATTTATTTAGTTCTGCTCTGATCTTTGATATTTCTTTCCTTCTTCTAGCTTTGTGTTTGATTGGCTCTTGTTTCTCTAGTTCCTTGATTTGTGGTCTCAGTTTGTTAATTTGTGATCTTTCAGACTTTTTGGTGTTTAATGCTATAAACTTTTCTCTTAGCACTGCTTTTGCTGTAACCCAAAGGTATCAATAACTTGTGTCATTGTTGACCATTTCAAAAAAATTTTAAATTTTCATTTCGATTTCATTGTTGACCCAAAAATCATTCAGGAGCAGATTGTTTCATTTCCATGTATTTGTATAGTTTTAAGGGTTCCTTTTGTAGTTGATCTCTGTTTTAATTTCATAGTAGTCCAAGGAGATATTTGATATGATTTTGATTTTTAAACATCTATTGAGACTTGTTTTCTGGACTATTATATAGTCTATCTCGGAGAATGTTCCAGGTGCTGATGATAAGAAGGTATATTCTGCTTTACTTGGTTAAAATCTTCCATAAATATCTCTTAGGTCCATTTGTTTCAGAGTGCAGTTTAAATCTAATGTTTCTTTGTTGATTTTCTGCCTTAATAACCTGTTTAGTGCTATCAGCGGAGTGCTGAGGTTCCTCATTTTTACTGTGTTGTTGTCTATCTCTGTTCTAAGTCTAGTAGTAATTGCTTTATACATCTGGGAGCTTCAGGGATAGGTGCATATATATTTAGGATTGTTATATCTTTTTGTTGAATTGATACTCTTATCATTATATAACAACCTTCTTCGTTTTTTTTTAAGGTTGTTGCTTTAAAGTATGTTTATCTAATGTAAGAATGGTTCCTCGTGCTCACATTTGCTTTCCTTTTGAATGAAATATCTTTTTTTTACCCCTTTACCTTGAATCTATAAGACTATGTTAGGCATATCTACTGAAGACAACAAATATTTGGTTTGTAATTTTTTATCCATTCTGCTAACCCGTATCTTTTAAGTGGAACATTTTTATCAGTTACAATGTTAATATTGAGATGTGAGGTGCTGTTCCAGTCATTATGCTGTTATCTAGTGACTGTTTTCTTCATTGTGTTACTGTTTTATAAGCCCTATGAATTTTATGCTTTCAAGCGTACCTATTCTGTGCATATCAACCTTTTGTTTCAGTTTTAAGCTTTTGTTTGTTTTAGCATTTCTTGTAAGGCTGGCTTAATATTCACAAATACCAGTATTTGCTTTCTTGAGAAAGACTTTACTTCTCCTTCATTTATGAAACCTAGTTTTGCTAGATACCAAATTCTTGGTTTACGGTTATTCTTTTTAAAAAGACTAAAAATAGGATCCCAATTTCTTCTCACTTGTAGGATTTCTGTTGAGAAGTATGGTGTTGGTCTGATAGGTTTTTCTTTATAGGTTACTTGATGTTTTTGTCTCACTGTTAGAGTTCTTTCCTTCACATTGACTTTAGATAGCCTGATGACTGTGTGTCTCGGTGATGCCCTTTTTGCAATGAATCTCCCAGGAGGCATTTAGCTTCTTGAATTTGGATATCTAAATCTCTAGCAAGACCAGGGACGTTTTCCTCAATTATTCCCTCGTAGGTTTTGCAAACTTTTTGCTGTTTCTTCTCCCATAGAAACACCTATGATTCTTAGATTTGGCCATTTTACATGATCCCATATTTCTTGGACACTATGTTTATTTCCTTTATTTTTTATTTTTGTCTGATTGATTGGGTTAATTTGAAAGCCTTGTCTTAGAGCTCTGAAATTCTTTCTTCTCCTAAGCCTAGTCTATTGTTAAAACTTTCCACTGCAATTTGTAGTGCCTTAAATGTGTCTTTAATTTCCAGAAGTTCTGATAGGTTTTCCTTTAAAATATCTAACCCTTCAGAAAAACTTCCATATATATACGTTTTTAACTTGCTTTATGTTGTTTTTTATCTTTCTCTTGGATCTCCTTGAGTAACTTAATAATCAATCTTTTGAATTCTTTATCTGGCATTTTAAATATTTCATCTTGGTTTGGATCCACTGATGGAGAGTTAGTGTGATCTTTCAGGGGTGTTGTAGGATCCTATTTTATTTATATTGCCAGAATTACTTTCCTGGTTCCTTTTCATTTGGGTGTACTATTTCTTCTAATTATTTTTGAAGTTATTTTTTATTTGATTGGATTTTATTTTTTAATTATTTTTCCCTTTGAGAATGTGGCCTTAATGTTTATAGTTTATTGTCACCTACATTTGGCTTTGAGTGCTTTCAGTGGTGAAGGCTGTGTACGAGTTCCTTGGTTACAAAGAATCTTTGTGTGATGGCTTTCTCAGATGCTTGTTGTTGTAGTAATATTCTGGGTGTATGAGTAAGTTCAGTGTCTCCTGTGGGAAGTTTTCCACCTGGTTCATGATGTAGGCTGCTGCCTGGTGCTGCTTTCAAAGGACTTTGGAATAATTTTTAAATCATGTTCCTCTTAAGTCCCTGACCATCTTGCCAAACCATTGACTACATCACATAAATTGATATATAATCACACATCTGGCCATTTCTCCTTCCAAGGAAGTGCAAAACCAGCTCTGAACTGCTGAAAGTTCTGCCTACTGAGCAAATCTATCTTTAAGTCTGTACTTCAGGAATGTCCCAGAAAGGTGCTGCAGTACTCCAGGTGTCCACTTTTGAATGGTGCCTGTATATTACACAGAACTAATTATAAACCAGGCCTGATATTCTCTTCCTATGTTAATTGATTGCTGGGGACTCTTCATGGAGTTAAAGTTGCAGGTTGGGAGATAAAAGGCAGTGTAGCAATAGTGGGGGTTATGGACATTTGGGCCACCAATTCATTTAACTTGCGTTTACTACTTTAAGGCCTGTTCAAGACTTATCATATCTATATTACTTCTATTTCATAGTGAGCATTGCTGTGGCATGTCCCATTCTGTGGCTTGGTGGGTCAGGTAACACCCAGTTCGTGATAAGTAACTCAGGTCACACAGTAACTTGGTGGCCCATAAGTATGAGTCTATACTAAGGTTCATTAGAAAGCCAAGAGGGGTTCCTCAAAGGAAGAGTAGTTACCTGTGGAGGATAACAGGGCTTTGCTCCCAAATCGTAAGAGCCTGTACTTTTATTCACCTATCCAATCCCTGTCTTCAGCTGACACTTCATGTACCATTGCATCTACTGAATCATATGGCTAAAGTGGCAGAGCAGGTTGCGTAGAAACACAAACCTATTGAAGATATTTTTTTTGTTCTAGATCCCACTCAAATTTAGCAGCTTCTTGGGTGACTTGGTAAATGGGCTGGAGTAACACTCCCAAATGAGAATTACGCTCCTCTTCAAATCCAAAGAGGCTCACTATGCCTTGTGTCTTTTTCTTGGTTGTGGATGAAGCTAGGTGCAACAACTTATCCTCCACCATAGATGCAGTATCTCAATATGCCACACATCAATGCAGTCCTGAAAATTTCACTGAGTCAGAAGTCCTCTGAATTTTAGTTAGATTTATTTCCTATCCTGTGACATGCCAATGTCTTACTAATAAGTCTAGAGTAGTTGTTACTTCTTGCTTATTAAGCCCAGTCAGCATAATATAATCAATGCAGTGAACCAGGGGGACATGTTATGAAAGGAGAAGGTGATCAAGAATCCTGTAAGCAAAATGATGGCAAAGGGCTGAAGAGTTGATAAAATTATGTGCTAGGACACTGAAGGTGTACTGTGGCCTTGCCAGCTAAAGCAAACTGTTTCCGTTGGCCTTATGAATAGGTATGGAGAAAATGTCATTTGCTACATCAATGACTGCACACCAGGTACCAAGGGATGTGTTTATTTGCTCAAGCAATGAAACCCCATCTGGTACAGCAACTGCAATTCGAGTCACTATGCAATTAAGCTTATGTTAATTCACCATCATTCTCCAAGAGCCATCTGTCTTCTGCATTAGGCCAAATAGAAGAGTTGAATGGGGAATGGGCTAGGAGTCATCAAGCTTGCATTTTTCAAGTCTTTGATAGTGGCCCTAATTTCTGAAATTCTTCTAGAAATGAAATATTCCATTTTGATTTACTATTTTTCTAAGTAGAAGTGGTTCTAATGGCTTTAACTTGGCCTTTCCTAGCATAATAATCCTCACTCCACAGGCCAGGAATATGATACAGATTTACTGCACACTGGTTATAAACTTTTCTGAGTCTGGTGAGACAGAACACACTCATATACAACAAGTTACATAATGTGAATTTATCACTTACAGATAGGCAGCAAGGGACAAAAGAAACCTAGGATTTATCGAGAGCTATTCCCCCAAGGCTCAAGAAAGCTGTGGCAAGGGGGAAGACGGAGATGGAGTCTCAACTGCATGTACCACACTTGCACCCAAAAAGGCAATCCATCCTGGGTTATATAGCTCGGGGACCACATGACACACTGGGTTAAAAATCTGAAGGACATCCTGCTTCCAAGACAGAAAGGAACAAAATCTGGGCTTTTCTAGGCAGTTGCTCCCTAACTCAGTATACTATATTCCCTAGAAGAGACAGAAACAAGGCCTGGGCTGTTTCAAGCATCCTTTCTATCTCAGGATATTGCACTCCCAGAACATTCTACAGTCATTCTTGATAACTATAAACAAGAAAGGCAGGGAGCATTGGGTAGGTCCAATGCCATCCAGAGAATTGTTCTGCAAAGTAACCAGTATGGCGATTATGCGAGCTGTATGTATGCTTATTTCAGTTCTGCATTCCTGAATTGGAGAAATAACCATAGATGAGTTTGCGGACCTACTGGACCTGCTGTGAAAAGTACCCAAGCTAAAATTCCATTAATCACCTGACCTCCACAAGACCTGTTCTGATTGGTGGGCCAAAGTATTGTTTGGTTGTCCTGGAATTACTGACCATTAAGAACCAATGTCCAGATATCCTCAAAAGTTCTAATTATTTATTTTTTCCACAATATACAGTTACCTGGGAAAAGACAATACGTTCCTTTAGGGAAGGTTGAGAGAAATAGTAGTATACATTTTTGGTAATGTACTGGGGACTCTCCTAAGCAGTGCTGAACTCCCCTTTATCCCAGGGATTTGGGGGTAGATAAAGTGGCTCAAGTCTTGGAATACATTGAGGAGCCGAGCCATGACCCTATGTTGTGATCTGAATGTGCTTTCCAAAATTAATGCGTTCAAACTTAATTCCCATTGTGGTGGTATTAAGAGATAGGGCCTTTGGGAGGTGATTAAGTCAAGAGGGCTCCTCCCTCATTGAATGAATTAGTGCCTTATAAAAAGGCTCAAGATTGAAGGGAGCACTCTCTTGCTCTTCCACTCTCCATCCTGAAAGGACAAGGCATTTGTCCCCCCAAAAGGAAGCAACAACAAGGTGCAATCTTGGAAGTCGAGATCAGGCTCTCAACAGACACCAATTTCTTTGATGCTTTTATCTTAGGCTTCTCTGCCTCCAGAACTGTGAGAAATAAATTTCTGTTGTTTATAAATTACCAGTTTGTAGTATTCTGTTATAGCAGCATAAAGGGACTAAGACACTGTTTTAATGATTTAGGTCAGATTTTTGTTTACTTGACCTAGAGCTTTTCTGCTCATATAGATAAAGTAAGAATTTAGCATACTTCTTATCTATTTCACTTCTAGGAACAACCATGACCAAATAGCCAACACCATAAGCCTGTGTAAGTCAGACTATTCAAACTGCTGTTTTGACTCTACAAATCCAGCATTTCCAGTTTACTCACTATAGACCACATTTTAGTCCATGTTTCATCTAATCAACTAAACAAATGGTTAGAACTCTTTCTAACTCCATGAACTTCAACATTGAACACAGATTCTCCACTTGGTGAACCTATGCCAATAAGTTCATCCTGATTCAACTTTGTGTTTCTTCCACCACAGTTCCTTACCTTTAGTATCCATTTCTACATATGTCCTCTGGTTTTTGTGTGCTTAAATTAAAAACATGAAGTAGTTATTTTTTAGTGTAATTCACTTCCTAATGGGTCACATATTGAACCTTGTCTTTATAGGTCTGCTGGGAGTTGAGTAAAGTTATAGGTCTAGAAGCAAAGAGAGGTGGTGGGTGGTTGTGGGTCCTGAAAAGAATCAGCAGTCTTGCATGGTAAGTGCCTCCAGGAGGCCATGATAGTTTCCTCAGTCAGTGTAGGGTTAATCTCTTCATACTGAGATGGAAAGGCTGATACTGCAGAGTGTGGGAAGGAGCTATCACTCACTGGGGATATGGAAGCCACTTCTGTTGGGACTGGAGAGGCCAATACATCTGATAAATGAGGAGATCACTTTCACTTGGGGTAGGGATACCTCTTCTACTGACAAAGAAGACTCATTAGTACTTAGGTGTTCAACGTCCATAGCTTCACTGGGGTCTTCTTTTGTGTCTTTACCCCAATTTATAGGATCCCATTTGCTCCCAATCAATGATCTCACTTTAACAATGGACACTTTATGAGACTGGAAGTTCTACTTGTGTTGTATTCAGATCTTCTTAGTCATTTGGTTTTTAACAATTTCAACCCTGTGACTGAAAAGCTGTCTTTCATAATTCAAGATAAGATAAGAAAGGTTTTCATATTAAAAAAAAAAAAAAAGAAAACTTATCAGTAGCAGACCTGTGTTGGCCAAAGGCCAAAGGGATTTGTTTAATCCGAGGGGAAGTGAAACGATATTTTAATGCATATCCACAAGAAGGAATGAAGGAACAAAACTGATAAGTATATGTGTAAATACAAAAGACTATATAATCTTTCCTTTCTGCTTTTAATTTCTGTAAAAACACATGTATATATGAACTAATTTTTCATAAAAACATGGTAGTAGTTTTTAATGTATGTAGAAACAATATATACAAAAAAATAGTGCAAAAGATGAGGAAATAAATAAAACTATAGTGTTGCAAGATTCCTATATTTCATTTAAAAATACAATGTTAATTACATTGTTATAAGTTAAATTAATTCACAGTAATCCCTTGAGGCAATCAATGGAATGATAATGCAAAGAAGTGTAGCTAAATGACAATTGGGAAATCTAACTCAGTGTTGCCAAAATGTCTCTCTTCATCATGTATAAGTAGAAAAAAGAATCCAGACAAATTGGGGGGATTTTTCAAGCCCTAGAGGTAACTTCATACTTCCAAGTATGGATAAATGTTTTTAAAATGTTATAAATTCAGGCACAGTGATAACTAGAAATTTTTCTAGTTTCCATGATTTAGGATGTACAGCCTCTAAATTAGAGTCAGAACATGTATATTCCTTCAAACAACTTTATGCTACAAAATAATGAAAAGATAAAACTGACTGGCCTAGCTTAATAATGTTGGTAACTTATTACAAAAAACAAATTTGATTCTATTTTCATGTGTTTCACAGATAATCAAAAGTAGTGAAAAGCACTACATGAGAATCAGGGCAAAATAATTAGATTCTACAAGGATTATATATGAATATGTGCCTCTTGGATGTGTACAGAGCCTGGATAGAGACAACTGAACCAGGGTAATGCTGATCTCCAATAACAGGAATCTAATGAAAGTAAATATGATACTATAACATTTCAGTAGCATTCTACTTTTTTTGATATATGAGGTACTATTTTATAGTTGGTTTAATTTTGAAATCACGGTTGAAAAATTTTAATGAGATAGTGACTAATTAGTGTTTAATTTTATGATATACAATTATAAAAAGAAAAGTGGGATGTTGATCTTTTGACAATTAATTAGCTTTAAGTGGACATTTTATCTGCATAATTCAAAATATGTTTAATATTATTTACTATACAAATATGCTCATTTTATCCCTTTGGTATAAACTTTATAATAATACATAAAATAACTGAGGGATATAGAGTCATTATTTCTATTTTATTTCAGTCATGCACACTTATTCATCCCTTTTAAGAAATAAATTTGAGCACAAACAGAAAAGGTAATTACTATGTAATGCTCCAAGAAGGATAAAATTATATATCTAATTATTATCTATATTCCTTGCATAATGATATAACAATAAATAACAAAAACAGTTATTCTTCTTCAAAATTATCTGTAAAAGTGTAATCTATTGAGTCTCTTTAAAAACCCATACAATATTTCAAAAATGTTCTTGAATTTCTTCTTATAAGTTGGTATCAATGTATATCTCTAGGGAGGAAAATTGGCTATGTGGGAGACAGTAGTGATAGGAAAACATTCTTTCAGTTGTGTAGCTTTCAGTGCCTTTCTAATTTTATACCATGAGCATGTATACTAAATTTTTAAAAATTAAAAATTAACTGACCAATTGTGAAAAAATTATAGTTTATCTGCATAATAAATGAAGCCCAATGTGTAGCTGTACTAGTCAGTTACAGGGAAGACAGAGAGGGATTCCTGGAGAGAGGGTAGAACATGATGAAATGTGATAGAATAAAGAGGAGCCAGAAATACGGTGAGAAGCCAGAAAGAAGGTAGAAGGTAAGTTCTGAGATTTTCACAGTTGTGATGATGTTTTATAAGTAGGGCTATCTATTTATTCCATGTTAATCAGTTCCCTGTATTCCTGTTCCCTTTGCCTGCATTGTATCCAATAGTAATTTTCTAATTGCAAACATCACAACTCCCATCCAAAGTGGCTTCAGTCAAAAAAATTCATCAGGTCATATAAACTAAAAAATCAAGAGCTTGAGCTTGCTTCCCAGATATGGCTTAATTTAGGCCTCTAGTAGTCCCTCCAAGATCCACCTTACAGATCTGTTACCTCTGACTTGATTAGTCTGCAATGGATCAGGCGATCAGAAATGGAATGTTAAGCTTGGCATAGATGAGCCCACGTGACTGTCCTTGGGATCTTGTGCTGGAGTGAGCTTCACTGAAGGATAATTGCCTGAAAATTGAAGATGCAACATCTCATTATTATTTCTCCCAAAAGAGAAGGGGGTGTGTGAAAGGCTGGGAGAGCAAAAATAATCCAAAATCTACTTTCTTTAACAAATTTCTACTACGGATAGCTGACTCGTGTAAGATGTGTTTGGGTTACCCGCAGGGAGCATGGGTTTGCCCCACATTGGTTAAGGTACAAAACAGGGAAGGGATGTATGTAAACACCAAAAAGAGTGATGGCCAATTTAACAACAGCAGAAAACTATACCAAGAAACATCCAGAGGAAGTACAACTCCCCAAGGAAAAAAGCCCTAAGGATTTGGGATACAGCATTATACTGTGCACAAAACATTTTCCTATATTACATTACTAAATGTCACAGGACTGCATAGTCTTAGCAATCCAGAAGACATAATTAAAAGATTCATGAGCTCCACAGCTATAATAACTATAAACTCAGGGATTCTACATCGATTTAACATTCTTTGGGGGAGTATTTGCATTTAACTTTTTAAGATGATGTTTGGCTTTACTGGAATAAAAGTGGATATGTGCAATTTGCCTCAGGCAAATACATCACAGAACCTGAAAAAAAGAGAGAGAGAAAAGTTTACACAGTCTTCTCCCAAGAGTCAGTCTATACAGGCGAGTATCCCAATAAGCAAATCTCATTTTCTATACAGAAAACATATATAT
This sequence comes from Colobus angolensis palliatus, assembly GCF_000951035.1. Classification (NCBI taxonomy): domain Eukaryota; kingdom Metazoa; phylum Chordata; class Mammalia; order Primates; family Cercopithecidae; genus Colobus; species Colobus angolensis. The sequence continues at coordinate 1,115,827 of NW_012120932.1, forward strand.
TAAGTTTAGAGTCTAAGAAACTGACTTTAAATTTAGAGTAATCTTCATATCATTCCTGTTGTTCTCTAAATGCTTTTGAATAGTTTCCTTCCCTTTTGCTTTTTTAGAAAACGAATTAATAGTAATTGAAAGTAATTCTACTTCCAACAGAAAAGATTTCTTTCTTGATCAAGCAAGCAAATGTTTGAAGAAAGTTATGGCAATTTTATTAAACACTGAAAACTAGGAGTAAGGAAGGATTATTAAATCCTGTTCATAAGTGGAGTCCTATCATTTTATACTTGCTGCCTGGGGCAGTTCATCGATTGTCATTTCCTGGACTTAGATTCTACAAATTTGCAGAATCAGGCTGCAGAGTGAAAAGCACTCAGGCCCCACATGGTCAGCCTACCATCAGCCCCAATACTTATTTACTAGCTCTGTGTCCTTTGACAGGTCCCCCCAATGTATTTTGAGCCTCAATCTCCTGTCCTGCCAATTTTATCCTGTCCTGTCCTGCAGTGATTGTTAACCATTATATAGGCTGTGCAGTGGTATTACATAGTGCCTAAAAATTTAGAATAATTTCAGATTTACAGAGAACTTGTGCAAATAGTGCAGAGCACCCATGTATTGCACAATCAGTTCCATTATTATCAACTTACATTTATTAATAGGGCACAGTTGTCACAATTAATGAGCCAATATTGGTACTTTGTTTTTAATCTAAAAGTCCACAGTTTATTCAGATTTTCTTAGTTTGTTTCTAACCTTCTTCCACTCCAGGATCCCACCTATGATACATTATTTCAGTGGTCATGTCTTTCTTGGCTACTCTTTGAAACACGACTTCATGGCTATACTGTCGTGCAGATCTTGTCAGAGTTTGGTTTTAGGCTTTGTTTCAACGGGTTTTGAATAAACCTTAGTCTAGGTAGGTCTTTACTTCTATGGCTTTTGTGGTACCTCAGCTGGATGTTCAAGTGTTAATAAGGCATTAATAACATTTCTCCACTTCATTTAGGCCAAATCTCCAAAGTGCATCAGTGCTGTTTAATTTCAAGCACCTGTGTTCTGTTCTGAACCTTAATAATAAATGGTGCTGGGAAAATTGGCTAGCCATAAGTAGAAAGCTGAAAC
>NW_012120932.1:1122330-1124175 GCF_000951035.1 Colobus angolensis palliatus
TTTTTTTTTTTTTTTTTGCAGCAACTTGGATACATACTCAGAAGGAGGAGGGTAGGGAAGGGGTGAATGATTAAGAAACTACATATTAGGTATAATGTACACTACTTGGGTGATGGGTACACTAAAATCTCAGACTTCACCACTATACAATTCATTCACGTAACCGAATTCCACCTGTATCCCAACAACTATTGAAATGTTTAAAAAATTAATGTCATTGGTAGTTCGATAAAAATAGCATTAAATCTGTAAATTGTCTGGGTAGTATGGTCATTTTAAAAATACTGATTCTTTCCATCCAGGAGGATGGAATATTTTCCATTTGTTTCTGTCATCTCTTATTTCATTTAGCAGTGCATTGTAATTCTCGTTGTAGAGATCTTTCACCTTCACGGTTAGCTCTGTTCCCAGTTATTTTATTCTTTTCAAGGCTGTTGAAATGCTACTGATTCTTGTGCATTGCTTTTGTATCCTGAAACTTTGCTAAAGTTTTTTTATCAGATCTAGGAGCCTTTGGGCAGAGATGATGGAATTTTCTAGGTACAGATTCATACTGTCTGCAAAGAGAAATAGTTTGACTTTCTCTCTTCCCATTTGGATGTCTTTCTTTCCTTCTCTTGCCTGATTGCTCTGACTAGGTCTCACAGTACTATGTTGAATAGAAGTGGTGAGAGTGGGCATCCTTGTCTTTTTCCAGTTTCCAAGGGAAATGCTTCCAGCTTTTACTCATTCAGTATTATGTTGGCTATAGTTTTGTCATAGATGGTTTTTATAATTTTGAGGTATATTCCTTGGGTACCAAGGTTGTTGAGAGTTTTTAAAATCAGGGAATGTTGAATTTTATCAAAACCTTTTTCTGTGTATGTTGAGATGATCATGTGGTTTTGTTTATGTAACAAATTACATTCATTAATTGGTGTATGTTGAAAAATCCTTGCATCACAGGAATAAAGCCTACTTGATTGTGGTGGATCAGCTTTTTGATGTGTTGCTGGATTTGGCTTGCTAGTATTTTGTTGAAGATTTTTACATCTGTGTTCATCAGGAATACTAGTCTGAAGTTTACTTTTCTTGTGTGTCTGCCTGGATTTTGTGTCAGATTGATGCTGGCTTTATTTAGTTTAGGGAGGAGTCTCTCCTAGATTTTTTGGAAAAGTTTCAGTGGGATTGGTCCCATCTGTTCTTCATACATGTGGCAGAATTCAGCTGTGACTTTTTCTGGTCCAGGGGTTTTTCTGGTTGATAGATTTTTGTTATAAGTTCAATTTCTGAACAACTTATTGATCTGTTCAGGGATTCAGTTAGTTGCTGGTTCAATTTTGGGAAATTGTGTGCTTCTGGCAAATTATTCATTTCTTATTTTGTGTTTTTCTCATTGGTGTGCGTAAAGGTGTTCATACTAGTCCTGGAATGTTTTTGTATTTCTGTGGGTTCAGTGGTAATGTCTCATTTCTCATTTTGGATTGTGTTTATTTAGTTCTTCTCTCTTTTCATTTGTTAGTCTAGGTAATGATCTATCAATCTTATTTATGCTTTCAAAAAACCAATTTATGGTTTTCTTGATCTTTTTTTGTTTTTTTTCCATCTCAATTTCATTCAGTTCAGCTCTAATTTTGGTTATTTTTTCTCTTCTGCTAGCTTTCAGGTTGGTTTGCTCTTGTCTTTCTAGTTCCTCTAGGTGTGATGTTAGTTTGTTGATTTGAAATTAACAAATCTGGGGGTAGAGCAAGATGGCCAAACAGGAACAGCTCCAGTCTCCAACTCCCAGGGCCAGCGACACAGAAGACTGGTGATTTCTGCATTTTGAACTGAGGTATTGGGGTCATCTCACTAGGGAGTGCCGGA
>NW_012120932.1:1128475-1138078 GCF_000951035.1 Colobus angolensis palliatus
TGGCACAAGTATACATATGTAACAAACCTGCACGTTATGCACATGTACCCTAGAACTTGAAGTATAATAAAAATAAATTTAAAAAAAAAGAAATTAACAAATCTAACTTTGCAATGTGCACTTTTAGTACTATAAATTTTCCTCTTCATGTGGCTTTAGCTGTGTCCCAGAGATTCTGCTATGTTGTATCTTTGTTTATATTAGTTTCAAAGAATTTCTTGTTTTCTGCCTCAATTTCACTGTTTTCCTAAAAGTCGTTTCAGAGCAGCTTGTTTCATTTTTATATAATTGTATGATTTTGAGAGATCTTCTTGGTATTGCTTTTTATTTTTTATTATATTGTGTTCCAAGAATGTGGATGGTATAATTTTGAGTTTCTTTAATTTCCTGAAAATTTTTTATAGCTAAGCATGTGGTCAATTTTAGAGTATGTGACATGTGCAGATAAGAGGAATGTATTTTCTGTGGTTGATGGGTGAAGCATTCTCTATAAATATAATATCTATAATATATAATTTATATTCTGTATATATAATATATATTTATATAACATGTATCTATATATCTGTTAGATCTATTTCATCAAGTGTTTAGGTCCCCAGATATCTTTGTTAGTTTTGTGCTTTGATGATATTTCTAATACTGTCAGTGAGGTGTTGAAGTCTCCCACTATTATTGTGTGGTTATCTAAGTCTTTTTTGTAGGTGTCTATGAATTTGTTTAATAAATTTGGATGCACCAGTGTTGGGTGCTTATATATTTAGGATAGTTAAGTCTTCTTGTTGAATTGAAATGTTTATGATTATGTAATTATCATTATGTAATTGAAATGTTTATCATTTTTTGTTCTTTTTGATTATTGTTTATTTAAAATCTGTTTAGTCTGAAATAAGAATAGCAACCCTTGCTCTTTTTTGGTTTTAGTTTGCTTGATAGATCTTTCTCCATCTCTACTTTGAGCCTACAGGTGTCATTGTGTGTGAGATGGGTCACTTGATGATAGCATATACTTGGTCTTTCTTCTTTATGCAACTTGCCACTCTGTGCATTTCAAGTGAGCATATAGTTCATTAATGTTCAAGGTTAATATTAATGTATATGGATTTGATCTCATCATTGTGTTGTTAGCTGGTTATTATGTAGGTTTAATTGTGGAGTTTCTTAATAGTGTCAATATTCTATGAACTTAAATGTGTTTTTATGGTGGCTGGTAGTGACTTTTAATTTCCATGTTTAGCATTCCCTTAAGAACCTCATGTAAGGCAGATGTGGTGGTAACAAATTCCTTAATCATTTGCTTGTCTGATAAAGATTTTATTTCTCTTTCACTTATGAAGCTTAGTTTGACTGGATATAAAATTCTTGGTTGGAATTTCTTTTCTTAAGGATACTGAATGTATGTACCCAATCCCTTCTAGATTGTAGGGTTTCTGCTGAAAGTCCTGCCATTAGCTTGATGAAGTTACCTGTGTAGATAACCTGTCCCTTTTCTCTAACTGCCTTTAATATATTTTCTTTTTAATGACTTTAGAGAATCTGATGTTTCTGTGTCTTGAGGATGGTCATCTTGCATAGTATCTTGCAGAGGTTCTCTGAATTTCCTAAATTCAAATGTCAACCTCTCTAGCAAGGTTGGGAAAAATTTCATGGACAATATCCTCAAATATGTTTTTCAAGGTGCTTACACTCCTTCCTTCTCCATCAGGGATGCCAACAAGTCATAGGTTTACCCTCTTTACATAATCCCATATTTCTCAGAGGTTTGTTTATTCTTTTTAATTTTTTTCATTATTTTTGCCTGACTAAATTGATTTGAAAAACTGACCTTTGCACTCTAAGATTCTTTCCTCAGCTTGGTCTATTCTGTTATTAATACATCTGATTGTGTTTTGAAATTCTTGTAGTGGGTTTTTCAGCTCTATCATATCAGTTTGATTCTTTCTTAATATGGCCATTTTATCTTGAATCATTTCACTGGATTAAAAATATGGAATGCTTCACAAATTTGTGTGTCATCCATGCACAGGAGCCATGCTAATCTCTGTATCACACCAATTTCAGTATATGCATTGCTAAAGTGAGGATAATATTGGAGTTTTGAAATGGCAACAAATTATTTAAAATATCACCTTCTGCAACATTAATGGAAGTTTTTTTTAACAATTTGAGCTATAGAAGGCAATCAGTTTGATTTTGACTACTCAAGGGGAGGAAAGAATAATGAGGATGTTCAGTTCATAATGCTTCATTTTATAATGTGAAGAAGTTTTGGACCTTATATCTATCAAGTGATGTTAATTAACCCCTTAAATCAGCAACCTCTGGAGCTAGTCTACTTCATATAAATTTTTCAGAACACTGGAAAATAAATTTGAAAAATTCTTAGTTGGTATGTAAAACCCTTTGAGTTTCTTGTTTGGGACCATTGCTTTGGGATAACTTGATTTTTCAAGCAATTTATTGTGTTAATGTTTCACAGAAAAAAATGAATGACTTATCTACTCTCAAAATCCTTTCATCAGTAACATCTATCTATTATAAATAAGATACTTGGTATGTAAGTATTAAAGATTATGATTATAAAATCACAGCATGAGTTAGGATAAGCTTTTAGAGTCTGTTTAAAAAGTAAAGTATTCATTTTTGTTATAATGATCAAACAATGAGTGCCCATTCACATAAACAGTATGCTAAGAATTGACAACATGCTATAAGCCCTTTTGGGCTTATAAAGTGGATTTTTCAGTATCTTGTTACTTATGTATTTTTTCTCATAATTTTCTAATTTAGACATGTGAGCTTGGTAGCAAGATAAATTGAAACTAGCAGGAGGCTCATGTTGTAGTATTTGTTCTGCTAACCCCCTGTGGGATTTATGTGTATGACTTCTCTCAGCTACAAATTTCTCACTGTAAAGAATGGGCTGTTGGAGCAGGTTGTATCTACTGTTTTAATATCTGTAGCACTCCATGATTCTGTAGCTGTATACTGGTTTGCTAAGCAATTTTGCAAATCATATAATATTCAGTAAGTGGAATATGGTAGCATATTAATAGTTTTTTAATATTGTAAATATTATACTATTATTGTGTTAGCTTGAACTAACAGAACTTCTAGGTGATTTGAACTTCTAGATCATAATATTCATATCAGGACCATTTTTTAAAAACAGAAACCTTAATAAAATATGATTTTCAGGACAGTGATCTGGAAATCTGCATTTTTAATAAACACTAGCTGATTTTAATAATCACGCAAGTTTGAAAAACACTAAATTGGGCACCATACGAACTGTGCACCAAGAGGAAATTGGTAATATATTTGGAAATTTTGGCCTGCAAGTGCAGAAAATCTGAAAAACCCAAGAGTAAACTATTCTTCAATCTCTAGAAAATTCAGGGCTGAAGTTATGTCATCAAGGTCTAATTTCTCTTTCTTCCACTCTATGTGTGTTAAGTTTTAATTAAAATTAGACATACACTTACCATAGGAATTAACAGTCCTGCTCTAAGTATTTCATCAGAGAAAAAAATTCTCTCAAAAAGTTACAAATGTACTTATAAACACTACTCATTAATAACTGAAATTTGAAAACATCCCAATATCTTTTAATGGGTGAGTGAATAAACATTCTCACAAACCTAGACAATATAATACCTGTCAGAATTAAAGTCAAATGAACAATGGATAAATGTCAAAAATATGACTGCATCTAGAAAGGTGTATGCTAAGCGAAAGAAGCCAGAAAAAAAAAGTTACATCTTGTAGGATTTCATATACATGACTTCCGGAAAAATGCAAATGTATAGGGACTAAGAATAGATCATTATTTCCCAGGGATGAGGGAAAGCGGGGGATCTGACTACAAAGAGACAGGATAAGACAATTTAATTGTGGTGAGGGGATTGTTCTGTGTCCTGATTGTAATGGTAGTTACTTGATACTGTATTTTTCAATATTTACAGAACTATACATACTGAACTGTGTACTAAAAAGTTTAAGTTGCTGGGTATAAATTAAAAATAAAATCAACTTATTTCCTGACACATTTTCTCTTGCTGCTACATCATAAACTCAGTCGATATATAGCACAGAAAAAACAATATTATAATATGACGGAGATTGTTCATTTATTTGGGTAATATTACAAGACTTCAATTATGGCCAAATTATTATTCAAGAAATTAATCATCCATTCCATTCCACATTCAGAAACATTCATTTTATTGACCTTTTACAACACATCTATCAGTAAACCCATAATTTCAATGTTTAATACTACTCAGTGACAGTGTAGCCATTAAAAAAGTTAAATTTTGTTCTATAGCAATTTATTACACTTTTAAATCTTATTAATGAACAAAAATATTTTAGCTAGTTGCTTTTAAAATTTGATATGTTACTTTGTTTTTAACTCATATTAGAAACAGGTTAATTTTTTTTTGACAATTAGTCCCATTAGCAAGGATTCTGAGTCAGCAAGGAAAGGGCATGCATTTTTTGTAAAATCCATAAATGATGTACCTACACACACAGTTTGGAAATGTTGTTTTAATTAAAGCCTTACACTTAATTATGAAGTCTATGTTGCCTAATATCAATTCATTACAATATAATTTACATACAATCTTTTTGTGATGAGATTAGGCAATGCACTAAGCTTTAATTATCAAGCAGACAACTTCCATGAGGAAAGATGAGAATCTATTAAAACCACTCTACCATACTCCTGTTCCAACCACCTTTTCCCAAGATCTCATTTATCTTTACTCAAGAAAATGATGCTACAATGAGCAGAAAACTTGCCTCTGAAATACAATCACTCGTAGTTTATACAAACTTGCTTTTAGAAAAATCTCCAATATAAGTTTGAATCATACTTTTTTACATGTTTGTGAGCAAAGAATTCAATTCTTTCTGTCTTTTACTTTATTTTTTAATAAACTTTTATTTATCAGCCTGACCTAAGTAGCCATAATGTAAATGCTAAGGGTAACACGGATTTCATCACGGGAAACTTAGGCAAAGAAGCAGCAGAAATCAGTGGTATACTTACACCATCTTAAAAGAGAAATGCCTGAGAACATTGAACTATGTGCTTTAAAATTACATTTTATATTATAAATAAAATATTATATATAATAAACACAAATTATTTGAGAGCAATTGTGTAAGAAATAGATTAACAAATAAAGAAAAATGAAGTTGCTTTTCAAAAGTAATCTGAAACTTCAAAAGTAACTTCAACGCTATCATCTATATCAACAAGTAGAAAGCACATTGCATCTAGTGGTGTGAGCACCAACTCAAATTTTAAATAAACATTGAAATAGTTAAACAGGTAGTAAGATTCTGATTACCTTCTAACCGTATGCACTGTTTCCATGTATGCTACTTTACTCGAATGTGTTTTTCTTTAGCCAACATGGACAGGATGTAATTTCTCAAACTTGAGAAACATCAGCAAGGCAACAGGTTCAACATTCCTTTATAGAATTAGAATTTATTTACTTGAAGGGTAAAACGTGTCAGAAAATCTTCAGTTTGGAATATTTTGGGTCATTCTCTCTCTGTCTCTCACACACGCTCAAACACACACACATACACACACAAATATAAAAGCACACACATAATTTCAACTGCCAAATGTTAAGTAAATATTTGTGGTACTATATTTAATCATAATAAGACAATATTTTCTTCTTAGCGTAAAAATTATTTCCCTTAAAACCTCCAAGTCTAGGAAATCCAGATTACATGACATGCTTATTTTCATGATCATTTTTTAATATACTCCAAAATTGGCCTAGAAGTTTGCCTAGATTTGCATTGATCTTTCAAGAACACATGCTCTGAAATAATTTTTCCTTTTGTTTTTCAATTTCATTTATATTTTAGAAAAGTAAAAAGTGGATATATCTTTTGCCGAATGAAGAATTTTCCACCTCTATCACCCTACTCTTTCCTCAGCCCTTCACTTTCTTCAATTAGATATTTATTGCTGTCTGCCAGACATACCCAATCATTTTTTTCATGTACCTCGACTTCTGGAATTGACAGAGGATTTCTAATGGATTATACTAGTTAGTTAAATTAGTTAAATTCTAGATTATTTTCATTTCTTTCAATGTTCCTTTTATCACTAATGTCATTTATTGATTATGTATCACTTTTTTGAAAAAGAAAGATAAATATTTAAGTTCATCACAGGAGTTATCTATCATTAGAATATTTTAAACAACAATGTTTTAGTATGAAAAGTATGACATAAATAATTAATTTCATGTTGAAATACTTAATATTTTAATAGCCATTGGGTATTTAGGGAATGTCTTTTTGAAAAATATTGTGAGAATCTACAACCAAATTAATTAATTGATATTAAGAAAAGTAAAATGTTTAAAGGTAATTAATGCTCTGCTAAAGACTATAACTGCTGATATTTATCTTCAAAGTGTTGATATTTCTAATATCCAAATAGCAAATATATATTTGCTATTATTACTAATTATTACTATTATTATTACTACTTATTACTACTAGTAATTATTATTATATTTAATAAATACATATTTACTATTTACTATACTAATAGTATTTGCTATTTACTATAAACAGTAAATATATGTAAGTATATATTTACTAATAGTATTTACTATTAGTTGAGAATGACTGTCAAATGGGCAAGATTGGATAGGAGATCTAGTTGAGGGACTATGGCAGTTATCTAGTCAAACTTTTAGTGGTGGTTTGGAGCAAGAGGTAACAGTATACATGATGAAAAATGACTAAAACTGAGATGTTTTGAAGACAAACCAATAAAATTTTTTGAAAGAATGTATGTGGCATGTGAGAACAACAAAGACATCAAAATAGAAATAGGGTGACTTAAAGGATTATATATACTATTAGTAAATATACATTTATATATATTTACTATTTACAGTAAATAGTAAATATGTATTTATTATTATATATAATAATATAGTAAATATATATTTAGCAATGCATATTAATAAATAGTAAATATATATGGTAAATGTATTTTTAAATATATATTTATTAATATTTTTCTGTTAACCAATTTCTCCAGGATTTCTTTTTTTGCTTCTATTATTTATGGTAAAGAGTCCTGATAAATTCTTAACCTCCAGAGCATATAAATATTCTTAACAGCATGTAACAAAATAATGGGAGACATCTCTGTTAGACAACAGAAACAATTTTATTTGAGTGAGGCTAAAAACATAGATATTTAAATTAGCATTACTAAGTTAGTACTACTTTGGCAAATATTAACTGGGGGGGTTGATCTTTTTATTGTACCAAGGAACATGAGCTTCAAAATTATTAACATGGTTTGCAGGTCACATGGCTGGACACAGTCATTTTATTAGCATCATTTCATATTTTTAATATGCATACTCTGGTTAGAGCTATATGATGCCAGACATCTGAATGTATAATGGACAAACTGTACTGAATGCTTTTATGTCACTGACAAAACAAATCATTCAAACACATCTGCCCAGCTAACAAGAAAACAGTCCATAAATTCTCCCTTTCTGAATATTATTGTAAGTGATTCATCCATACTCCTATCTCAAGTCAACACTTCTATATGTGTACCAGATTTCAACCCCTCTTGCCTACTTCAGGACATCACTCTAGCAATTCTGCCTTGTCTGTCCTTCATCATTAACAGCATGTCTTAGTAAGACTGTTTCCATTTAATTACAAAAAAAATTGTTATTTTTTCTAGCCAAAAAAAGTGAATATTCTATTGGTCCACTTTCTCAGCAATCTCTTTGTTCCCCTTTGTTCCCTTGCAGCAAAACTCCTAGGAAGTCGTCTATGGTTACTGTCTCCAATTTATTTCCTGCCATTCACTCATAACTGATTCCATCCAGAATTTGTCCTTCTATTCCACCAAGTAGTAGAAAGATGTCTCCAGTAAATATGCTTAAACTCAGCTCTTCCACTTTCCCCACAAACCTGGTCTTCAATTAGCCTTCTGAATTCTGTGATTGGAATTGTACTTGCTCAAGCCAAATCCTTGGAGTCACCCTATTTCTATTTTGTTGTCTTTGTTGTTCTCACATGCTACATACATTCTTTCAAAATATTGTATTGGTTTGCCTTCAAAATATCTCAATTTTAGTCACTTGCCATCATGTATACTGGTACCTTTTGCCCTAAACCACCACTAAAAGTTTGCCTAGATAACTGCCCTAGTCACTTAACCAGATCTCTTATTCAATCTTGACCCTTCTCCAGTCATTCCCAACACGTGTGAAAGTGATTCTTCAAAACATGAATCAAGTCATTTTGCTTATTTCTGAAAACCCTGTGAAGCTTTCTGTTTCATGCAAGGGCAAGTCAAAGTCCTTGTGAATGCTGACAAGGTCTTGTATTTTTGTTTTTCCCCTTTCTTTTACTTCTCTGACCTCATCTGCTATTGCTCTCCTGCTGTCCTCAGCCATGCTTCTCTCACTGCAGTTTGACCACACCACTCCCTTTGTTCTTTCTTACCACAGCAGACCAGTCACTACTCTATCTCAGGGCAATCACACCAGATATTCTCTATACCTGAGATGGTTTTTATTTTCCAGATGTCTGCATAAAATTGGCCACATGTTACCTTCTCAGCATGCTTTATCTTGACCACCACATATAAATCACCAGTTCTGTCCACCTCAATCATGTTTCACTTTACTCTGTTCTTTTTCTCAGTAGCACTTATCTCTTTTTAAAACAATATAAAATATTTATTACAATTCCTGTTCATCAGCTGTTTTCTTTTGCTCGAATGTAAGCTGTACAAAGGCAGAAGTGTGTTTCTTGTTCACAGACGTGTCACTGATGATCACTTTGCAGGAGAGAAGATGCCTGAACAGTGCCTGGCATCAGTAAATACTAAATTACTATTAGTTAATGTGATAGTCAGAAAATCACCCCACCAAAGATATTCAGTCCTAATGCTTAGGGAACTGAATATGTTACCTTGCCTGGCAAAGGAGAATTCACTGATGTAAATAAATTAAGGATTTTGAGATAAAGAGATTATCTTGGATTATGCAGATGACCAATATAATCAAAAAGGTCTTTATTTTTTTCTTTCCAATGTTTATTTTAGGTTTAGGTACATTTGCAGATTTGTTACATGGGTAAATTGCATGTTGTGAGGATTTGGTGTGCAGATAATTTTGTCACTCAGGTAATCAGCATAATATCTGATAGACAGGTAGTTTTTAATCCTCACCTTCTTCCTACCCTCCACCCTCAAATAGGCTTCAGTGTCTATTGTTCAAAAGGTTCCTTCTAAAAGAAAAAGAGAAATGCAGGAGTATCATAGAGAAAAAAAATTTATGATTTTACACAGCTGGCTTTGAAGATGCTGAGAAGGTGGAAAAAAACAAGAAAATGAATTCTTCCCTAGAACTCACAGAAAGGAATGCAGCCCAGTGAGAACTAGTTCAGACATCTAGAAAGATAATAAAGTTGTATTTTTTTTTTTTTTTTTTTTTGAGACAGAGTCTCGCTCTGTCGCCCAGGCTGGAGTGCAGTGGCCAGATCTCAGCTCACTGCAAGCTCCGCCTCCCG
>NW_012120932.1:1138128-1141305 GCF_000951035.1 Colobus angolensis palliatus
TTGTATTTTTTAGTAGAGACGGGGTTTCACCGGGTTAGCCAGGATGGTCTCAATCTCCTGACCTCGTGATCCGCCCGTCTCGGCCCCCCAAAGTGCTGGGATTACAGGCTTGAGCCACTGCGCCCGGCCCAATAAAGTTGTATTGTTTTAAACCACTAAGTTTTGGGTAATTTGCTACAGTAACAATACAAAACAGATACTATTAAACTAATATATTACCTTATAATGCTCCCCATATATCTAATTTTTCATAGACACAACACCTGTATTTGATTAAAAAAGTATGCATTCCTGTGTATTATTTGATATAGTTCATATATATAAAGACAACAAATAAATTGGTTGAGGCCCATAGAATAATAATTATTATAAATTCGGAAGCCATTATGCCATTTGGGATGTAATAGTATATTGAGCTTCTTCAAGTATTAAATTTGAAACTTGAAATGTAAGTATAAATATTTCCTTAAAGAAATAAAAACTGATACTAAATGTTTACCTGGAAATAATACATTACTACCCCAATATTTTTCTGTTAAATTGTGCTAACGAATATCTTTATTTTAGGAGTTCTCAGAGTCCTTGATGCATTAATATTTATAATCAGCATTGTAAGCATTATTTCATTATGAAATCCTGTTTATATTAATCATATCATGGAACTAGTCTTTCTTAATATATTGTTTTGGAAAAGTTTGTTTAGGCTTAACTTACTGAACATGAATATTTAGCTTAGATATATAGTAATTTAGCCAAGGTTGCTAGTGAATGTAATGAGCAAGAAGTCACATCCTTGGACTTGCAATTTTATTTCACTAAACAAGCCTACTTTACTGTGATTAATAAGCCCCCTAGAGTATGGTCCAATGTGTTTATCTTCATTAAACTATTCTGACATAAACACCCATCATGCCCAGAAACATCAGTTAATTGCTTCTTTGTTGTAATTTTGCATTTATTTTTGAAATATATTTTTGCTGAATATAGATTCTGGATTAAAAGTTGTTTTCACCATTTTCAAGATGTTGTTCCTTGTTATATTGGCTTCTGTTTTTTCTGATGAGAATCTCATGGGCATTTTTATCATTGTTTTCTGTACATATTTTTTCCTCTGGCTGTTTCGAAGGTTTTCTCTTTATCATTGTTTTCGTAAATTTGATTTTGTTATGCTGATATTGATTTCTTTGTGCTGATTGATCACATAGAGTCTGAGCTTAAACTTCTGTTCAAATTTTGGAAATGTGGGGTTATTATTTCTTGTACTTCTGTTGTTTCTCCCCTTTCTGAGAGTACAATTACATACATGTCAGACTCCTTAGTATCCACAGCTAGGTCATTACAACTCTGTTTTTGTCGTTGTTGCTGTTGTTTTTCTCTTTTTTTCACTGTACATCAATTTTGATAAATTCTATTTTCCTGTCTTCAAGTTTACTGACCTATTCTTCTGTATGTAATCCTTAAATATATTCAGTGAAACTTCATTTCAGGTATGTATTCTCAAATCCTGAAATTCTATTCATTTTTTAATAGTTTCTTTCACTTATCTTTCTATTCATGTTCTTATTATTTGACCTATCTATAACAGCTATTGCCACACCTTTGCCTTATAATTTAATAATCTCCATCATTATAGGGTATTTGTTTATTTGACTGATTATGAGTTCTGAGTCACACTTTCCTGATTTTTTCCCATGGCTAGTAATTATTCAATACATACAGAATATAGAGAATTTCAATACATCCAGAACATGGAGATTTACATTGTGGGTAACAGAATTTTGTTGTATTGTTTAAAGAGTGTTATATTTTGCTGGCTGGGTGCAGTGGCTCATGCCTATAATCCCAGCACTTTGGGAGGCCAAGACGGGCGGATCACGAGGTCAGGAGATCGAGACCATCCTGGCTAACACGGTAAAACTCCTTCTCTACTAAAAATACAAAAATATTAGCCAGGCATGGTGGCGGGTGCCTGTAGTCCCAGCTACTTGGGAGGCTAAGTCAAGGAATGGCGTGAACCTGGGAGGCAGAGCTTGCAGTGAGAGGAGATGGCACCACTGCACTCCAGCCTGGGTGACAGAACGAGACTCCATCTCAAAAAAAAAAAGAAAAAAATGCTAAAGTTTGTTTTGGCAGGGCACTTATGTTACTCATGAATGAACTTGAGACTTTAGAGGCCTGTTTTTAAACGATGACATGGCCTGTGGAGATTGACCATACTCAAGGGCTCCATAACTCTACCCTTCATATTTGGCCTTTTTAGTTAAGTTTCTCTACTCTGGTTCTACAGAACTTTAATTTCTCCCAGTATTGTGTCAGCTCCAAGAGATATAGTACCTCTCCCCAATATATTTGTGTTGTTTCTTTTTTAATTTGTTTGTTTTATTCTTGTTCAGGAGAGAAATGCAGTCCTCATTAAGACTTGCACATGAATTTCATAGCAGCTGTATTTATTATAGCAACTCCAAACTTTAGACAAAACCAATGCATATTAGTAGATAAATAGATAAGCAAATTATGAAATATTCATACAATAAAAACTTTGCAAAAATGCAAAATAGCAATCAGTGGATAGTTATTAAAGGAAATTATTCTGAGTAAATACCAGAAAAATAAGACCAAGGGATGTTGTTTACATTAATGTATACAATTCTAGAAAAGGGCAATCTACACTACAGTGACTGAGAGAAGCTTATTGTTTGCCTGTACTGGTGTTTGTTGTTAAAATTCAAAGGCATATTAGTAAACCCAGAAAGGCAGTGGATCTGTTCTATATTAATATATCTTGATTGTGATGATGATCTCATGAGTATTACACATTTGTGAAAATCATTGAAACGTACACCTTAAATGGGCTTGTTTTATTGTATGCAGTTTATGCTTTTAAAAAGTTGATTAAAAATCACTGCATAAATTGCCTGGTTTAATTCACTTGTACTTGCACAAACTATAAATTTTGTGTTTCAGACTTTAGGAATTATTGACAAAAGGAGTGAGAATGTGGAGAGAATTATATAGCTGCAAAGAATGTTTGACATAGCTGCACTGGGAGTAAGAAAATATTGAGGGGCATTGAATAGAAAGTAGAAACATTTTACATCAAAAGGAAAGAAACTCATACTATACTTTTAACAACTTTATCAACCTGCTTATTGAGTGTATTAGTTTACTAGGACTGCC
>NW_012120932.1:1141570-1149144 GCF_000951035.1 Colobus angolensis palliatus
TCTCCTGACCTCATGATCCACCCACCTCAGCCTCCCAAAGTGCTGGGATTATAGGTGTGAGCCACCGTGCCTGGCCAGAAATAAATTTTCTTACAGTTGTGGAGGCTATACATCCAAAATCAAAGTGTCATCAGTGTTGGTTTTTGGAGAGACCTCTCTTCTTGACTTATGTACAGATGCCTCACTGTGTCCTTACATGACCTTTCCTCTGCGTACTTGTGGAGATTAACAGGACTCCTGTGTATCTTCTTCTTATAAGAATACCAATATTGCTTTAGGATCACACTGTTATAACTTCATTTTCCCTTAACTACCTCCTTAAAAAACTTACTCAAAGTAGTAGTTACTTTGAAGCTTAAGGCTTTAACATACTATTTTGAGGGAAGGGGACCCAATTCAGTCCATATCATTCTGCCTTCCAGTCACCCAAAAGTAATGTCATTTTTGCACACAACATACATTCATCAGAACTCAAAAGACTCCAAAATCTTAACTCATTTTTAGCATCATCTCTAAATTCTAAAGTTCAAAGTCTCATCTAAATATCATCTAGAGAATAGAGCAAGGTTGTGAAATAGAAGCCTATATACACTATTCATCTGCCCTGCAGGGGCACCAAATTTTAACAACTATCTGCACACAGATAAGCACCATCACAAAAACCAAAATTACAGTATCTGGTTTTAACTTCATATCACTGAAAGAAGCATTAAGGAGGGCAGAATAGACAGTATAAAATTACCAATTCCATCCCTTCATTGTCCTTGGGCAGTGGCTGTGAGGCATTGAGAGACAGCCTATGCCCTTGCAGGACAAAGTGCATAGCAACTGTGGGACGTCACATTGAATTCATCCTGTCCCAGTGGAGAGCAGAGTTGTACTAGGGTCAGCAGGATGCATGCATGGAGGGAGCACTTGGACCAGACCTAGTCAGAGGGGAATATCCCATCCCAGTGGTCAGAACTTCAGTTACTCAGCAAGATTTAATCACCATAGGCCAAAGTGCTCTGGGGCCCCAGGTAAACTTGAAAGGCAGTCTAAGACACGAGGTCTGAAATTCCTAGGCAATTGCTCATGCTGGGCTTGGCTCAGAGCCAGAGGACTGGGCAGATGTGACCTTGGGAGACATAAGCTGAGGCAGCTAAGGGAGAGCTTAGACCACCCCAATGCAATCCCAGGCGGCACAGCTCACAACAAAAAAAGGGACTCCATCTTTCTGCTTAGGGAGAGGAGAGTAAAGAGTAAAGAGGACTTTGTCCTGCATCTTGGATACCAGCTTAGCCACAGGAGGATAGGGCACTGGGCAAAGTCATGAGGTCCATTTCAGGTCCTACCTCACAGACCACATTTCTAGACACAGTTGGGCCAAAAGGGAACCTGCTTCCTTGAAGGGAAGTGCCCGGTCCTGGTAGGATTCATTAACTGCTGACTAAAGAGTCCGTGGGCACCAAATGACCAGTGGCAATACCCAGGTAGTGTGCTGGGGGCCTTGGGCTCTGAGACATACTGGCTTCAGGTGTGACTCAGCACATTCCCAGCTATGGTGGCTATAGGAAGAGACTCCTTCTGTATGAGAAAAACCAAAGAGCCTTTGGGCTTTAAGTGAACATTGGCAATGGCCTGCCAGAACCCCTGTTGGTTGGGGTTAGAGACTAATAACCCCAGAATATATAAAGAGCTCAAGCAACTCTGGAATTGTTGGAATAAGAAATAATACAATAATCTAATAATCCGATTAAAAAATGGGCAAAATATTTGAACAGACTTATCTCCCAAGAAGACATACAAATAGTAAGCATGTTTGTCACATCTATGTTCACAATAGCCAAGATTCGGAAGCAACCTATGCCCATTAACAGATGAATAGATAAAGAAAATGCAATACTTATACATAAAGGAGTACTATTCAGCCATAAAAACAATATCTTGTCATTTACAATAACATAGATTGAACTGGAGATTATCATGTTAAGTGAAATAAGCTAGGAACAGAAAGACAAACATTGCATGTTCCCACTTAATTTGTGGGATCTAAATAGCAAAACAATTGAACTCATGGAGATGGAGAGAAGATGGAAAAGTATTGAGTGGGTGTGTGAAATGTGGGAATGGTCAATAGGTACAAAAAATAGGATGAATAAGACCTAGTATTTGATAGCACAACAGGGTGGCTATAGTCAGTAATAATTTAATTGTACATTTTAAAATAACTAAAACAGTATAATTAGATTGTAACACAAAAGATAAATGCTTGAGGTTATGAATACCCCATTTACCCTGATGTGATTATTATGCATTGCATGCCTGTATCAAAATGCTCATGCATGCCGTAAACATATACACTTGCTATGTACCCACATGAATTAAAAGTTAAAAATGATCAGAAGTTAATCAAGAAAATTTTTTAAACTAAATATCATCTAAATCAGACTTGAATGAGATTCAGGCTGAGACAAAATTCCTCTCCAGATGTGAAACTGTAAAACCCAAACAAGTTAAGTGCTTCTAAAACACAATGGTGGGATAAGTATAAGACAGACATCCAAATTTTGAAAAAGAGATACCATAGGAAAGAAAAGGGTAATGGGTTCCAAGCAAGCACAACACCTACCGGAGAAAATTCCATTAGGTCTTAAAGATTGAGAATAATATTCTTTGGCTATTTGTTCTGCCTTCTTGGTGCCCTAGAGAGGTAGTATCATGCCTATTTCCTTAGGTGGTGGCCCTGCCTGTCAGCTCAGGATGGTGGCTCCACCCTCTTGGCTCTTTGTGGTGGCCTCATCCCCACAGCTTTATGCTCTGAGGCTCTGAGCAAAGACAGCCTGACCCATTGAAACAAAAGAGATGGCCCTACCCTCTGAAAACAAGAAGGAAACAACCTTGTCTTCTGGCCCTGTTGTGGGGAGTGTCTACCCTGATTATTTCTGAGCCATCTTTACAGTAACTCTTCCCGTTTCTTGAAGGCAGAAGCAAATTCATAGTCAAAAAGCTGTATCATCTTGTCCTGTAGAATCCCAGAAGTTAGAAAACTTATATTTATTTTATCCAATCTCTGTTCACTCTGGTTCAGACTGGCAGGGTTCCTGTTTGCATACTCCTCTCTGTATTGCTGGTTTCTGCTGAGGTGGCTGGTTAACTAGATGTGTGATCTCTTTATGAAGTAATTGTCTGGTGTTCTCTCTAGAACAGGCTTTCTCTCTCTCCCTCTCTCTCTTTTTTTTTTTTTTTTTGCAATTAGGATAGATGGTATTTTTTAAATCCCAATATTCTTTTTGGTCAGTTAATTCAATTTATCTCCGTGCTCTCACATTTTATCATCAGCAATAAGAAGAAGCCAGGCTCATTCTTCAACACTTAGAATCTTAGAAATCTACTTAGCTAAATACCTAATGTCTTTATTAGCAAATATACTTTCCAAAAAGCACTAGAACGTACTTCAGCTAAGTTTGTTACCACTTTATATTAAGAATCACCTTTGATTATGATTTGAATGTATCCCCCTAAAGTTCATGTGTTGGAAATTTAACAAAAGTTCACGTGTTGGAAATTTAACAGCCAGTGTAACAGCATTAATAGGTGGGGCCTTTAAAAGGTGACTGGGTCATTGAAGGTAGAGCCCTGATTAATTTATTAATGTCATTATTGTAGGAGTGAGTTAGTTTTGGCAGGGGTGAATTAGTTCTCACAGGAGTGAATTGGTTCTCAAGAAAGCAGGTTGTTATGAAAGCAAACAACTTGCTCTTGAGGTCTTTTTCACATGCTCCACTTGCCTTTCTGTTCTTTCACCACGAAACAACACAGCAAGAAAGCCCTCATGATATGCTACTGCCATGCACTTGGGCTTTCCAGCCTTCAGAACTGCAAGAAATGTATTTCTTTTCTTTATAAATTACTCAGTTTATGGTATTCTGTTATTGCACAGAAAATAAACTAAGACACCTTTCCTCCACTTTTCAATAATAGGTACCTCATTTTTGTCTGAGAACTCACCAGAATCACCTTTAGTATTCATATTTCTACCAAGAATCCCTTCAAGGTAATCCAAGCTTTTGCAGCATGCACTTCAAAACTCTTCCACCTCCAACCATCACCTAGTTCCAAAGCTACTGTCACATTTTTCAGTGTTTGTTACGGCAGTATCCTCCCTCTTAGTACCAAAATCTTGTCTGCTAGGGCAATCATAACAAAATACCAGAGTCTGGATGTCTTAAACAACAGAAATTTATTTTCTTATGGTTTTTGACTCTGTGAGTACAAGATCAGGGTGCTATTAGTGTTGGTTTCCCGTAAAGCCTCTCTTCCTGGCTTTTAGATGGCCACCTTCTGACTGTGTCCTTAAATGCCCTTTTCTCTGTGCACATGCAGAATGAGAGAGATCTCTAGTGTCTCTTTTTCTCATAAAGGATCTCATATCTGATTCTAGCTGTATCACATTAGAGCCCTTATGACCTCATTTAGCACTATGAGGTCACCCTTATGATCTATTTAACCATGATTACCTCTTTAAAGGCCCTATCTCCAAATATAGTCATATAGGGAATTACAGCTTCCACATCTAAATTTGGAGGAGGAATGCAATTCAGTTCATATCATTGTTATTGAGCCAATCTTCATATCTCAGTACTTGTATTAATGTCAATTTGCTCTAGCATTGAAATGGAAATACTTTACGACTTTACTATGGAAAAAGGGAAGTTGCCTACTTCTGTTTATTGTAACATTAACCACCTTGATGCCCTTTAAGTCTTTCTATTTATTAAATATTTTGCTTTTACAGAGTCTGTTTCTGACTCTTATTTTCGGATCACTCTACATATTTTGTCAGTTTCATTCTGTCTACTACCTAGGATAATTAAAATATATCATATGTTGATGACTTTCAATTAAAACCTGTACATCTAAATTTATCCTGGTATCTGTCCTATTTCAACTGTAGGAACTTCATAGTTAAATTTTCAAAGATGACCTTACTTTCCAACTTTGACCACTGTTTTCTAGCTCAGTAAATTGTATCATTTTCTCTTTGTTCCTAAGTATGAAACTATAGCAACATATTTTCTTTCTTCTTTACACTCTGAAACTGCATAATCATAATTTTCTATCTATAATTTCTTCTAAATAACTCCTAAAACCATCTATGGTACATCTAACCCTCTCTACTAATAATTTTCAAAATCAGGCCACTATCATTTCTTACTTGGATTCTTGTTACATTCTCTTGTAAGAGTTTCTGTGTCTCTATTTAATACATTCTCCAAACTGCCAAACTGTAGTTATGGTCATTATGTAAGGTTTAAATCACTGCATGTCACTCTTTCTAACTTGAAGTTGCTAGAGAGAGAAAGAGAGAGAGATTGGATAGGGAGACAGAGAGAAGATGCTATTTTGGGTTAAATGAAAATAGTTATGGTAAATACATATATATCTTTTGAAGATAAATTATTTTCCTTTGTACCTTTATTAATCATTATATGGTTTTGTATTGTCTTATAATAATTGTTCTGCTCTGAGTATGAGACCAACATAAATAAGATATTGGATATTTGGAAAATACATGAGAGCTTAATATAAAAATCAGTACTAATGCTACCAGTAATTCAGACATTTCAACTGAAACTATTTGTATAAATTTCCTTTAAACATATGAGTAAAATATTATCCAAGATATAGAATATAGCTTGTGTTTATCTCTCTCTCTTTCTCCCATTCTATTGATTATCCTATACTTAAAAATAAACAAACATATTTAAACAAATTTAGGATTATACCATGTACTAGAGAACATTATATCTGGTTATGAATACCTTGTTCATTAAGATTAGTAGGCCATTTGCCTGTAGCAATGGGAAAACAAATTTTATTCAATTAAAATTTAGTCATCTTAGATGGATTAATTTTTAGGAATAAAATACAAAATTCAGTAACCATATTGTGAGGCCACAGTAATTTATTTAACAAATAAACATGGACTAGATTGTGACAAATTTTCTTTTGTTATTTTGTCTTTAATGTAACAACTCTTTGACTAGATTGTATATTTGAAGAGTTTGACAGGTATAGTACAAAAATATAGTTATATTTTTCATAATGACAAATCCATAAGTATTTGCACTCACTAATCATTTGATAAATATTTGCTAGTTAGTAGAAAATCATTTATTTTCACTTGATGTGATTCTTCAAATGCAATTTACAAAATATTTCATCTCATAAAACATTGATATGATCACAGAAATAAACTAGGCCTAATTATTGAATGCATTTTCATTTCTTAAGACAGGTATTATTTTAATATTCTATAAAGATGATTCTGTCATGAATAAAACATAAAAGTCTTTTTAGTTATAAATATACTTTTAAATAAAGTTACCTATTTTTAATATCTTAATATGGGACACACATTGACATTAATTCTTCTCTCTTTGTTTCTCATATACACACGTTCACACACTTACTATGACTCTAAAAACTTACTGCCCACACACCACCTGCCATTTCAATATGTATTCATGCAAAGCACAGAATTACTTATAGTTTCTTGAAAATGCTAAACATTTCAACTATTTATTAGAAATTATAATTTGTCTTTGCTGCTCCATAGGCATGCAACAAAATTGAGTAAATTTAACCTAAATATAGCTTCCTTCATTTTTATATAATAATAATAATGAATTATTATCGATAATAATGTATCAATCAATAATAATAAATGAATTATTTATCTTGTCAAATAATTCATTTTTCTAAAGTGTGTCTCATCTTTAATCTGATTATTAAATGGCTCCTTCCAGTTACTAGACCAGACATGCTGACTCATTTAAAAAGATTTTGAGAAATTAAAAATGTTAAAACAAATACTGTGATAGTCTTTATAAATATCTTCTTTCATTTTGTAGTTCCATGAACAGTGACAGTGATTTTCAAAGACAGAAAAAAAAAGGGAAGATGTGAAAATAGAACTAAAAGAAGAATGTTAACAGAAATTTTGGCAACAAAATATTTCTAGTATATTTATTAAATATTTGGAATATTTTCATTCGGGACATACAATTGGGTTATGAAATATGACATATATCTTATAACACATTTATGTAACATTAAAACTTGCATTTAAAATCCAAACTACAATAAATACTTTCTGCACTTCAAAATCTAGAATTATTTTCTATAGAAGGATCCATTGAAATAAAACATAGATAAACTGCAGAAAAATCTCATGTTTTAATTATGTACTAATATTTTTCTCTGTATTTTGCCACTCTGTGTTAATTTTGTTCTTTTGGTGGGAAGCAGGGAAGTTTTTTTTTTATTGTAATTCCTATGCCCTTGTTCCCTAATCTTCTTTTCTATGAGTTGTCTACTTAATTCTCTGGCACTGGCTGGGCACAGTGGCTCACACCTGTGATCTCAGCACTTTGGGAGGCCAAGGCAGGTGGATTGCTTTAGGCCAGGAGTTTGAGACCAGCCTGGGCAACATAGCAAACCCTCATCTCTTAATAAAAAAAAAAAAAAAAAATTAGCTGGGTGTAGGTAGTGCATACACCTGTGGTCCCAGCTACTTGGGAGTCTAAGGC
>NW_012120932.1:1149194-1175876 GCF_000951035.1 Colobus angolensis palliatus
AAAATAAAAACAAAATCAGGCACTGGAGCTGACTCTCCAGGTGTTTCTTTTCATACTTGTCTGTGACTTAAAATCTTCTCTGTTCTCTGTTGCTTAGTTATTTTTAGGTGATGGCTAGAAGTGGTTTTGTTTGTTCACATCATTGATTTATTTGTGTTTGTTTTGTTTGGGGGTTTTCTTGTTTGTTTGATTGATTAATATGGTCAGCCATTCAAATTTAGGAGGTCACCATATGCTATGGGAACTTTAAACTTTTCACATTTCCTCTAGAAGTTTTAGTGAATCCTTCAGTGACTGTAACTTAAGGGCAGATCAACTTTTCATTGGTCTTCTAAGACAGAAGTTACCAAATCTAGTTCTTCTTCAAAATATAGATGTAAGCGTAAAAAACTAAAACAAAACAAAACTACATATTTTGGTATCATCCAGACCTACCAGACCTACACTGAAATAACAGTTATCTTAAAAAGGATCTTAGTTATATACATTTTTTCCTGATCTCTTAAATTACTTTGACTAGACATACCAAGTGACTTTACTGGTTTTACATCCAGAAGTAGCTAAATACTGACATTCTATTTCTGAGCTCTCTTCTGACCCCAAAACTTTATCACCTACTCTCAACTTTCTCAGAAGGACTATTAATCTACAATTTGAAGGGAAAATCTGATTTAAAATAATAATTCAATTTTATTTGTGTAGTTGTGATGATAAACTCCATAGATTCATTCCCCAGTATAAAAATTATTTTTTAAAAGATACAATCACTTAAAGTATCTGGAAATTGTCCTAAGGACATATAGCAAAGGAGGAAACTGATTTTTTAAAAACTCTACTCAATCTCAGTAAAAGCAGCGAGTGGTTGTAGCACTTGAGCCACAATCTACTCCTTTTGTGCTCCCCAGTTTCCAGCTCAGGGTGATAGAAGGTCTATTTTGGCAGATGTGGCCGAGATGGGTCTCTCTTCTCCCAGCTTCAAGTCAAAATGGGCTCGTTTTCTCCTTAGCATCTCCCTAGGAGTGTCATGCCACTGGAGTTTCTCATCCCTCACAACTCAATGTGGCAGAAACTAAATTCTAAACCAGGAAAGCTCTGAGGTTGGAAACTCCTTTCCTCCACCTGGCATGGACCCTGCACAGGCTCTGTCTTAAGCATACTGGGCTATTTCTCATCCTAACCCCAGCTTGCTCATAGGGCATGTCTTCCGTACTGGGAGTGGCAAGCAAATAAGACCAGAAACTCCTACCCCCAGTTCACATCCTGCTCAAAAATGAGAGGTGCCACAGTGAGAAAAGCACGACCTTGTTCTCTCTTCTTCCTCCAGATCTGGGGCCAGAGATTTTGCTCAAATTGAGAGGCAGACCATAAAAATAGACAGTTTTGAAGATCTCCCAAGTTAACCAATTTTATTTGGAACAGAGTGTGGGTAATTTCAAGTCTAAAAGTATGCTCAAAACAATGGACATTTAGGGGAGTAAGCAATTTAGAGGAAGCTGGTAGCTCCATGGAAAGAGCCCTCCTGGGGTTAGAACACATCTCAAAGACTCATCTCAAACCTCACACCTCAAAGTGGCCCAACTTTAATTGAATCAGACTTTGGAGAAATTTGTGCCTGAGGGTGCTAACCAAAATAATAGAGCAATTATCCAACAATTAGTGGAGGCAAACAACTGAGTCATGATTCTAATGAAGGCAGACACTTAAACAGACAGATAATGGTAAGATACAGTCAAAAAAAGTCCTGATAAATTCACTGTTGTTTCAGGTTTGGGCTGAAGGCTGCAGCATCAAAGAAGCAGCATCAGAGGCTTCATGCTGCAATAAAAAGACATCACTAAAATAATACAGCCATTCCAGTAAACAAATAAATCAGCAAGCAAAAATAAGCTCAAGAAAAGTAGACAGGATAAGAATCCATAATTGCTTCACTATATTATCCAAAATACCCAGTATTCAACAAAAATAAATGGTCACCCATGCACAGGAAAGAAAGAAAAACAAAACAACAACAACAACAAAAACACTGAACGAACAGACACTGCCTGTGAGAAGTCCAAATGCCAGACTTTGCAGACAAAGGCTTCAAAGCAGCCATTGTCATCAAAGAATATAAGCCAAGATGGTCAAAGAATTAAAGGAAACCACACTTAAATAATTAAAGTATGGTGATAATGTCTCATCAAATAGAGAATATCAATAAGGAGATACAAATTATTAAAAAGGAACAGATGGTGGGCACAATGGCATTTACCTGGCCTGTAGTCTTAGCTACTCAGAAGGCTGACGTGGGAGGATTGCTTGAGCCCAGATCTGAGTCCAACATGGGCAACATAGCTGAGACCACATCTCTTTTAAAAAAGGAAAGAAAAACTACTGCCAAAAAAAAAAAAAAAAAGAAAAAGCCAAATAGATATTCAAGAGTCAAGAAGTCTAAAAACTGAAATGGAACATTTACTAGATGTGCTAAACAGCAGATTTGGACCGACAGGCATAAAATCAGCTAACTTAAGATAGATCCTATGAAGGATAGAAAGAATAAAGAATGAAGAAAATGAACAGAGCTTCAGAGGAATGTTGGATACCATTAAGTGCACCAACTATGGAAAATGGGGGACAGAAGAAGAGGATAGAGAAAGGAACAAACTATTAAAAGAAATAATGTTTGAAATACAAATTTTAAATTTCTCAAGCTAGATGAAAAATGTTAATCTACATATCCAATAACCTCAACAAACTCCAAACAGGGTCACACCCAGATACAGTATAATAAAAATGCTGAAAACCAAGTCCCAGCAAGAACCCTGAAAGCAGCAACAGAAAAATGACTTGTCATAGACAATGGACTGGGTATCAGTTTCCTATCGCTGCCATGAGAAATTACCACAAACTTAGTGACTTAAAACAACGAAAATTTACTGATATGCTTTGTCTCTGTGTCCCTGCTCAAATCTCACCTTGAATTGTAATAATTCCCACATGTCAAGGTTGGAACCAAGTGAAGATAATTGAATAATGGGGGCAGTTTCACTCATGCTGTGTTCCTGATAGTGAGTGGGTTCTCATGAGATCTGATGGTTTTATAAGGGGCTTCGCCCTTCACTCATCACTCATTCTCCTGCCACCATGTGAAGAGGTGCCTTTTGCCAAGTTTCCTGAGGCTTTCTCAGCCATGCAGAACTGTGAGTCAATTAAACCTCTTTTCTCTCTTTGTTTTTTTTTTAAATTTTTTATTATACTTTAAGTTCTAGGGTACATGTGCATAACGTGCAGGTTTGTTACATATGTATACTTGTGCAATGTTGGTGTGCTGCACCCATCAACTCGTCAGCACCCATCAACTCGTCATTTACATCAGGTATAACTCCCAATGCAATCCCTCCCCCCTCCCTTCTCTCTTTGTTTTTAAAACAATTATCGACATGTCATAATTCTACATATTTATGTTGGACATGTTTTGATAAATATATTGTATAGTATTAAGATCAGGGTAATTAGCATTTTCACTATCTCAAACATTTTATCACTTCTTTGTGTTGGGAATATTCAATATCCTCCTAGCTTTTTGAAACTATATATGATTTTGAATATAGCCATCCTACAATGGTATGTAGAAAACTAGAATTTATTCCCCCTTTATGGCTATATGTTGTATCTTTTAACAAATATCTCCTTATCGCCTCTCTTCCTCCTATCTTTCTCAGCCTTTAGTTCTACTTCTTACTTCTGAGTAATCAACAACTTTTGTAGTTTCAACATGGGAGTGAGAACGTGTAGTGCTTTGCTTTACGTTCCTGGCTTATTTCATTTAACTCAATGTTCCCTGGTCCCATTCATGTTGCCATTAATGACAGGATATTATTCTTTTTATGGTTGAATAGTATTTCTATTTATTTCAAAAATTACTTTTTTTCTTTTTTAATTTTAATGTTTATTTTAAGTTCTAGGTTATATGTGCAGGATGTGCAGGTTTTTTACATAGGTAAATGTATGCCATGGTGGTCTGCTGCACCTATCAATGCATCACCTAGGAATTAAGCCCAGCATGCATTAGCTCTTTTTCCTAATGCTGTCCCTCCTCCTGACAAGCCCCAGTGTGTGTTTTTCCCTACCCTGTATCCACGTGTTTGCATTGTTCAGCTACCACTTATAAGTGAGAACATGTGGTCTTTGGTTTTCTGTTCCTGTGTTACTTTGCTGAGGATAATGGCTTCTAGCTCCATTTGTGTCCATGCAAAAGACATGATCTCATTCCATTTTATGTCTGCCTAGTATTCCATGGTGTATATGTACCACATCATTGATGGGTATTTGAGCTGATTCCATGTCTTTGCTATTCTGAACAGTGCTTCAGTGAATATGCGCAAGCATGTGTCTTTGGAATAGAATGATTTATATTCCTTTGGGTATATATCCAGTAATACAACTGCTAGGTCAAATTATATTTTTGGTTCTAGATCATTGAGAAATCACCACTCTGTCTTCCACAGTGGTCGAACTGATTTACATTCCTACCAACAGTGTAAAAGCTTTCCTATTTCTCTGCAACTGCACCAGCATCTGTTGTTTCTTGACTTTTTAATAATCGTCATTCTGACTGATGTGAGATATTATCTCATTGTGGTTTTGATTTGCATTTCTCTAATCATTAGTGATGTTGAACTTTTTATCATATGTTTGCTGGTCACGTGAATGTCTTCTTCTAAAAAGTATCTGTTCGTGTCCTTTGCTCATTTTTTGATTTTTGTTGTTGTTGTTTGTTTGCTTTTGAGAATTTGTTTAAGTTCCTTGTAGATTCTGTATATTAGACCTTTGTCAGATTGATAGATTGCAAAATTTTTCTCCCACTCTGTAGGTTGCCTGCTCACCTAATGATAGTGTCTTTTGCTGCACAGAAGCTCTTTAGCTTAATTACATTCCATTTGTCAATTTTGGCTTTTGTTGCAATTGCTTTGGGTGATTTCATCATGAAATATTTGCCTGTGTCTATGTCCTGAATGGTATTGCTTAGATTTTCTCCTAGTGTTTTTGTAGTTTGGGGTTTTACATTTAAGTCTTTAATCCATCATGACTTAATTTTTGTATAAGGTGTAAAAAAGGAGTCCAGTTTCACTTTTCTTCATATGGCTAGCCAGTTCTTCAAGAACCATTTATTAAATAGGGAATCATTTCCCCTTTGCTTGTTTTTGTCAGGTTTGTTAAAGATCAGATGGTGGTAGATATGTGGTCTTATTTCTGACTTCTTTATTCTGTTCCATCAGTCTGTGTGTCTATTTTGGTATCTGTACCACACTGTTTTGGTTACTGTAGCCTTGTAGTATAGTTTGAAGTCCAGTAGTGTGATGAATCCAGATTTTTTCTTTTTGCTTAGGATTGTCTTGGCTATATAGGCCCTTTGTTGGTTCCATATGAATTTTAAAATTGTTCCTTCTAATTCTGTGGCATGTCAATGGTAGTTTAATGGGAATAGTATTGAATATATAAATTACTTTGGGCGGTATGACCATTTTCATGATATCTATTCCTCCTATCCGTGAGGATGGAATGTTTTTCCATTTGTTTGTGTCTTCTCTTATTTCCTTGAGCAGTGGGTTGTAGTACTTCTTGGAGAGATCCTTTCCTTCCCATTGAGCTGTATTTCAAAGTATTTTTATTCTCTGTATAGCAATTGTGGATGGGAATTCATTCATGATTTGGTTCTTTGACTGCCTGTTGTTGGTGTATAGGAATGCTTGTGACTTTTGCACATTGATTTTTTTATCCTGAGACTCTGCTGAAGATGCTTATCAGTTTAAGAAGTTTTTGGGCTGAGATGATGGGGTTTTCTAGGTATAGGATCATATCATCTGCAAACAAGGATAATCTGACTTCCTCTCTTTCTATTTGAATATGCTTTATTTCTTTCTGTTGCCTAATTGTCCTGGCCAGAATTTCCAATATTATGTTGAATAGGAGTGGTTAAAGAGGGCATCCATCCTCATCTTGTGCTGGTTTTCAAGCGAAATGCTTCCAGGTTTTGTCGATTCAGTATGATATTGACTGTGGGTTTGTCATAAATGATTCTTATTATTTTGAGGTATGTTCCTTCAATAATTAGTTTATTGAGAGTTTTTAACATGAAGGGATGTTGAATTGTATCAAAGATCTTTTCTGTATCTATTGAGATAATCATGTGCTTTTGGTCTTTAGATCTGTTTATGTGATGAATTAGATTTATTGATTTGCATATGTTGAACCAGTCTTGCATCCTGGGGATGAAGCCAACTTGATTGTGTTTGATAACTTTTTCAATTTGCTGTTGTATTCGGTTTGCCAGTGTTTTATTGAGAATTTTTGCATTGATGTTCATCAGGGATATTGCCTGAAGTTTTATTTTTTGTTGTATCTCTGCCAGGTTTTGATATCAGGATGATGCTGGCCTCATAGAATGAGTTAGAGAGGAGTTCCTTCTTTTCACTTATTTGGAATACTTTCAGTAGAAAGGTTATCAGCTCCTTTTTGTACTTCTGGTAGAATTCAGCTGTAAATTCATCTGGTTCTGGTTTTGTTTTCTTGTTTTTTGTTTTGTTTTGTTTTGTTTGGTAAGCTATTTATTACTATCTCGGTTTCAGAACTTGTTATTGGTCTATTCAGAGATTCAACTTCTTTCTGGTTCAGTCTTGAGAGTGTGTATGTGTCCAGGAATGTATCCATTTTTTCTAGATTTTCTAGTTTATTTACATAGATAAACCTTTTCTTTATAAATTACCCAGTCTTGGGTATTTCTTCATAGCAGTATGAGAACAGATTAATACACTTATTATCTTAAAATTTTGAAGGTGAGAAGTCTGAAAATGGGTCTCAGCTAAAATCAAGATTCAGGCAAGGCTGGGCTCCTTGCTGGTGGCTTCTTATTGAAAATGTTCTCAGGGATTGTTTACAGCTTCTACAGGTTGAACAGATTTCTTTGTTTGTGGCCCTCTTTTCAGCTTCAAACCATCAATAGTTGGTTGTGTGCTTCATATAATATCATGCTGAATCTACAGTAATATCCCTTAAATCTCTAATCTGATGATTGCTCATGCTCGCATGTGTAGACTAGGATGGTGATGCAAATGTGATTGATTTTTTTCTTTATGCTACACTTGACCTATAGTTTGAGTATACATATCCAGAGTTAGGATTATTTAATTTTTTTACAAGTCCTGAAAAATAATACTTTATGACAATGATTGGTAAGGAAATATATAATTATCCTCTTATTGCCTTGAGTTCAAGTTACCTATCAAGAAGTTTGGAATTTTTAATCTATTACAGTTTATTGGCTGATAGCACTGTAGTCTTTCCACACAAAAAAATGGCAACAGTGTATCTTTTGAAACAACAAAAAAGACTTTGAATATATCATATGCACCAATGCACAAAATAATGCATATAATTTATTAGGTTCATGAACCTTCTAAAGGAAACTGACTCTTAAGAACCCTTGAGTTAGGGGAAGTATTACAACGTCATGCTATAAATAAGGCTGGAAGAGAAACAGAAATACATTTAGATAGTGAGCTACTTGGAAGTTAGGGCAATGACTCGAGTCATTAAATGCCCATGTGGACAAGGGTAACAGATTCTTCCCAGTTCTAGCAAGACACAGAGATCTAAAAACAGGAATGAAATTCATAGTAAGAGTTAGAAGTCTTACTTAAATGAATGAAGAAAAGAACTAAGTCAGGCAGAACCAAAACCAATCTAGTTATGCTGTTTAACAAAAGATAATAGACAATGAATAGGATTCTGCTTTCAAAAAAAAAGACTAGCAAGAACAAGCTAAGTTAATTCACACTCTCATAACCCCATCAAAAATTAAACAGTGCACTAGGTCACTAAAGCAGTAGTACACAAAGCGAGATCTGCAAACCATTGCCATAGCCATAGTATTATATGTATTGAGTGTAATAATGGCCTGTGTTTGTGTGATTTTGAAAAAGCTTCTCACTGGGTGTGATGGCTCAAGCCTGTAATCCCAGCACTTTGGGAGGCCGAGGTGGGCAGATCACGAGGTCAGGAGCTCAAGACCATCCTGGCTAACATGGTGAAACCCTGTCGCTACTAAAAAAACAAAAGATAAGCCGGGTGTGGTGGCATGCAACTATAGTCCCAGCTACTTGGGAGGCTGAGGTAGGAGAATCGCTTGAACCCAGGAGGCAGAGGTTGCAGTGAGCCGAGATCACACCACTGCTGCAGTCCAGCTGGGTAACAGAGCGAGACTCCATCCCAAAAAAAAAAAAAAAAAAAAAAGTAAAAGCTTCTTTATTTATTTTATTAAAGTATCGATGCATAAAACCCATACATTAGAAATAAATAATAAAAAGAAAAACATACATTTTTACCACAAATAGACTGAGTAGCACTCACCTCAAAGAAATTGAGCAATCCTTGGTATCCAAATGCTCAAGGGAGAAGGGCATTGTTAAAATTTAACGAGGTGATTATTGGAAAGGTGAAAAGTGCCTAGTAACTTCTACTTGAAGTGTAGAATAATAGAATAAATATATGCTAAATCTTCTGCCACTTATGCCAGGTGACTTGTTTACCCCCCAGTTGCTTCATACATTGGAGCAGGTTGCCTACCTATAATACGTGGTTATTAAAAACAACTTAGAGAAAAACTATGTCAAACAGAAATTGACAGAGAAAATAATCTTCTTATCTTTTTTGCTTGACATTTCACCCTAAGTAAAAGATGCTTCAATTTCTTCTGTTGTGCTGTAAATATTCCCAAACAAGATAATTTCCCCTGACAAAAAATACAGATACGCATTTTCCAGACTCTAGTCCCGCAAATTCACAAAACAAGTGGAAACAGTGGCCAATTAATAGAAAATTGGATATCATTTCAATATATTCAGCTTTGCTTCAACCATTTTTAAATATTACTAAATTTGAATTTTTAAGAATTTTTTTATTAATAAGTGAAATAATCAGACTGTTTTGTTTTTTGTTTTATAGGGATTTTTGGCAAATAAACACATGCTTTTATTCAGGAGCTTGATCATCAGAATTATTTTAGGTGGCACATATTTTGTAAGAATATAATAAAATTTACTTAGAAGTCCTTGAAAAGCTGAGATCATTTACAATAGAGTAATTGGGTTAAATTATAATCATCTCTCAGTTTTGAGTTTCAGATGGCATTGTTAACTTACTCTTAATTATAGTCTTTCAAGCACATCATTATGGCATTATAATAATTTTGACAAGAAATGATGATTGAGTAATTTTTTCAGCTAAAAATATATAGATGAATCTAATGTGCTTATGAATAATGAACTCACAAATTTGGCTGAGCCACATATATTGAAGACAGTTCCTATAAATGATCAATGCTAATGCAATGCTTAAAAATCACACACACACACTTTTAAAATAAAAATGTAGGATATTCAAACTTCAAAACATTTTAATTAGGTATTAAAATTATTCTAGGCTTTTAACACCCACCAATAATCATCAATGAATGGAATACAGAATAATGAGTGAGACTCAATAGAAGCCAAAATATAACCAAGAGACTGAATGTCTAATCAAAAGAGAAAGTTTCTCTCTTCCAATTTCTTGTCCCTAACTCTACATAATCTTGACAACTCTGATTCTTAACCCTTTCATCTTTTCATTGAGGGTTAATGAGTCTGATAAATGTTAGTTTCTATTTCAGCCTAAAGTAAAATTTAGGCAATGAAAATACAATATTTGTGATTCAAAGGTTTATAAATGGTGTCACAATTTCAGTACTTTATTAATACCTGATTCAGTTTGGGAGATTTTTCTTTTTAACATGTCAGGCACTGTTTTGGGGAAAAGTGTGTGTGGATTTCATAATTTGTCTAGTAATGATCATTAGCAAACTAGAAAGACAAATACAAAGGCAAAATATTTCACTCTGAAATCTCACTTCTGTTTGGTATTCAAAATAAACTGACTAACCAGTCATTATATGTAACACATTGTATTATTTCATCCACTGTTCTTCACTATTTTAATTGTAAATTAGCTTAGTTATATGTTGTCATGCAATTGTAAAAATTTAATATTGGGAAAGATATGCAAATTTCACTTATCTATAATTTTAAATTTATCCTTTATTTGAAATTTAGAACAGCACTATGAGAATTTTTTACTGTGTGGTTGAAGAATATCTTTTCAAAATGTAGCTAATTTTCTCCACTTATTTCTATATATTATTTTTATGTGAAGTATTCTGGAGTCTTTCAATTGCATTAATCCTAAAATTATCTAAAAATTATTATGGTCAACTTTTGAGGAGATTTTCCACTGAAAGCAATTGTATAGAACTCTATGTAGGCTTCAGGATCATTCAATGACCTTTTTACATAGCATTCTGTGGATTACTCATTTTCTTAGTTGACCTTCATAATCTCACTATTTGGGCTACCCTGTTATAGTATCAAGAAGCCTGTATTATCTCTTTTTGAAATCTGAGAATATATAAAATGATATATTATAAAAAAAGATGAATTTGTTAATTTATTATATATTTATGCATATATAATTAACATATTCATATATTATGCATAACTTATACATTTACTAATTTTGTTTGTATATATGCATGCTGTGTATACACACATATTTTATATTCATTATTGCATCAGAATTTAAACTTTTCTTAACTCATTGGAGATCAGCTATTTGCCTTCATATTTAAAGATTCTATAAAGTGGGGAGAATTTTTTTGTTGTTCTGCTAAAAGTGGGGAACCATTTTTGTGACTAGTGTCTTGAGTTCCCTCAGAAAATTCCAGCTAGAACAATATATTCCAATAAAATTTATAGGTATAAAAATGTTTAAATAAATTATTATCTCATAGCTTCTAAAATAAAGCTTTAAATTTTAGCTTAAAGAGTACATAATGCTTAGTTTTTAGGAAACTGTCTAGTAACTCCACATAACACCTAATATGACTCTCTTTTTTTTTCTGTTCTCTACAAATGTGTATATAAACTTATGTTCCACAGAAGGCCAG
The DNA here is from genome assembly GCF_000951035.1 of Colobus angolensis palliatus. Classification (NCBI taxonomy): domain Eukaryota; kingdom Metazoa; phylum Chordata; class Mammalia; order Primates; family Cercopithecidae; genus Colobus; species Colobus angolensis. Next base: position 1,160,212 of record NW_012120932.1, read on the forward strand.
ATTCAATCAATCTGGTATATAGTTTTGCCACTCTTTGAGAAGAAACTCAATATGCTATTCCATATGGAAGTTTTTAGCCAAGGAAACTATTTTATTCAATATTCACCACAATTTTATTTTTTCTTCAACTCCTCCTACTTGATTTTAGTATTTTTAAGATTTTCTCAACCTTTTACACCCCTGCATTTCCAAAAATTTATATCCAGTATAATGTAACATGTGAATTTAAAAATGGGAAAGTTGATAGTTATACTTCTGTGATGGCTAATTTTATATGTCAGCTTTACAGAGTGGCATTTTACAGAGTGCCCAGGTATTTAGTTAAGCATTATTTCTGGGTGTGTCTGAGAGAGCATTTCTGTATGAGATTAGTGTTAGAATCAATAGAGTCTAGATTTGTATTGGGAGAAGACTGCCTTCCTCAGTGCGGGCAGGCATCATTCAATTTATTGAAGTCCTAAATAGAACAAAAAGGTAGAGGAAGGAAGAATTTGCTCTCTCTGCCTGACTGCATTAGCTGAGACACTGGTCTTCTGTCCTCAGCCTGGGACTTACAAGATTGGTTTTCTGATTCTCAGGACTTTGCTTTCAAACTGAAAGCATACTACTAGTTTTCTTATGTCTCCAGTTTTCATAATCATGTGAGTCATTTCCTTACACCATATATTACAGGTAACGTAGTATGAGAAATGTACACACACACACGCCCACACATACACCCCACATATGTATTACTGAATTGGTTCTGTTTCTCTGGAGAAACCTGGCTAATACATCACCTGAGCATGATTCTGATTTAATCAAATCTCTATCTTTCAGAAACTGTTAACTTTTTCTAAAATAGTTCCCCTTAAGTAACATTTACAATTGCATTTAAATATACCATGTCAAGCAATGTAAGCAAAAGTTTTCTTGTTGAATGTACTATCTCCTCTTTGCCATTACTCTTATGTTCTCTCTATTTTTTGATTGTCACTATTTGGAATAGCTTGGGAATAATCAGTAACCATGAGAGTTTTATTGTCATAATAGGAGACAGAAACAAACATAATATATTCTTCAATATGAAGACTTTAAATCCAACTCAATCCGTTACCTAAGTCACTGTTCTTCAGCAGTTATTTTCAGAGATCTCCAGAGACTTGTGGAGCAGAAAGGGATATGTAAAAGCTGGAGACCTGAACTATAAATAATTAGAATACAAAAGAATTGTGAGCAAAAATCCCCAATGTAATTATTAACTGTTAACACAGCAAACAGCACCTGATGCCTGCCTTTCTCACAGTCCAGTCCTCCTGGATCTCTGAATTATTCCCCATCCCTGAAAAATGCCAGATGTTGTTTTTGCTCAAGCACCCCCATGGTCTCTGTCATCTGATTGACTTAAAGAAAGTGCAATGAAAAAAATCTCTAAATTAATATCTCAAATTAGCTTGGATTGGACTTAGATAAAGATGTTCTAAAAAGCTTTCTCAGAAATTAAAAAAGTTATAGTCTTTCTTTCTTTTTATAATATTTACCAAATTTTTCTTGAATGGAACTAAAAGTTACAGTCTCCAGCAGAATGTATACTATGTAACAGTACACTGTAGCACCATAAATGAGAAAAGTGCCAGAAGTATGATTGTTAAATCTATAAGTGAATCTTTATATGTGTAACTTAAACATTCCTATAGCTTCATTTAAAAATTTTTGGTAAAATCAGATAAAATAATGATAAATATTATGGCCATAAAAGTTCACAAAGTGCTTTCATATATTTTGCATATTTAATTTATTCTTTATAACATTTCGTGGGATGTTTTACCCACTATAATTCATTCAAAAATAAACTAATACTCAGGGAACTTAGGTAAATTGTTCATGGCAACAAAGTATAATATGATGGTTTATTTTGTGTGTCAACTGGATGGGGCCACAGATGTCCCTATCTTTGATCAGACACATCAGCCTCTCCAATACCTTCTACCTAGGCCAGGCAGAGAAAGGCAATTCCTGTCATTCACTGTAATGTGTAACCATTAGAGTACCATCTACCTTGGTATCTTACGATCTCCATCTGTAAAAGGGATAACCATAGTCATTGGTGGGATGCCAAGGGAAAGAGGCAGAACACAAATCACACTGGAAACTACATTTCATAGCTTTGTTCAAGACTATTTTGGAAGCAAGAATATTTCTTCACATCAGTTTTAATGACTAATAGTACTATGGCACATTCAACACCAGTTTAGGGTAATAAATTTCTAATAAATATTTCTGCTACTAAAACAATAAAATGAATGTGTGTGTGTGTGTATGTGTGTACTTATATGTACATTCTTATAGTTCTGTTTTGCTGGAGAACCCTGGCTAATACACAGCTATTAAAAGTTAGTACTAGAACACAAGCCTGGTCTCAGGTCTTTTGGTACCAAAACCTGTGATTTCCCACCACATCACAGTTCCTTCTGAACCATTACTTTCCCTCTCTTTAGGAGGTACAAAACAATGGATAGTCCTACCTGTCTCAGGTTCTTCTTGTGCAGGGGGAGAAAGTAATGGTGGGAGAAAGGAATGTAGCCAGAAAGGCAACAAAACTTACCTTTGTTAGTTCCTATTATGAGTCATATACTTTTCTCTGCTTTTTACACAGACAACATGATTTCAGGAGTTCCCACATGGTGAGTCTACATTTACACTGTGGGATTAAGAATGCTGAAACTCCTCTAGACTGGAGTAATGCCAAGATAACTGAATAATCAGACTGGATGTAGTTATAGGACATTTATAGAAGCAGATCAGATAAAGTGAAAACTCAACAAGCAGAATTAAATGAATTGCTGTATCATACATTACATCCCAAGCATTTTATAGCAATATCAGATCCAAATAGATAACAAAAGAATCAAATCTAAATTGAGAATGGTTTTATTCACAAAATATCTAAGTATTTTAATGATTATCAGACGTGACAAGAATGAAAGGTCCATTTTAGTAATAACAACAAATAATGGTTTATAGAACTTGCAAAATTTTGGATGCAGAATGGGAATCAGATTTTTACACATTGCTTAGGGCTATATATCAGCTGGTTAGATGATTTGATTGGGGGCTATCATGACCCAATAACTAAATATTATTGCCAAATTCCTTATCTACCATGGCACAGTCACACTGACTCTTTCTGTTCCTTTAATAACCAAGCTTTTCCTTTATATCATTTTCAATAGCCCTATACGCTGCCTGGATTTCCCTATCCTTTGAAATTCTGTTTGACCCTTTCTTGTCATTTAGATTTCCTTTGAAATGTCACCCGGAAGAGAGTTTTTCCCAGATCTTTAAGCAACCACCAGTAATTCTCTATGCTTCAACCTATTATAATCTATTGCTTAGCTCTTACTATCTTTCTTGCTTGTGGATTTGTTTTTTTATACACCTTACCTACAAATATCCCAATCTTTTTCTTTTTGTGTATCACTTCATTTCCTGCATTTAGAGGATTTCTACTCCATAGTTGTGTAGTCAACAAACACATTTCCAATAGTATTTCTCAGGTCAATAAGTTGAATTGGCTCTCCTGTTATGATAAAACACGTGTGTTATTTAAAAAATTAAACAACCACATAAAGCCTATTATGATTTCTGCTTTTATGAAACTCAATATTTTTTGGATGTTTAATACTAAGGATATATTTAAGTTTTGTGTTTCTTAATTTTAAAAATAACAGATTTTAGGATTTTATTCTCAGAACTACCTCCCTATTTTCTACTGCTATTCTTTCATATTACCATGGAAACAGTACCTATTTTTATACAGTCAACAAATATTTGTTTCACGAATAAGTGTTCTGGAATGGTAACATGAGGAGCTCCATGGAAATCCTCCATAAAACTGGTGAAATTTATATCGTTAAGAAAAGGTCAATGTTAAATCTGTGGATATGTTTCTAAGAGTATACAGGAAATGAAGAAACATTTATTTAAGAAAATTGACTAAAACTCAGTAAAAACAGTGAGAATCTGTGATATTAGAACTATAATCTACTATGTCCTTTCTCACTCCCAGCAGATTGTGACTTCCATTCCAGGTGAAGATAACTGACAATACAGGTTCAGGTTATTCTACCCCAACTGCCAGCTGTGAGCTATGGCATCTTTGTGTGAGAGGTAGGAAATCAACATTCTTTATTTCATTCTTCATCCTTCACATTGCTGTTCTGGAGACTAAATTTTGGTTGACTTTGCCTTAGATGTTGGTATCTATCTTCTTCCACTCCTCCCAAACCTGTGGGACAGAATGTCTACCTTGAGAACACTTGTTAAGGATATTGGGATCCTGATTGCCTTCATATTGGCTCATTCATAGGATGAAGGTTCAATGCTGGAAGAAGCAAGAAAAGAGCAGAAATGTCAATCAAAGAGAAGCAGGACAGTGTTCCTGCTCTTAGATCCAGAGATGTGACCTGAATTTTTTTTTCCCCCAGAGGGACAGTCAGGCCATAAAAAGTGAGCTCAGAAGCTTTTCCTAAAATATTTGACATTATGTGAAACAGAGTGTAGGGAACTTCAAACGTAAGAGCATGCAAAAAAATTATGAAGTTTTCAGTGGAAAGCAATTAAGAGGATGCTAATAATTTCATTAGTGGTATAAGTTAAATCACAGACCAACAGGCTTGTCAGAGTAACCAAATGAATAAATAGTTAAGAAGTGCTCTCCAAAGGTCAGGGCAAACCAAAATGTTGAACTCAAAAACTATTCATGCAAAAGATCCCAGATTTAACTGGATTAACCTGTGGAGGAATTCATGTTCCAGAACACATTAATAACAATAGAGTAATGAGCTGGCAATTAGAGGATATTAACATTTGGTTGTGGTCAGAAAAAGATACAATCAAAGAAAGCCCTACTAAAACAACTGTCATTTTAGGCTAGTTGTGTACACATCCAAGGCAGTGAGATTTGAGGAGCAATATCAGAGGCTTTTAATGGGTGGAGGGAGAAAAGGAATAGACTGTATTAAAGTTATCCATCTAGTCATTAAACAAATAATTAAATGAATAACTAAAACAGGCTTCAGAGGGAGGAGAAAAAAACAATGAATAAGGTTATTAGAATATATTATCTAAAATTTTTAGTTTTTTGGAAAAAATTATGAGACATTTAAAGATACACACAAAAAATTTGGCCCATATAATGAAATACATTTGAACAAAAGCAACTGCATGTGAGAGTTATTAGATGTTGTATTTAACACAAAAAAAATCAAAACAGCCATTAAACATATATTCAAAGAAGCAAAATAAATGATGCTTTAAAAAGTAAAGGAAGGCATGATGATAAGATCTCATCAAATAGACAATATCAATAAAGGAACAGCAGTTATAAAAGGGACCAAATTGTAATTCTGGGCTTTATAATCCCAGCAACTGAAATGAAAAAAATCACTAGAGTTGATCAACAGTAGACTTAAACTTGAAGAAGAAAGAATAAGTAAGCTTGAAAAATAGATTAATAGAGATTATACAATCAAACTAATAGAAAGAAAAGAGAATGAATAAAAGTAAACAGAGCCTCAGATAAATGTGGGGCACTATTAGGCACACTAATATGCTTTTAATGGAATTACTATGGATGAGAAGGAAGAAAATAATTAGAAAACAAGTTGTAAAAGTTGGAAAGCTTTCCAAATTTGATGAAAGGCATGAATATACAAATTTAAGGAGCTCATTGAACACCAAGTAACATGAAAACAAACAGAGACACACACAGACATATGGAAAAGTACAGAAAGTCAAAGTGGAAAATTTTGACAAGATCAAGAGAAAAATGGTTTCTCATTTACTAAGAAACTCCAATAAGATTAAACAACTGATTCCTTATAAAAATGGAGGCCAAAGGAAGTAGAGTAATATATTCAAAGTACTGAAAGAAAATACTGTAAACCAAAAATTTTACCCAGCAAAACTATCTTTCAAAAATGAAAAAAAATTAAAACATTCACAGGTAAACAAAAACTGAGGGAATTTATTACTAGTAGATACAATGTACAAGAAATACCAAAGGATATTCCAGACAATAGTTCCAATCTACATAAAAAGAAAAACAAAATCAAAGGCCTCCAGTAAAATTAACTGTGGAATTATTAAATATAGCATATATGCATATGTCTTCTACTGTTTTCTTCTAATGACTTAAAAAGGAAGTGTATAAAACTATACACACACACACACACACACACACACACAGATATATAAAAATAAAATTGTATTTATATGGTTCAGATCTGTGTCCCTCCTCAAATTTCACATTGAATCGTAATCCTCAGTCTTGAAGGTGGGGCATAGTGGGAGGTGACTGAACCATGGGGGTGGTTTCTAATGATTTAGCATCCATCCCCCTAGTACTGTCTTGTGAGAGAATTCTCATTAGATCTGGTTGTTTAGAAACGTGTAGCACTTCCCCCCATTTTTCTCCCTCCTGCTCCAGCCATGTCAGATGTGCCTGCTTTCCCTTTGCCTTCTGCCATGATTGAAAGTTTCCCAAGGCTTCCCCAGAAGCAGATGCCAGCATTATGCTTCCTGTACAGTCCATGGAACCATGAGCCAATTAAAACATTTTTCTTTATACATTACCCAGTCTCAGGTTTTATAGCAGTGTAAGAACTGATTAATACAACTACAAAGAAATTGTCTGGGAGGTAAACTATATTGGAGTAGGAAATAACACCAGGTGGTAACAGGTATCCACAGGAATAAAGAAAACCAGAAATAGAATATAAGAAAGTTAATATTACCATCTATATAAATACATATTTGCTCTCCTCTCTTCTCCCACTTGTTTAAGAGACATATAATTATATAAAGTAATCATAGCAGAAATGTGGGGAAAAAGGAATAGAGCTATATTAGTATATTGTTTCTAGACCTCAGTATGAATTAGGTTAGTCTAAATGTGAAGTATCAAAGTTAAGATATATATGGTAAGCCCTAGAACAACTGCTAAGAAAACAGCTAAAAAACATAGACATAGCAAACAAATTGAGGTAATTAATATGTTACATTAGAAAATATTAATTTAATGTATTAAAAGGAGTAAATAAATGAACATAAAAGACACACAGAAAACAAAAATAAATTCCCAGACATAAATCCAACTATATCATAATAACATTAATTGTGAGTAGACTAAAATTTCCAAATGACCTAGATGGTCAGAGGGATTTAAAAGATGTAAGATCCAACTATATACTTACTACAGAAGATAAACTTTGGATTCAAAAACAGATCATGAAAACATAAATTATAAGAAATATGGAATGGCTGTTCAAAATTTGGTCTCTAAATCAAGTAAGTGTTACTAAGAAAAAGAGACTTATTTCATAGGGATAAAAGTTTAATCTATAAGTTGGATGTAACAATCAAAGACCTACAAAATGGGGCCTCCTCCCCCCAAAAATGAAAAATAAAACTAACAAGAAGAAAGAAAAAGAGAAAGAAATCATAATTAAAAAATAGAGAATTTAACACTTTCAATAATGGCCAGAACAACTAAGCAGAAGATTAACAAAGAAGTAGTAGATATCAACCATACTCTAAACCAACTATATCCAACAGACATTTATATAATACAGCACCCAACAATGGTAGAATACACACTTTTCTCAAGTGTACCTGAAACTTTCTCCGAGAGACAGTTTATGAGCCATTAAACAAGTCAAAACAAATTTTAAAGGATTCAAATTACCCAAAGTATGTTCTCTGGTCACTAGATTGAACATAGAAATCAATAACAGAAATTTGGTAATCCCATAAATATATGAATACTAGATAACGTACACCTAATTAACTAAGAGGTCAAATAAGAAATCACGAGGGAAATTAGAAAGTACTTTGAGATAAATAAATGTGAAGGCACACCACACCAAAAATTATTAGAATCAGGTAAAGCAGTGCTTGAAGGAAAATTTATAGTTGTAAATATCTACATAAAAAGCAAGAATGATTCCTAATTAGCCTAAACTTCCACTTTGAGAGATTGAAAAAATAAGAGCAAATTAAACCTAAAGCAAAAAGAAGAAAAAAAATACACATTAGGTTGGAAATTAATATAATAGAGAATAGAAAAGCAACAGGGAAATTAAATAAAGACAAAAGTTGGTTCTTTGAAATAAAAAATTAACAAAATAAGCAAATATTTAGCTGTATTGACAGACACACAAAGCGAGAAAGAATATTAAAGTTACTAGAATTAGAAAGGAAATTGTACTACCTTACAGAAATGTATATATATTTTATATTTATAGTTATATATCTTAAATATACATTAATAAATATATGTATATTATGAGCAATTGCATGGCAATGACTTAGATAACTTAGATGAAATGGATAAATTCCTAGAAAGACACAAACTACCAAAACTGACACAAGAAGAAAGGCAATTGAATAGACCTGAGCAAGTAAGAAAATCAAATTATTAATAAACAATAACTAGTTCCATAAATCAAACAGGTTAGATGGCTTCATTGGTTTATTCTACCAACCATTTAAAGAATTAATACACCCGGCATGGTGGCTCACACCTATAATCTCAGCACTTTGGAAGGATGAGGCAGGAGGATGTCTTGAGCCTAGGAGTTTGAGACCAGCCTGAGCAATATAAGGAAACTCTGTCTCTACAAAAAATTATCCAGGTATGGTGGTGCACATGTGTGGTACCAGCTACTTAGGAGGGAGGAACGGCTGAGACTGGGAAGTTGAGGATGCAGTGAGCCATGATTGTGCCACTGCACTACAGCCTAGGTATGAGACGGACTGAAACCCTATCTCATATACATATATATGACTCACAAACCTCTAAAAAAATAGAAGATAAAATGCTTCCTATCTTATTTAACCCTAATACCAAAGCCAAACGAAACATGAAAAGAAAAGGAAACAACAGACCAACATCTCTTATGAATATAAATGAAAAAAAATCCTTAAAAATATATTAGCAAACTGAATTCAGTACCATAGAAAAAAAATTACCATCATCAAGTGACATTTATTCCAGGAAAGCAAAAATGTTTCAGCATATGAAAATCAATCAATACCATATTAATAGTATGAAGATTAAAAAAAAAGATGATTGCCCTAATTTGTGCAGAGAAGGCAATTGGCAAAATCCACTATTGCTTAATATTAAAAACACTCAACAAACTAGGAACAGAAGAGAAATTTCTCACCCTGAAAAAGGGCAAGTACAAAAAACTTAGCAACATATTTACTAGTGAAAACCAGATGCTTTGTCTTTAAGATCAGGAATAAAAATAATATGTCCACTCTCACCATTTCTATTTGACTTAGAACTGGAAGGTTTAAGAAGGGCAAAGGCAAGAAAAAAAAGAAGCATCTATATTAAAAATGAAGAATAAAACTATCTCTATTCACAAATGGCATGATCTTGTGTATAGAAAATCTTTAAGAATCCACTTTGTGGGCTTTTAACTTTTAAATGTAATAAGTGGCCAGGTGCGGTGGCTCAAGCCTGTAATCCCAGCACTTTGGGAGGCCGAGACGGGCGGATCATGAGGTCAGGAGATCGAGACCATCCTGGCTAACACGGTGAAACCCCGTCTCTACTAAAAAAAAATACAAAAACTAGCCGGGCGAGGTGGCGGGCACCTGTAGTCCCAGCTCCTGGGGAGGCTGAGGCAGGAGAATGGCGTAAATCCGGGAGGCGGAGCTTGCAGTGAGCTGAGATCCGGCCACTGCACTCCAGTCCGGGCGATAGAGCGAGACTCTGCCAAAAAAAAAAAAAAAAAAAAAGTAATAAGTGAGTTCAGAGAGTTGTAGAAAACAAAATTTTAAAATCAACTCTATTATGTAAACTAGATTGAAAAATCCACAATAAAATTAAGAAAACAATTATACATGCAATAGCACCAAAAAATAAAATTCTTAGGAATTTAGCAAAATAAGTGAAAATGTCATAATGTACACAAAAAAACTACAAACATTGCTGAAATATGTTCTAGATAAATAGAAAGCTATCCATGATCAAGAATCAGAAGACCTAATATTATTAAGATAGTCATACTCCCCAAAATATTCTATAAGTTTTACATAATCCCTATCAGAATCCTCGCTCACTTTTTGTAGAAATTGACAAATGGGTCTAAATTTATGTGGAAATTTAAGTCACCCAGTATAGTCAAAACAATCTGGAAAAGAATAGAGTTGGAGTACTCACATTTTTAACACATTTCCAAAATAGTGAGGTCTTGGCATCAGGATAGACATATAGATGAACAGAATAAAATAAACAGTCCAGAAATATACAAATACATCTATGGTCAATTGATTTTTTACAAGGGTGAGTAGACCATTCAGTGGGGAAAGTATGGTCTCCTCAACAAATGGCTTTGAGACTACTGGACATATAAATGCAAAATAATGGACTTGGATCCTTATCTTACACTGTGTACAAAATTAACTTAAAATGAATCACAGACCAAAATGCAAGAGCAAAAAGTATGAAACTCTTAGAAGAAAACGTAAACGTTTTATGATCTTGGATTTTGCAATGATTTTTTACATTTGACACCAATAGCATGACTGACAACAAAATATCAAATAAATTGGGGGTCATCAAAATGTACACTATGACCACTATTAACAAACTTTCCCAAAGATAATATACCACTGGCCAATGAGCACATGAAAACATGATCAACCTCATTAGTCATCAGATGAATGCAAATTGAAACCATAAGAAATAACGCTTCACACCCCCGAGTTTGTCTATAATCAAAATGACGGATAATAAAAAGTGTAAACAAAGACACAGAGAAATTGGAACTTTCATAAACTACTGGTGGAAATATAAAAATGGTACAGCCACTTTGGAAAACATTTTGACAGTTCTTCAAAAAATTAAACATAGAATTATCATTGGACCCAACAATTCTACTTCTAGCTGTGTCCCGCCGACCAAGTGAAATCATATGCTTGGAAAAACCTGTACATGAAAGTTTACAGAAGGATTATTTAGAATAGTCAAAAAGTGGAAACAAATATCAAGCAACTAATTAATGGATAAATAAAATATCATATATTCATACAATGGAATACTGTTAAGCTATAAAAATGTGAAATATTCATACATGTTTCAATATGATGAACTCTGAAAACATTATACCAAAATGCCAGTCACAAAAGATCACACATAATATGATTTCATCTATATGAAAATCCTGAATAGGCAAAGTTACAGAGAGAGCAACTTAGTGGTGTCTGACTTGGAAATATTGGAGTGATAGACAAACAAAGGGTATGAGCTTTCATTCTGAAGTGATCAAAATGCTCTAAAATTGTGATAGCGGTTCTGTAACTCTGGGAATTTTGCATTGCACACTTTAAATGGTTAAATTGTATGTATTGTGAACTATCACAACAAAACTTTCAGTATATAAAAAAGTATGTGTGTGTATACTCCCTCCATATATACATATAAACTTTCTATACATTCATATAGAGTTTCAGGATGAATGTGATGGTCTAATTGGTCCATGCATTTGATACCCATATCTTCAGTTTTCTAACTGAAATAGACAAAATTCTTTATCACTAATGAGAATTGGAAAGATATACTACCCACTAGGTACCTCAAATTGTGAGTATGAGAATGATATGGGCTTTGAGAAGCCAGTAGTGTAGGTAATTGATAAATTATGATTCTTTCACTAGTTTGAGAAAAATAAGAACACACACTCGTCCACATCCCAGTTCTATGGTGACTATTTGATTGGAGAATTAAGAGAGTAACACACAAAAGACTGATAGAATTCAGGGAAGTAGCAAAGCACAAAAAAGAGAAGAGGACATTAAATATGTATGTATATTTAATATGTAATATAATGGACAGCAAGGTTTATTCAGAATTTCTTCTCCTGTCTGTAATTTCTGTTATTGTTACAGGGTCAAGTCTGTAAGGTTCAGCTCTTTATCACCTTAGGATAAGTGTTCCTACAAAAAAGACATCCATACCTCTTCCTATTTGTAAATAGACTCTTGTCTGCCTAAATAAGCCCATAGATTGTCATTTAATGTATGCTTGTTATGTCTAAAACTCCTACATCTCATTCCTTTTCCATGAATAATTTTGGCCACCCTCAAATAAGTTCCTAGTGATCCCTAGGTTACAAGATATCCCCAAGCAAATCTGAATTTTACTTATGCTAGAGAGCACATACGTGTGTGTCTTTGTCTCCATATGTGGACAATGTGTTTGTGTATAGACATAAATACACACACACACACACACACACACCTATCAGGGATGAGGGAAGGAGAGAAAAAGTAGCTGACAAGTCTTCCCCTTGAGTAATATGTTATGTTGTTTTATTTTAGGCTTCACACTTGAATACAATAATGTAATTCTAAAAGTAAAAATATGACTTCTGAATTTGGTTTCCTATTCATGAGCCATTTTTGTATCATCCATCAAAATACCATATTATCATCATGTACAACAAAATTAAGTTTCAGAAATAAAACTTTTGGTACTCAGAATAATGATAAAGGCGGAAAAAAGTTAAACAGGTTGTTATTGGCCTGAATTGTAAACAATTTCAGATAATAAACACTCAACTTATGGATGGTACAGAGTATTAATATATATTCTTTATTGTCTTCAAAAAGCCACTTAAATCATTTATAAACTTTAAAAAATGTATAACAAACAGTATACTTAGAGATTACACTCGAAATTATTTTGCATTAGTTAGTTAATCATTTTTTCAGTTTGAAAGCATGGTTTTTTGTTTTGTATTGTTTTTCAGAAACAGCATTGTGAAATATTTTCTGCCTAATTGCATGAATCTTTGTGGTATCTAATTGCATATTCAGGCAGGACTTTTAAAAATGACATTTTCTACTACTACATAAAAATTATTTTTTCTGGCATTTTTTCAAAGCATTTTAATGTCGTAGTTCAAATAATGATTAATTGCGATTTGTATAAGGAAGAAAAAGAAAGAAAATATAAAATTAAAACTATGAATTTGGTTCACAAATGGTTTGTCACAAAAGTCTCTAAATGGTCATTTATTTAGAAATGGCCACACACCGCTCTATTTCTATTTTTTCATTTCTTGTTCTGATCACACATTATGCTCTTTTTTCCACCCGAGAAAGTAGTTGCCTTGTTTCAAAGAAACTCCTCCCCAACCCCAGATCTCACCTCCTCCACAGAGCATTTCTGAAGCAACGGGATGTCCAAATACACACAATACATGATTATACCTGTAAAACACTGTCATCTAACATGAAACTTTTGCGTGGTCCTACATGTGTGATAAGTTCAGGAAGGAATATGGTGCAATTGCTTGGTAATTTCAGTATCATTGTTAATGTTGTCATGTGGTAGCATATTCCATTCCCAAGCTTGTTTTGAAAATTTTTATTATTTATTTCTTCAACTTCGAAAGAAGATTTTAAAAGATTATAAAAAAGCACTAGAACTCTAGATATGTTTTATTTACCACTGAAAAACTAATTAACAAAATCCTAAAGTTTTTAAATATTTCATAAGATTTATAATCTTAAATCAGAACTGCATGTTGAAAACTTGTTTTAGCCCTTGAATATGACAACATTCTCTCAATGAGAGGAAAATAGGTCAGGTAAGTTACATTCAGTTATGAGAAAGCATATATTTGTATCTATCGAAAGCCTGATTTAAGACAAGACCACAAATGGATAAATACTCATTTAAATAAAGGCTATCAGTTATTGCATCCTTGATTTTTATTCTTTATGGCAAACTTTTAAAATCTAATTTTATAAGAATATGAAGTACTTGTAGTATAAATTAGCAATGAAACATTTTTTCTATCGTTTCCCACATAAGAGCTTCTTATATGGGAAGAGTCTTCCTATAATCATAGATCAACTTCCCTGAAAGAGAAAATAAATTCCTCTTTATTCTGATTCTGCCTCTGGCTAAATTTGCTTTCTACTCATAAGCAGGGCTACTCACATGTGGCTGTGAATGTAGAAGGGATTTCAGAAACAAATACTACTACCTCAGTATTCCTGACGTCTCTGCTTACTGACATTGTATAATGACATAGAAAGCCTTATGAATTAATGACACCGGCTTACCTGTTTTTATCTCATATCAGCTGACTCTGGATTCCTCAAGGTAGCTTTTGACAACTGATACCTATTTCTGTATCTATCTATCTATCTATCTATCCATCCATCTATCCATCCATCTATCACCTATCTCTATCTAGGCATTTTCTCTAAATCTTGGTTTTCAGTCTCTGTATCTCCTTAGAGCAGTTTGAGATCAAATCTGCCAGTCTCAAAATAAGGCACTCTCTGGCTTATGCATGCATTTGGCCAGTGACTTAGTAGTCACTCAGCATACCAGAATTTTACGAAGCCACTGATTGACTTGTAAGCATTTCCCATGTAATTTAATATAACTGCTACCAAGTATATCATGTTTCCCTGTTTATGGTGTTATAATCTGTATAGCTTAAATTCTAAATTATTCATCCACTTTTAATCATTGTGCTAGTATAAAATATGCACAGGTGAATAGATACATCTAAGCCTTAGGGAGCTAACAGTCAAGAGTAGAGAAAGATATATGCAATTGTATTAGAACATGAAATGCTTCACAGTAGTACCTATGGCCTATCTAGCAGAAAAATCCTGTACTGTGCTTATTAGCTGAGTGACTTTAAATAAAGTGTATGCAAATTTACTGACACAGAATAGAAATTCAATTAATATCTATGGTTACCACAGTTGTAGAAAGCCTTAGTGGACAACAGAATCCCAAAATATGGAGAAATAAGGGTAGAATAGCATAATTTGTTAACAGGCTTATCATTTTATCTTTGTCACTAAAAGTATTCTCAGTGTGATCTATGTGGACTCTGATTGGTCGAGAGTCCAGTGATTCTGATTGGTCTGATTGCTTCTTACATTGAAATTGACTTCCCAATGGAATTTGTCTTCTCTTATAAACTAATATTGTTTTCCTTTATAGTTATGATTTATTTATTCTAACAACTAATATGAATACGATCAGATATTGTAAATGCCCAACCAGGTTTTTCTTGCCTGTTATACAGATCATTCCAGTTCACTGAGACAGTGATGTTGCAGTAGAGAAAGTCTTAAATAATTTCAGGTCCAGCCAAGTGCTAGGACAGGAGACATTTCACAAGTCTACCTTCCCAAGAGCTTGGAGGGTAATTTGGTGGGGAGGGTGTTAGGAAATGGGTGCTACTGATTGGTTGGGGAAGAAATCATAGGGGTGTCCGCACTGCTTTTGCATGCTATGCCCATTTCTGGGTTGGGTTTACTGGTTGAGTCAGGTCCTTAGTATGAGTAGTGGGTCCACATGGAGTCAGTTAATACAAAGTCTGAAAAATATCTCAAAGATAAATCTTAGGTTTGGACAATACTGATGTTATCTATAGGAGCAATTAAGGAAGTCACAAATACTGTGATCTCTGGCTACGTGACTCCTGAGCAGTAAGGGCTTACAGAAAATCAAGCTAGACGTTTCAAGAAAATGCTGATGGGTGGAGCAAGATGGCCGAATAGGAACAGCTCCAGTCTCCAACTCCCAGCGCGAAGGACACAGAAGACCGGTGATTTCTGCATTTTGAACTGAG